>NC_140246.1:23294175-23311675 GCF_949987555.1 Borostomias antarcticus | reverse complement strand
CACACACACACACACACACACACACATACACACACACATACACACACATACACACACAATGGTCACAGAAGACAGGTCTTAAATGGTACACTTACATACACATCCACATCTAAACCTACACAAACAGACACAAACACACAAACAGACACACACACACACAGTCCTACCTGTGATGAGTGGGAGGCTGTCTACAGTGGCGGTGGCGTCCCTCAAGGCGTACATCACCTTATCCGCCGGCACCAGGCTGTCTGTCTGGCCCACAATGCAACAGCCCACCTCCTCCAGGATTTGCTGCAGCTGAGGGCAACGGACCAATCAGATCACAGGCTCAGACTACAGCTAGCTAACACAGTAATACCTTCACAGGCTCTACTTTGAAAACTGTGTGTTTATGATAGAGAGAGAGAGAGAGAGAGAGAGAGAGAGAGAGAGAGAGAGAGAGGAGATAGAGAGGAGAGAGGAGATAGAGATAGGAGGAGACAGGAGATAGGAGGAGACAGGAGGGAGACAGATGGAAGAGAGAGAGAAAGAGAGAGAAAGAGAGAGAGGGAGGGAGGAGAGAGAGATACGAAGAGACAGGAGGGAGACAAATGGAAGAGAAAGAGAGAGAGTGAGAGAGACAGAGACAGAGGGAGGAGAGAGATAGGAAGAGACAGGAGGGAGACAGATGGAAGAGAGAGAGAGGAGAGAGAGAGATGGGAAGAGACAGGAGGGAGACAAATGGAAGAGAGAGAGAGGAGAGAGAGATAGGAAGAGACAGGAGGGAGACAGATGGAAGAGAGAGAGAGGAGAGAGAGAGATAGGAAGAGACAGGAGGGAGACAAATGGAAGAGGGAGAGAGGAGAGAGAGAGACAGGAGGGAGACAGATGGAAGAGAGAGAGAGAGAGAGTGAGAGAGAGAGATAGGAAGAGACAGGAGGGAGACAGATGGAAGAGAGTGAGAGAGTGAGAGAGAGAGAGAGAGAGAGAGAGAGAGAGAGAGTGAGAGAGAGGGGCTGGTCTGACCTTGTGTACCGGCTGGTGGACGTTGAAGCCAGGGATGGACTCCAGTTTGTCCAGTGTGCCGCCTGTGTGTGCCAGACCTCTGCCACTGATCATGGGTACCTGTCAACCAAGACATGGCTTGGTCACACACCCACACACACACACACACTCACACTCACACTCACTCACACGCACACAAACACACACACACACACACACACACACGGACAGGACAGGTACCTTGCATCCACAGGCGGCGAGGGCAGGCGCCAGCACCAGGCTGACTTTGTCACCAACTCCGCCAGTCGAGTGTTTGTCCACTACAAGCCCCTCCCACTCCGTAGGCCACGACATCACTTCCCCTGACATCATCATTTCTTGCGTCAGAACATGGGTCTCCTCCGCCACCATCCCCTTCTGCCAGATGGCCATCAACATGGCCCCTGTACACACACACACACACACACACACATGCACACACACACTCTCTGTTCAGATCTTTTATTTCAATAAAAGTTGTTCCTGAATATAATCCTTAGTGGTTTCTTTAGTGACCTTGAGGGGTAAACATCAAATAATGAGATATCAAACTAATGTGACATACACTAATGTGATATACATGTACAGAAACTCTTTTGGAGGTAGAATCTGGGATGACAAACACTTGATTTAACCCTAAAACGACCTTTATGCTAACTTTGAGGGGTAAACCTGACCTCAAATAATTGAAATAACATCAGAATCTACGACCCAGGAAGCCCCTAAAAAGTGGTATCATTTAGGATTCTAACCCTTTTTGTTTTGTTAGGGTGGCAGCCATATTGGATTTTGTCAATATGCCCGCCCCGAGGGGCGCCCATTTTGGCGCCAAATGTGATTAAGTATGGTATGGACAACATCTGGGCCAAATTTGGTGCTTTTCGAAGATTCTGAACCAAACGGCCCTTATATTGCCCTAAGGCCCCTGACTACATTGACGCGCGCGCTATGACCTGTGAATCACAATGACAGGGAAGATCCAATCTGTCCGCTTATGACAGTCGCCTTGGCAGATGTCTGATTCATGAAAAAGAAATGAAACCGCACACTCAAGCTTTCCATGATGGGTGATTTAACCAAAAGACAACGTTTCGGCCCAGCGGTCTTTGTCAAAGTCTTTTGATTTGTGTCTTTTGAAAAGACTTTCAAGACTTATGTCTTTTGACTTGTGTCTTTTGAAAGACTCTTTCAAGACTTTGACAAAGTCCGCTGGGCCGAAACATTGTCTGATAGACTAAATCACCCAGAATCGAGAGCTTGAGTGTGCGGTTTCATTTCTTTTTCCAGTAGTCTATATTTCACCCATTATATGCACCTCTCCAAGACTACGGTGTGCGTTTTCTCCTTTTTCCTCAACCTGATGTCTGATTGGTGGAGCACAGCAATCGAATGTCCAGGCAGAGAGTCAGGTAAGCGCCTTTACCGCATTTATTTTAACAAACAGAAAAAATACTCTTCAAAGTAAACAAAAACCTTGTTCAGGCTGGTGGTGGCTGGGATTCCCTTGTCCTAGAGCGCACAGGTATTCGGCATGGCTTCTGAGGGTGTATTCACACAGACACTAGTTAGTGCGCACCAATTGAGCTTTGGGCCCGAGAGCGCTTCGTTTAGGCCTGTGTGAACACAGCAATCTCACTCAGGTGCACCAAAACAGACGCACCGAGACCCTCCAGAAGGGGTGGTCACGGAGCGGCTTCAACCGAATTCTTGTGCGCACCAGTTATGGTGTGAAAGCGTGCGACCTCGGACCGACGCAACTACCTTTTGCACGCCACGTTTGACCTAAAACGTTTTTCATGACCCTCTTGCACCCGCCCCCAGAAAGATATTGACCAATGACAGCACTGAGCCTTTTCATGTGACTTGTGGTGCTGCATTTGGACCAGAGTAAAGAAAGTGCTGTGTGAAAGCGAACCGCAGTAGCTGAGAAATGAAAACAATGTATCACTTTCGCTTTCGGTGTGCATCAATGGTGCACTAACATATGTGAATACGCCCTCAGACTAACGACTTCTGCACAGTCCGCCTGACGGCAGCTCGTTAGCCACATGGTCTCAGCTGGGGAGTGCTCTGGTTGGGCTTGATTGGGGAATTGTGCACAGCTGGGGGAGAGCGTTGCCCGGGCAACCAGGAAGGGGCGGTACACACCGTTGACTACCTGGCCACTGGTGCTGAACCTACGGTGGCCCTGAAGTGTCACAACACAACACATCAAAAAAGTGGCAATGCATCAAAAAAAGTGACAATGCATCAAAAAAAGTGACAACGCATTAAAAAAAAGTGACGACGCATCAAAAAAAAGTGACAACGCATGAAAAAAAGGGCCAAAGCATTAAAAAAAGTGACAACGCATCAAAAAGGTGACAACGCAACACAAACCGGCCACTGGCGCTGCTCTGTAGCGACTCGGGCCGGAGGTACTGGTTTGCTTCTAAGTGTTTTTCTTAGACAAGTTTCCCCACGGGGACAATAAAGTACAGTATAATCAATCAATCAATTAATCAATCAAAAAAACGGCCAAACAGAACACAAACCGGCCACAACACAACACAAACCGGCCACAACACAAACCGGCCACAACACAACGGATGTGAGCCACAACTCGGGGGGCGGAGTCTCGCCATCACGCCACTATCCACGCCACGAACCCCACAACTCGGCCTCAGAGTGGGCTAGAGACACACGGTCTTCCCCGGTGGGTGCGGGAGTGTGGCCCAGAGAGAGCTACACTGTTCCTGACTGGCTCTGACCCGAGGGGGCGGAGTCTGGCCAGCACGCCACTATCCACGCCACAAACCCCACAACTCGGCCTCAGAGTGGGCTGGAGACACACGGTCTTTGCCAGTGGGTGGCCCGGTGAGTGGTACACTGTCCCTGAATGGTTTTGACCTGAGGGGGCGGAGTCGCGGCCACCACACCACTTTCGCATCCTGTTGTGAAACAAGAGTGACCAGGGTCAGAGTAGGAGTGCTGATCTAGGACCAGGGCCCCACCACTCCATATGATTTCATTCAAAAGGGACAACAGATCCTAGATCAGCACTCCTACTCTGAGATGCTTGATAAATTCGAGCCCTAGTTCACACTGTCCATATCCTAATCTTAATTCATTTTCAGCTATGAGGCATGACTGATCTAGCAAGCTCACATTCCGTTTCTCTCCAAAGATAGTCTGGACTACCATCGATCTCAAAGATAGTCTGGACTACCATCGATCTCAAAGATAGTCTGGACTACCATCGATCTCAAAGATAGTCTGGACTACCATCGATCTCAAAGATAGTCTGGACTACCATCGATCTCAAACTATTTCAGTGAGTGGGAATACTAGCCATTACAGACTAACTCCTTCAGCCAATCAGCATAATGGGAACTTTTGTCATCTTGGAAGAATGGCGTAAACCTCTTTTTCCTCTGAGAAACTCTGCTAGTACATAAGTTGCAGAAAGCATGTTTTGTGTAATATAACTATATGTATGTCTTTTGGTGTTACAGCTGCAGTCAAGAAGGGGGATGGTAAGACCACAGACCACATGATTGGGCTGGCTGTTGGGGAGCACCTCAAGCACACGCCTGGAAGATCAGGAGGAGGTGGTTCCAGGGCTGCAGTGCAGCCCAGAGCACAGGGGCCACATGCTTAGGCTCCAGCCCAGAGCACAGGGGCCACATGCTTAGGCTCCAGCCCAGAGCACAGGGGCCACATGCTTAGGCTCCAGCCCAGAGCACAGGGGCCACATGCTTAGGCTCCAGCCCAGAGCACAGGGGCCACATGCTTAGGCTCCAGCACAGAGAAGGTGGTTCCAGCACTGCAGCGCAGCCCAGAGCTGGTTCTATGCTGGTGTGTGGTTCTATGCTGGTATGTGTGCTGTATCTGGTTCTATGCTGGTGTGTGTGCTGTGTGTGGTTCTATGCTGGTGTGTGTACTGGGTGTGGTTCTATGCTGGTGTGTGTGCTGTGTGTGGTTCTATGCTGGTATGTGTGCTGTATCTGGTTCTATGCTGGTGTGTGTACTGGGTGTGGTTCTATGCTGGTGTGTGCTGTGTGTGGTTCTATGCTGGTGTGTGTGCTGTGTGTGGTTCTATGCTGGTGTGTGTACTGGGTGTGGTTCTATGCTGGTGTGTACTGGGTGTGGTTCTATGCTGGTGTGTACTGGGTGTGGTTCTATGCTGGTGTGTGTACTGGGTGTGGTTCTATGCTGGTGTGTGTACTGGGTGTGGTTCTATGCTGGTGTGTACTGGGTGTGGTTCTATGCTGGTGTGTACTGGGTGTGGTTCTATGCTGGTGTGTACTGGGTGTGGTTCTATGCTGGTGTGTGTACTGGGTGTGGTTCTATGCTGGTGTGTGTACTGGGTGTGGTTCTATGCTGGTGTGTGTACTGGGTGTGGTTCTATGCTGGTGTGTACTGGGTGTGGTTCTATGCTGGTGTGTGTACTGGGTGTGGTTCTATGCTGGTGTGTACTGGGTGTGGTTCTATGCTGGTGTGTGTACTGGGTGTGGTTCTATGCTGGTGTGTGTACTGGGTGTGGTTCTATGCTGGTGTTTACTGGGTGTGGTTCTATGCTGGTGTGTACTGGGTGTGGTTCTATGCTGGTGTGTGTACTGGGTGTGGTTCTATGCTGGTGTGTACTGGGTGTGGTTCTATGCTGGTGTGTGTACTGGGTGTGGTTCTATGCTGGTGTGTGTACTGGGTGTGGTTCTATGCTGGTGTGTGTACTGGGTGTGGTTCAGGTTGTTTTGTAAGTCGTTGAAACAAAAGGAAAAGCTCTTTTCAACTTTCACTTTCAACGAAAACAAAAGCAAAACCTCAAAAGCAGGACATCCATCAATTGACCTGAAAACAACGTCTTTTCAACGACCTGAAAACTACTCTTTTCACCTTTCACTTTCAACCAAAACCGGAGGTAGAATAGACGTCGGGCAAAGTCTTTTCAACGCAATTTTGCTTACTGGGCTGATTTATTCCCACATAATTATGATTGAGGCCTGAAACGGATCTGATATCCCTGAGCAAAAAATCTGAATTGGGTCCCTTTAACCAGGTACTGTACACACACACACACACACACACACACACACACACACATACACACACTTGTTGTTTAAAGTTTAGTCCCAGTCTGTTATTTACACACACACGCACACACACACACATTCATGTACACACAAACAAACACACACACACACACACACACACAAACACACACACACACAGCCATCTCCAGAGGTGGTGGAGGTCGTAGGGAGATGTGGAGGGTTCGAGCCCAGATAAGATAAATCAGGTTACCACAGATCAAGCACGGACAGCATGTGTGTGTAGGTGTGTATGTGTGTGTGTGTGTGGGGGGGGGGGGCGCCCACCAATCTGGCTTTCCTGGATGGTCTTGAACTTGACACCCTGGACGAAGTCTCTTATCTCCCGCGCGCTCAGCTCTCCTCCGTCCCGTTTCTTCCGGATCAGCTCCGGGAACGTGGACAGGCTCTGCGCGTGCGCCATCCTCGAGGCTGGATCACTAGAAACACAACACACGCGCAGGTGTTGATGGTCTCAAACGCATCTTAATGGTTGTACCCATATCTTATCTCTGTTAGGCATATATGTAATTTTAAAATCAAGCCTAAATCTGGGGGGTAGCCTAATACAAGTAGCCTAAGTTAGTCGATGGAACCGGTCCCGGCTCTTTTCTGTCCTGACCTCGCAGTGAAGGACCGACCTGCCGGACCCTTCCTCGAGCACCCCTGCTCACACAGACGACCTGAACTAATTCAACAATAAAAATCATCATTTTTCAACAATCAACACGCAGCGTTGTGGGGTTCAGTAGTAACCTACCTTCACTGTAGCCTGTTCACTGCGCTTTCCCCGTAGACGCGTCCTTCTCCCTGAAACACACCGACCGACTGCGCGCGGGGAGAGACCCGGTGGTCACGAGCCTGGGCCGGTCAGTCATTAACTCAAGTTTCATATGGTGCGTTCGTTTATAACTGGGAGGTGGCAAATTGCGACTTGCTACTAGGAATGATTAAATAAAACACCTCATGAACTCGCACTTCCTCGTCGCAAATTCGGATATGTTTCTCAGCCCCCAGTTGCTCGAATGCACTAGATATAACTAGGTAACTGATATAATGGTATATAGATATAACTAGGTAACTGATATAATGGTATATAGATATAACTAGGTAACTGATATAATGGTATATAGATATAACTAGGTAACTGTGATATAATGGTATATAGATATAACTAGGTAACTGTGATATAATGGTATATAGATATAACTAGGTAACTGTGATATAATGGTATATAGATATAACTAGGTAACTGTGATATAATGGTATATAGATATAACTAGGTAACTGTGATATAATGGTATATAGCTTGAATGCACACAGGTCGGAGGTAGGTATTTTGCCACTTGCGACTTGCCACCTCCGACCACAAACGAACGCACCACTAGAACACATCTCACGCGCCGCCTCGGTACATCCCAGCTGTGAGATGCCCCACAGTGCACGAGCTCAGGGTTATCAGTTGAATTGATGACGATGTTTGCGCTTTCAAAACAAACATTCAGCCTCCAAACTATAGACAGCGTAGCCTAGTCAAAACACCCAATACAAAACTCAGTAGTGATAGTAAATAACCTAGCAGTTTATTAGAAAGTTTGTCACACATTCAACACGCCGGTTGTTTTCAGGTGTGTCTACGTCACGCCCCCGTGAGGGGCGCTGGGTAAATGGCTCTTTATTACCTATGAACCTTTAACATAAGAATACATATTCCATCACCAACCGCTTACTGTCAAACAAACTGTACACGGTTATTTGCCTAAGATACAGGTGAGTGACTCAATGAATGGACATTCATCAAAAGTAAGAAGACATTTACACACAACATCATCATCATCATGATCATCATCACTGGATCAGATGATCGGAACACCACATCGTTACAATCAGCTGTGCCATTCTAAACGTCCAGCAGAGGGCGCTGTAACGCAGTATACAACTAAACCTCCGGATCATGGGGAAGAGCGCAATTTGATTTGATTGTCAGGTGGTATAATTTGTTTTCCCGTAGCCTATTCAATATAGTATAGAATATAATTATGTCATAAATGGGGACAGGCTCTCTTCCTGTGCTGGTACTTTAGTTCAGAGCAGTGATGTCTTTTTAGGGTTATAAGAACAAATTGGGATAGATTGGTTAGAGTTGCAGGGCTACTAAGGTTCACTTTGGGTTAGTAGTGCAGCGACCTTGATAAGCAGCCCCTCCCATATGGGATGCTAAGCGCTAGGTTAGACACACACACCTGTGAGGAGATGCACACTGCTGATACTGCAAGTAACCATGTTGTTGCTGTAGAAGCACAATGAGTGGATAGTCCTGCCTCGTTCCACTTGAACTCTGTCACCATCTAGCTCCACAAGACTTCAGTCTGATTGGCTAACGCCAATTTCCCCCCAAAGGAAGCAAAGTATCTATCTAAATACATGGATGTATAATGCTTGATTGGTTGATCGATCAACCTGTACCTGTCCAATCACAGCTCTAGCTCGATGGAACCTGATTAGTCATGGAGGTTGCAGAGGTTCACCTCCGTACCCATGGCGATCACAGAACAAAGTGCCAGCCCTTATAAGGCAGTTGGTTGGTCAGTCCCCCTGGTATTTCCATGGAGACCACACAGACTCCTCCCAGCTCTGAGAGCTAGATCTGATTGGTGGAAACGCTCTTCTATGAGGATGGGATCTTTGGCCAATGAATACGTCTTATTCTGGTTCAGAGTCAGAGAGCATCGTTTGTCTGTGTGTGCTGAGTACAGTGAACAGGCCTACAGCCCAACCAAGGGCTTCATTCTACCCCGAACAGTGGAGGAACATTCACGTTCTACCCAGAGCAGTGGAGGAACATTCACGTTCTACCCAGAGTAGTAGAGGAACATTCACGTTCTACCCCGAACAGTGGAGGAACATTCACGTTCTACCCAGAGTAGTAGAGGAACATTCACGTTCTACCCAGAGCAGTGGAGGAACATTCACGTTCTACCCAGAGCAGTGGAGGAACATTCACTTTCTACCCAGAGTAGTAGAGGAACATTCACGTTCTACCCAGAGCCGTGGAGGAACATTCACGTTCTACCCAGAACAGTAGAGGAACATTCACGTTCTACCCAGAACAGTAGAGGAACATTCACGTTCTACCCAGAGCAGTGGAGGAACATTCACGTTCTACCCAGAACAGTGGAGGAACATCCATATCTCCAATTCTAAAACCAAACAAATGATCCGGCAACAGAGACTTGAATAAAGCAAGTCAGCTCCCTTCACACTGGCCTTCCCAGAATCCCCAGCAGCTGCGCTGGCAACCTGTCCTTGAATGGCAACTCCCACTCTCAGTGTTCTCTGTGGCTCCGCCCACTCTCAGTGTTCTCTGTGTGATGGAGTGAACAGCAGGATGGGTCACCAGGTAGCTGTAGTGAGGCAGGAAGGAGGAAGGAACCATGTAGGAACCATGGCAACCTCGGATAGAGCTTCAAGGCTAATCAGGTGTGGGTTTAGTGTTGGGTTTACAATATCTGGCTCTGTGATAGGTTCAAGGTTGAGGTTTGGCCTCCTGGTAGGTTCAGGGTTGGGTCGGTGTTAGTGTGGTAGGTTCAGGGTTGGGTCGGTGTTAGTGTGGTTGGTTCAGGGTTGGGTCGGTGTTAGTGTGGTTGGTTCAGGGTTGTGTTAGTGTGGTAGGTTCAGGGTTGGGTCGGTGTTAGTGTGGTTGGTTCAGGGTTGGGTCCGTGTTAGTGTGGTAGGTTCAGGGTTGGGTCGGTGTTAGTGTGGTAGGTTCAGGGTTGGGTCGGTGTTAGTGTGGTAGGTTCAGGGTTGTGTTAGTGTGGTAGGTTCAGGGTTGGGTCGGTGTTAGTGTGGTTGGTTCAGGGTTGTGTTAGTGTGGTAGGTTCAGGGTTGGGTCGGTGTTAGTGTGGTAGGTTCAGGGTTGGGTCGGTGTTAGTGTGGTAGGTTCAGGGTTGGGTCGGTGTTAGTGTGGTAGGTTCAGGGTTGGGTCGGTGTTAGTGTGGTAGGTTCAGGGTTGTGTTAGTGTGGTAGGTTCAGGGTTGGGTCGGTGTTAGTGTGGTAGGTTCAGGACTGGGTCGGTGTTAGTGTGGTAGGTTCAGGGTTGGGTCGGTGTTAGTGTGGTAGGTTCAGGGTTGTGTTAGTGTGGTAGGTTCAGGGTTGGGTCGGTGTTAGTGTGGTAGGTTCAGGGTTGGGTCGGTGTTAGTGTGGTAGGTTCAGGGTTGTGTTAGTGTGGTAGGTTCAGGGTTGGGTCGGTGTTAGTGTGGTAGGTTCAGGGTTGTGTTAGTGTGGTAGGTTCAGGGTTGGGTCGGTGTTAGTGTGGTAGGTTCAGGGTTGTGTTAGTGTGGTAGGTTCAGGGTTGGGTCAGTGTTAGTGTGGTAGGTTCAGGGTTGGGTCGGTGTTAGTGTGGTAGGTTCAGGGTTGTGTTAGTGTGGTAGGTTCAGGGTTGGGTCAGTGTTAGTGTGGTAGGTTCAGGGTTGGGTCGGTGTTAGTGTGGTAGGTTCAGGGTTGTGTTAGTGTGGTAGGTTCAGGGTTGGGTCGGTGTTAGTGTGGTAGGTTCAGGACTGGGTCGGTGTTAGTGTGGTAGGTTCAGGGTTGGGTCGGTGTTAGTGTGGTAGGTTCAGGGTTGGGTCGGTGTTAGTGTGGTAGGTTCAGGGTTGTGTTAGTGTGGTAGGTTCAGGGTTGGGTCGGTGTTAGTGTGGTAGGTTCAGGACTGGGTCGGTGTTAGTGTGGTAGGTTCAGGGTTGTGTTAGTGTGGTTGGTTCAGGGTTGGGTCGGTGTTAGTGTGGTAGGTTCAGGGTTGTGTTAGTGTGGTAGGTTCAGGGTTGGGTCGGTGTTAGTGTGGTAGGTTCAGGGTTGGGTCGGTGTTAGTGTGGTAGGTTCAGGGTTGTGTTAGTGTGGTTGGTTCAGGGTTGGGTCGGTGTTAGTGTGGTAGGTTCAGGACTGGGTCGGTGTTAGTGTGGTAGGTTCAGGGTTGGGTCGGTGTTAGTGTGGTAGGTTCAGGGTTGGGTCGGTGTTAGTGTGGTAGGTTCAGGGTTGTGTTAGTGTGGTAGGTTCAGGGTTGGGTCGGTGTTAGTGTGGTAGGTTCAGGACTGGGTCGGTGTTAGTGTGGTAGGTTCAGGGTTGGTGTGAGTCTGTACACATGGCTTCTATGAGATAGCACCGTCTTCTGAGCGAAACCTTGTCCAAAAGGAGCCCACTCTCACTAGGGTGTGTGATATGGACGTATAAAAATCCTGCAGATAGCTTTGTTACATTAGAAAACAAGGCTGCAAACAGCTATCTACATTGCTTGAAGTTGATAGGACCCCATGTACACATCGGTCTCCATGGGTACTTGAGAGGACTTCCTGAAAGAACACACTCATCAACTTATCACTACATCATCATGAAATCATCACTATGTTATTAGGAAATAGCCACTAATTGCCATGAAATCACCAAAAATCATCATGAACTCATAGGTATACTTCCATCAAATCATTGATAAATCTCCATGAAATCATTTATAGATATGCGTGAATTCATTGATAAATCTCCATGAAATCATTGAAAAATATCCATGAATTTATTGATATCTTTATGAATTCATTCATCAATAAATCTTCATGAATTCATTCATCAATAAATCTTCATGAAATCATTGAAGAGTCTCCCTATAATCATCACCAAGTCACGAATACTGGAGGATGAGATGAGGCGTATGGCCCTGCAGCGCCACCTGCTGTCTGGATGTGGTGAGGTCCTGCTGTCTGGATGTGGTGAGGTCCTGCTGTCTAGATGTGGTGAGGTCCTGCTGTCTGGATGTGGTGAGGTCCTGCTGTCTGGATGTGGTGAGGTCCTTTTGTCTGGATGTGGTGAGGTCCTGCTGTCTAGATGTGGTGAGGTCCTGCTGTCTGGATGTGGTGAGGTCGACACAGTTTCACTCTCACCCGACCGGTGGATTTACCAGAAGCAAGCGCCATGAAGGGCCAAAACATAATATGCCTCGGAAAACAGGTTGTCAGACATGCGCGCACACACACACACACACACACACACACACACACACACACACACACACACACACATTACGTGTGCTAAATGTGTAGTCTTGCTCATCCTGACAGTTTATGAAATAATGTCTAAATGGGTTGTTCAGCTGGAGAACGTAAATGTGTCCACATTACCACACACTTCACCACTGTAAGAGTGAACAAACTCGTCAACATATCCTCTCATAAACCACTAATGTTAAAGATAAAAAGTGATTTCATATATTGGAAAATGCTGAGATGGAGGAGGTATTTTTCTTGGTATTTTTCTTGTCTCGATACTTGACTCCTCAGGAAGCTGTCTTTGGAACACGGGCCTTCTCTGAGCACCAGACCTAGGGTCAGGGGTTAAGACGAAGGTTAGGGCAAAGGTCGGGGTGAGGGTCAGAGTCAGGGACAGTAGTAAGGTCAGGGTTATGCTCAGGGGTCGAAGGTCAGGACTCAGCTCTCCAGCAGCAGTCGGAGGGCTCTCTCGATGTTCATGCGGTGTCCGACGCGCGTGACGCCCAGCTCGGCGAAGTCGTCCTTGGTGAGGGCGGGCAGGTGGGAGCCCTCGATCTCGTGCTCCTGGAAGCGTGCGCGGTGCTCGGCCAGGCCCACGCTCTCCAGCCAGTCCCCCACGTCGTACTTGCTCCACAACGCCAGGGGGCGCTGCCGCCACGGCCGCAGGGCCAGCAGCGGGGCGCCCAGCACGGGGGAGGGGCAGGGCGAGGCGTGGGGGGAGGGCGACGGCGAGCGGGAGCGCGAACGCGTCCGGGCGCTGGCGCTGCGCATCACGAAGCGCACCTCCTTGGGCTCGGACGGGAGGCTGAGGCTGGAGGACTTCAGGATGGTGTGCTGGTGGGAGGAGCCTAGCCCGAAGCCCCGCCCAGGCCCCAGGCCCTCCGGCCTCTCAGAGGGGGAGGGGGAGGGGCTCGGGCTGCGGCGGGTGACGGGATAACGACTTCCTGGTCTGATGGTGAAGGTGGTGCCATAGGCCCTCTGGGAAATGGTGTTCAGTTCCCCGAGACTACTGAATAACCTGGGGAGAGATGGAGGGAGAGAGAGAGGGAGAGAGAGAGAGAGAGGGAGGGAGAGAGGGAGGGAGAGAGAGAGAGAGGGAGAGAGATGGAGGGAGAGAGAGAGAGGAAGGGAGAGGGATGGAGAGGGAGAGAGAGAGAAGGACGGAGAGAGAGTGAGGGATGGAGAGAGGGAGGGAGAGAGGGAGGGAGAGAGGGATGGAGAGGGAGAGAGAGAGAAGGACGGAGAGAGAGTGAGGGATGGAGAGAGGGAGGGAGAAAGGGAGAGAGAGAGGGAGGGAGAGAGCGAAGGGGGGAGAGGAATCTTTAGCTCCATCAACATGACAGTTGATCAAACAGGACAGATAATCCAGCAGAACTAGTCTCCCCCTGAGCTGTGGGTGTGGTTAGTGCTCCAGCATAACCAATCATACGGCAGCAAAGACGGCACACAGCCAATCACACAGCCATCAGACAGGTGGCACAGACAAGAGGGTGGATGCAGAAGGTTTGAGCAGTTATGGTTAGGGCTGGGGCAGTAGAACCCCAGTCCTCCTAGACAGAGAGGGGTAGTTAGGGCTAGGGGTAGTTAGAGAGCTGGGGTGCTTAGGGCTAGGGGTAGTTAGAGCTGGGGGTAGTTAGGGCTAGGGGTAGTTAGGAATGGGGTGTTTAGAACTGGGGGGTAGTTAGGGCTGGGGTGTTTAGAACTGGGGGGTAGTTAGAGAGCTGGGGTAGTTAGGCTGGGGTGTTTAGAACTGGGGGGTAGTTAGAGAGCTGGGGGTAGTTAGGGCTGGGGTGTTTAGAACTGGGGGGTAGTTAGAGAGCTGGGGTAGTTAGGGCTGGGGTGTTTAGAACTGGGGGGTAGTTAGAGAGCTGGGGTAGTTAGGCTGGGGTGTTTAGAACTGGGGGGTAGTTAGAGAGCTGGGGGTAGTTAGGGCTGGGGTGTTTAGAACTGGGGGGTAGTTAGAGAGCTGGGGGTAGTTAGGACTGGGGTGTTTAGAACTGGGGGGTAGTTAGAGAGCTGGGGTAGTTAGGGTTGGGGTGTTTAGAACTGGGGGGTAGTTAGAGAGCTGGGGGTAGTTAGGCTGGGGTGTTTAGAACTGGGGGGTAGTTAGAGAGCTGGGGGTAGTTAGGGCTGGGGTGTTTAGAACTGGGGGGTAGTTAGAGAGCTGGGGTAGTTAGGAATGGGGTGTTTAGAACTGGGGGGTAGTTAGGGCTGTGGTGTTTAGAACTGGGGGGTAGTTAGAGAGCTGGGGTAGTTAGGGTTGGGGTGTTTAGAACTGGGGGGTAGTTAGAGAGCTGGGGTAGTTAGGGTTGGGGTGTTTAGAACTGGGGGGTAGTTAGAGAGCTGGGGTAGTTAGGGTTGGGGTGTTTAGAACTGGGGGGTAGTTAGAGAGCTGGGGGTAGTTAGGCTGGGGTGTTTAGAACTGTGGGGTAGTTAGAGAGCTGGGGTAGTTAGGGTTGGGGGGGTAGTTAGAGAAGTTGAGGAGGCGGTTTTTACCAGAGAGCTAAAAATCTATGCTTTACTGTCTCCTCTGTCCTGGACACATCTGCAAGATACAGAGAAACACACACTGATATCTGGCTTATCCATACTAGTTCACCCATACTAGTTCACCCATACTAGTTAATCCATACTAGTTAATCCATACTAGTTAATCCATACTAGTTCACCCATACTAGTTCACCCATACTAGTTAATCCATACTAGTTAATCCATACTAGTTAATCCATACTAGTTCACCCATACTAGTTCACCCATACTAGTTAATCCATACTAGTTCACCCATACTAGTTAATACATACTAGTTCACCCATACTTGTTAATCCATACTAGTTAATCCATACTAGTTCACCCATACTAGTTCACCCATACTAGTTAATCCATACTAGTTAATCCATACTAGTTCACCCATACTAGTTAATCCATACTAGTTCACCCATACTAGTTAATCCATACTAGTTCACCCATACTTGTTCACCCATACTAGTTCACCCATACTAGTTCACCCATACTAGTTCACCCATACTAGTTAATCCATACTAGTTCACCCATACTAGTCAATCCATACTAGTTAATCCATACTAGTTCACCCATACTAGTCAATCCATACTAGTTAACCCATACTAGTTAACCCAGGCCAGTTAATTCATAGTTAATCCATACTAGTTAATCCATAATTAATCTATGCTTGTTAATCCATCGTTAATCTATGCTAGTTAACCCATACTAGTTAACCCATACTAGTTAACCCATACTAGTTAACCCAGAGTTAACTCATGCCTGTTAACGAGTTAGACCATAGATAACTCATACTAGATAACTAGTTAGACCATAGATAACTCATACTAGGTAACTAGTTAGACCATAGATAACTCAAGCTAACCCATACTAGAAGTATGACGTTTTAACCCATCCTTGTGCCATACATCTAGCTGAAGTGTGATTGGCTGTTACACAGGGAAGACCTACCTGGCTCCGCCCACGGGCGACCTCCTACCGGGGTCGAGCGGCGCAGGCTCCTCCCCCAGCGAGTGCGTGTCCTTGCTGAGCAGCTGCAGGCGCGAGGCCAGCTCCAGGCCCTGCCCCCCCAGGCCCTGCCCCCCCAGGCCCTGCCCCCCCAGGCCCTGCTGCCGGCCCTCCTCGGGGCTGCTCTGCCTGGGCCGCGCCTCGCCCGGCTCCCCCCCCCACAGCTTGGAGCGCCGCTGGAACAGGTAGCGGGGCGGCCGGGCGCCGGGGCTGGCGCTGGGGAGCAGCTCGCTGTCAGACGACTGCTTCAGCAGGGGGTCCCTGAGGGCCGAGCGGCCCCGGCCCAGGGGAGAGCGCAGCCGGGGCCTCAGGCCCGGGGGGTCGGGGGGGGTCCCGGGGGGGGCCCCGGGGCTGGGGCAGGACTGGGGCGGGTCTGGGGAGGCGGCGGAGGCGCTGCCGGGCGAGGTGGCGGCGTCCAGGTGGGGGTCGCTGGCGCTCCGGTCCTCCCCCTCCTCCACCCCGGAGTCCGGTGCCGACTCCCCCCCTCCTCCCCCACCCCCCTCGCCTGGCAACGGTCGCCGCGGAGTCAAGCCGAGGGGGACGGCGGGGGGCGGGGCGAAGGCCGGGGGCGGGGTCACCACGCCGATCCTGCGCAGCTCCTCCCTCGTCTCCTCGTCGCTGGACGAGAGCAGCGCGGGGGGCAGGGTCACAGTGTAAGCCCCGCCCTCTTCCTCCGAGCTGCCCACCGTCAGACTCCGCCTCCTCTCCGCCTGGCGCAGGGGTTCCATGTGGATGGGCGGCGACGGGCTCTCACTGGTCACGCTGATGGTCACCTGACTGGCGGCAGGGAGGGGGGCGGGCCTCCAGCGCTCGGGGGAGGGGACGGCAGGGGAGGTGGCCCCCCCCTCCGTCTCCGGCCGCTCCACCTGTCCGTCAGCGAAGAGGGGCGGGGTCATGCGTTTGTGCCGCAGCTCCGGGCTGGTATGGGGGGGCGTGGCGCGTTTGGGGCGGGGCTCCGGGCTCGGCGTGCGAGCGGTGAGCGCCCGTTCCCGCGCCGCCAGGGCCAGCGCCAGCGGGGAGGAGGGGTCCAGGGGCTTGCCGGTCAGCGGGTGCAGGAAGGTGGACCCGTGGGGGGAGGGCGAGGGCGAGAGCACCGGGATGGGCGGAGGCAGCTCCCCCAGGTCGTCCATGGAGTGGGACTGGGTCAGGAGGGGGGGGCCGGCGGGCTCTGACCCCGCCCCCTCCACAGAGAGGAAGAGGGAGGAGCGGCGGCCCTGAGGGGGCGTGGCCTGGATCCGAGCACGCTCAGAGAGAACCTGCTGCTGGTACAGCTCCGCCCGGGTGGGGCTGGCTCCTCCCCCTTCCTCCACCTAGATAGATAGATAGATAGATAGATAGATAGATAGATAGATAGATAGACAGACAGACAGACAGACAGACAGACAGACAGACAGACAGACAGACAGACAGACAGACAGACAGACAGACAGATAGATGGATAGATAGATAGATAGATATGAATGAGAATGAAACTATAATCATCTTGTGAGAGATCATTCATTCATTCATTCATTCATTCATTCATGCGTTCATTAGCCTCCCAGTCATGCTCCTGACCTGCAGCTGTTTGAGCAGAGGGGATTTCCTGCGCTGGGGCTTGGAGGGAGCCTGCTGGCCCACGTTGGCGTAGGGGTTCTCCACGGGCCGGCCACGCCTCCGGCTGCGCTCCGCCGCGGGGTGAGAGGTCAGGGGGGAGGAGCTAGGCCCGGGGGCAGGGACGGGGGCGGAGTCTAGCGGCAGGTGGGTGGGCGAGTCCTGCAGGATGATCATGGAGCGGGCCTTCCTCTGGCGCTCCGTGTGGGCCTGGATACGCGTGGGCGAATCAGAGGCCTCGTGCAGCCTGGGCTCCGCCCC
>NC_140246.1:23281675-23286675 GCF_949987555.1 Borostomias antarcticus | reverse complement strand
ACATTCTATCCCTCTCCTCTCTTAAAACCTTCTATCCCTCTCCTCTCTTAAAACCTTCTATCCCTCTCCTCTCTTAAAACCTTCTATCCCTCTCCTCTCTTAAAACCTTCTATCCCTCTCCTCTCTTAAAACCTTCTATCCCTCTCCTCTCTTAAAACCTTCTATCCCTCTCCTTTCTTAAAAACACTCTCACTCTTATTCTTCCTGTAACTCACTCTTATTGTCCCTCCCTCTCTCTGAACCCTCCCCCCTCCCCTCCCTCTCTCTCTGCCTCCCCCTCTTTCTCTCTCTCCCTCTCTCTGCCCCCCTCCACCCCCCTCCCTCATTCTCTCTCTCCCCCTCCCCCTCTCTCTCTGCCCCCCTCCCTCCCCTTCCCTCTCTCTGCCCCCCTCCCTCCATCCCCTTCCCTCTCTCTCCCCCCTCCCTCCCTCCCTCCCTCCCTCTCTCTACCTTTGGCTCCTCTGAGAACAAATCCGAAGCCCTCGCTGTCTCTCTTCTGCAGAACAGCCGTCTTCTCCTCGATCACATAGTCGCTGGACACAGGCACCGGTTAGAGGAGGACACATACATACAGAGCATATAGTGTTTATGTGTGTGTGTGTGTGTGTGGGTGTGTGTGGGTGTGTTACCTGTAGGACGTGTAGTTGTCGTAGGATCCTACAGTGTAGTGTCTGAATAGCCTCTTGGTTCGATCCTCCCGGGTCTCTGCTCAGAAAAAAGAGTGTTACTAACATCTGCATGTGCGTGTGTGATTGTGTGTGTGTGTGTGTGTGTGTGTGTGTGTGCTGTGGCAACCCTGGTGAGGCCAGGGCTCCGGCGTGGCCACTTGGAGAGGCCAGGTGGCCACTCCAGCACCCTGGACAGCGGGGCCTGGTTGTGAACGGACCGCATCTACAGGAGACTCATCGTCTCCCAGGAAACGACCAGACACAACTGTCCCCACTTTCGTCATCAGCCACCCTGCTGGAGGAGGAGCAGCTGGGCCCATCACCTCATCAGGGACAAACACCCTGGACAGACAAGAGAGCACCCTGGACCTCAATCAGGAGCTGAGAGCTGACGTGAGTGGGCTGTTGAGACAGCTGTTGCTGGCTCCAAACCCTGTTTTTGGTTTTGAATGTGCTATTATGTGTTTCTTCTGTGTGTCCCTGCCAGGACTACGAGGGCCGACCCCTGTGAAGCACGGCTGCCGGGAGGGACGACTGACGGGAGAAAGAGTCCCTGTTTAAGACCGTTCAGACCCAGAGTCCCTGTTCAGATCCAGAGTCCCTGTTTAAGACCGTTCAGACCCAGAGTCCCTGTTCAGATCCAGAGTCCCTGTTCAGATCCAGAGTCCCTGTTTAAGACTGTTTAGACCCAGAGTCCCTGTTCAGATCCAGAGTCCCTGTTTAAGACTGTTCAGACCCAGAGTCCCTGTTTAGACCCAGAGTCCCTGTTTAGACCCAGAGTCCCTGTTTAAGACTGTTCAGACCCAGAGTCCCTGTTTAGACCCAGAGTCCCTGTTTAAGACTGTTCAGACCCAGAGTCCCTGTTTAGACCCAGAGTCCCTGTTCAGACCCAGAGTCCCTGTTCAGACCCAGAGTCCCTGTTTAGACCCAGAGTCCCTGTTCAGATCCAGAGTCCCTGTTTAAGACTGTTCAGACCCAGAGTCCCTGTTTAGACCCAGAGTCCCTGTTTAGACCCAGAGTCCCTGTTTAAGACTGTTCAGACCCAGAGTCCCTGTTTAGACCCAGAGTCCCTGTTTAAGACTGTTCAGACCCAGAGTCCCTGTTTAAGACTGTTCAGACCCAGAGTCCCTGTTCAGACCCTTATATCCCTCTCCTCTCTTAAAACCTTCTATCCCTCTCCTCTCTTAAAACCTTCTATCCCTCTCCTTTCTATAAACCTTCTATCCCTCTCCTCTCTAAAAACCTTATATCCCTCTCCTCTCTTAAAACCTTCTATCCCTCTCCTCTCTTAAAACCTTCTATCCCTCTCCTCTCTTAAAACCTTCTATCCCTCTCCTCTCTTAAAACCGTCTATCCCTCTCCTCTCTTAAAACCGTCTATCCCTCTCCTCTCTTAAAACCTTCTATCCCTCTCCTCTCTTAAAACCTTCTATCCCTCTCCTCTCTTAAAACCTTATATCCCTCTCCTTTCTCAAAAACCTTCTATCCCTCTCCTCTCTTAAAACCTTCTATCCCTCTCCTTTCTCAAAAACCTTCTATCCCTCTCTTCTCTTAAAACCTTCTATCCCTCTCCTCTCTAAAAACCTTCTATCCCTCTCCTCTCTTAAAACCTTCTATCCCTCTCCTCTCTTAAAACCTTCTATCCCTCTCCTCTCTTAAAACCTTCTATCCCTCTCCTCTCTTAAAACCTTCTATCCCTCTCCTTTCTATTCTTCTGTGTGTCCCTGCCAGGACTACGAGGGCCGACCCCTGTGAAGCACGGCTGCCGGGAGGGACGACTGACGGGAGAAAGAGTCCCTGTTTAAGACTGTTCAGACCCAGAGTCCCTGTTCAGATCCAGAGTCCCTGTTTAAGACCGTTCAGACCCAGAGTCCCTGTTCAGATCCAGAGTCCCTGTTCAGATCCAGAGTCCCTGTTTAAGACTGTTTAGACCCAGAGTCCCTGTTCAGATCCAGAGTCCCTGTTCAGACCCAGAGTCCCTGTTCAGACCCAGAGTCCCTGTTCAGATCCAGAGTCCCTGTTTAGACCCAGAGTCCCTGTTCAGATCCAGAGTCCCTGTTCAGATCCAGAGTCCCTGTTCAGATCCAGAGTCCCTGTTTAAGACTGTTCAGACTCAGAGTCCCTTTTTAAGACTGTTCAGATCCAGAGTCCCTGTTCAGATCCAGAGTCCCTGTTCAGACCCAGAGTCCCTGTTTAGACCCAGAGTCCCTGTTTAGACCCAGAGTCCCTGTTTAAGACTGTTCAGACTCAGAGTCCCTGTTTAAGACTGTTCAGACTCAGAGTCCCTGTTCAGACCCAGAGTCCCTGTTTAGACCCAGAGTCCCTGTTTAAGACTGTTCAGACCCAGAGTCCCTGTTCAGACCCAGAGTCCCTGTTCAGACTCAGAGTCCCTGTTCAGACCCAGAGTCCCTGTTTAGACCCAGAGTCCCTGTTTAAGACTGTTCAGACTCAGAGTCCCTGTTCAGACCCAGAGTCCCTGTTTAAGACTGTTCAGACCCAGAGTCCCTGTTTAAGACTGTTCAGACCCAGAGTCCCTCTTCCCTTAATAAATGCACGTCCGTACGGATTAGCAGTAGCCCTGTGTCCTCCGATTTGTGTGCGACCCACCTGGCCTTACCTGGTGTGTGTGTGTGTGCGTGTGTGTGTGTGTGTGTGTGTGTGTGTTACCTAGGCGTGGATCATACTGTCTCATCTGAACCTCTTCCACGCAGTCAGCCGGGAACCAGCCAGTCCGACCTTTGACAGAACCCTCCCAGAACCCCCCCTCTCCTATACTCAGAACTGGAGGGAGGAGAGAGAGAGGTGGAGGAGAGATGGAGGGAGAAGGAGAGAGAGAGATGGAGGGAGAGAGAGGGAGAGGTGGAAGAAGTTGAGTTTTATGTAGGCAGTATTCTACTTATTCTGCTTGTTTTAATGGGAGACAGATTTATCCAGTAGCATTCAGTCGTCATTCTGAGGGGCACTTCCTTTATTCTGCTACAGAGAGATAAGGCTGAAGCTGATTGGACAGTGAGAGTGGGCTCAGTGAGGCTGAAGCTGATTGGACAGCGGGTGGGGGTTGCCCTGACCTTTGACCCTCTCCCCGCGGTGCAGGTGGATCTCCCCGGAGCCCTGCGGGGTGTAGGAGCTGGTGGCAATGAAGGTTCGTCCGGGCACGGCGCTGTACAGCCTCCTCTTCCTCCTGGGGCTGGGGGGTGGCGACGGGGGCGGGGTGCTCTCCTGCTGAACCCTCCCACTGGGGCTACACACACACACACACACACACACACAAACATACATTCATTCATTCATTCATAACCTTTATTTAGGGTCGGAAATAAATTGATGGTAGGCCCTCATTTGCGATGTCACCGAGTGCTTACATACATAAGACAGGCAGACACGGAGCACGAGGGGGCGGTCTATGGAGTAGTCGTGTATTCTACGAGGTCCTGATTCTTGCACAAAATTCTGTGTAATTATTATTACTATGTTATAATCCACAGTTTTGGTTATATTTTTGATTTTATCTGAGATTTAACATATTGATGTGTAATTTACTCCAAGATGGGCCCCACTAAACATCCAGGAAAAAGCTTCTTCTTCTTTGTGTGGGTAAGTTGTTGTGTTCTCCTCTCCTCCCCAGGCTTGGGGCCGAGGGGCTATCCTTTTACCCCCCCGAGCCTGGGTGAGGGGTCACCTGGGCTATATATCCGGGCACACCTCCAGGAGCCATGTTACCGTTTCATCATCCAAAACCGTCAGGCCATGGATTCCGCTGGGTGTCCGGTATGTCGGACAGTCCTGGATGACGTGGTCTGTGGTTTGTTCCTCAGCGCCACACTCGCACGCTGCACAGGATACCAGGCCCCATCTGTGCATCGATGAGCGGAAGCGTCCGACGCCGGTCCAGAGAAGATTAAGCCTCACCCACACTGGTCTCGGTAAGTCCATCCCGGGAGGGGAAGGACCGGCAGCCGGGATGAAATCACGGAGTCTGGAGGTGTTTGCCTCCCACTCCGCACGCCAGATGTGGTCCGCCCATCCTGCCTAACTGATGTTAACAGGGCCTTTTTAGCAACAACGGTTTTCAGGACTGCTACGGTGGCTGGAAATAGATCTGCTATGATGCTATCGTCGAAAATCGTTAAAGCAAACAGCCAACCGGTCCCTACGGCGAAGCGTCTCCGCGATGAGACATTGTAGCCACTACGTGAAACAGGGGGTTTTGCCATCATAGAATAAGCTGCTACGGCAGGCAGGTTTATCTATCGAGCACTGATCCATTTCCGGTCACCGTAGCGGCCCGTCGTAGCGGTCGTTGCTTAAAGTCCCTAACATCTCTGCATTGCTG
>NC_140246.1:23274175-23276675 GCF_949987555.1 Borostomias antarcticus | reverse complement strand
TCTTCTCTTTAACACTTGGATACAGTCTGTCACTCTTCCCTAAGATGTATTTCTGGTGATAGTTATGGTTCACACCATTGTGTCCTTTATACCAGGGGTGGGGAACCTCCAGCCTCCAGGCCGTATACGCAAGACTCTTTGAACCGGCCCGCAAGGAAATTCATAAAAAATAAACAAAAGCAACCTCAGAAATACCACCCAAAAAATGTCTCCAGACAGCGATTATTTTTTCCTCTGAGATAAAACAGACAGCTGTCTGTCTGTCTGTGTCAGGTCCAGGGACAGTGCACACAGCACAGGCGTAACGTAATGTGTCATTGCGTGATCAACTCATTTCATTTCATTCAGTATGCAAACATGGCGACTGTCAAGAAAAGAAAGGTAGATGTGGAATGTCACGCTTTCCAAGAGAAATGGACAAACGATTATTTCTTTGTGGAAGTAAAAGGCAAGCCAGTGTGCCTAGTTTGTCAGGACGCGCTATCGGTGATGAAAAAGGCCAACCTCGAGCATCATTACAGCTCCAAACATGCTAAACTGGAGGGGTTGAAAGGACAAATGCGCTTGGATCAAGTCAATGCTCTTCGGAGGAGTTTGGGTGCTCAACAAGCAGTCTTCATTAAACCACAATCTGACCGAGACAGCATTAGGCATGCTAGTTTTCTGGTGAGTGAGCTAATCGCTAATTGCTAAGGCTGCATTCAGAAGGAGGATTTGTGAAGGAGTGCCCTGTTGCCGTTGCGGAGCTGCTCGCACGGACAAAGTCAAATTGTTCCAAAGTGTCAGTTTGTCTGGAAGAACTGTCTCAGATAGGATTACAGACATGGCACAAGATATTGAGAAAACACTGAAGGACACTACAAGTTTTTCTCACTGGCCTGCAATCACACAACGGACATAACAAACACCGCCCAACTATCCATTTTTGTGCGGAGGATAACAGCTGAGTTTGATACGAGGGAGGAGTTGCAAAGGTGAGGATTTGTTTGAGCAAGTTGTTTTGTCTGTGAACAAATTCAAACTGCATTTTGATAGATTAAGGCACAAAAGGGATTGACTGCATTGGTCAAAAAAGAAATGAGCCATCTCAGTCTCGATCCAAGAGAGTTAGTTGTATCCCACTGTATCATATACCAAGAGAATCTGTGTGCACAGTCCCTGAAGCTCAATAATGTGATGACAACTGTTGTTTCCAACATTAATGTCATCAAAAGCAGAGGGCTGAACAGCCGCCACTTCAAGGAGCTACTGGAACGTCATGGAACTCAGTGATACTGTAGCAAGTGGCTGTGTGATTTGGGCTTCCTGGTGGACATTACCAAGTATCTATCAGAGCTGAACGTCAAGCTCCAAGGTCCCAACCAGCTTCTCAGCTCTCTGCAATCAAATGTGAAATCATTTGAAGCTAAACTAAAGCTGTGGCAAGTGCAACTGGAAAGGGGAAACACTGTCCACGTCCCCGCTCTGCGAGAACACAAGCCCGCTGTGACATCTGAATATGCTGCTGAGTGTGCAACACCCCTCCAGGCATTTGGAGAGAGGTTCCAGGACGTCAAAAGTAAACAAAGGGAACTGAACATATTCGCCACGCCGTTGAATGTGGAACCAGCTGATGTGCCTGACAACCTTCAACACTAAATCATTGAGCTGCAAAGCAATGGCGAGCTCAAAGCTAAGTACAACAACCTCCCTCTGCTCGAGTTCTACCAACTGTATGTATGTGCTGAGGGTTTTCCCATTCTGAGGAGACAGGCACTGAAGTTTGCATCACTGTTTGGGACGACCTACCGCTGTGAGCAGTTCTTTTCAAAACTGACTCTTGCAAAGACTCGGTTACGTTCAAGACTGACTGACCCAAACCTGCAAAACCAGCTGTGAGTAGCATCGTCATCACTACCATCTGACAAACCAGCTGTGAGTAGCATCGTCATCACTACCATCTGACAAACCAGCTGTGAGTAGAATCGTCATCACTACCATCTGACACCGAAAACCTCGCCAAAGAGAAACAGTTCCAGCCATCACATTAGGTGAGTCCAATATATGTGTTCAATCATTTTGTATGGCCCTCGAAGGATGTTGTAAAAATTAAAATGGCCCTTGACAGGAAAAAGGTTCCCCACCCCTGCTTTATATCAAGGCTGGCTGGCCCTCTCTGACAGAGAGATGTAATCAGCATTGGTACCTGTTCATTTTTAAGGACATTACTGGAAAGCTTCCATCCTGAATCACATCAATGCTGGTTTGGAACTCTGGTCCCTTTTGGACCCGCTCAGCTGTCTACCTATGTTTAAGGTTCCCAGAGCAGAGTCTGAACTGTCCTACCTGTGTTTAAGGTTCCCAGAGCAGAGTCTGAACTGTCCTACCTGTGTTTAAGGTTCCCAGAGCAGAGTCTGAACTGTCCTACCTGTGTTTAAGGTTCCCAGAGCAGAGTCTGAACTGTCCTACCTGTGTTTAAGGTTCCCAGAGCAGAGTCTGAACTGTCCTACCTGTGTTTAAG
>NC_140246.1:23261675-23266675 GCF_949987555.1 Borostomias antarcticus | reverse complement strand
GGGAGAGGGTAGTGTGTAGTGTGTAGTGTGTACCTCCAGGTAGGGTATAGGCGTGATGAGGGGGAGAGGGTAGTGTGTAGTGTGTAGTGTGTACCTCCAGGTAGGGTATAGGCGTGATGGGGGGGAGAGGGTAGTGTGTAGTGTGTAGTGTGTACCTCCAGGTAGGGTATAGGCGTGATGGGGGGGAGAGGGTAGTGTGTAGTGTGTAGTGTGTACCTCCAGGTAGGGTATAGGCGTGATGGGGGGGAGAGGGTACTCTTTCAGCAGCCGCTCCTCGTCCAGGAACTTCCCTGCGCGTCCGTTGAAGGCGGGCTGGAACAGGCCGTAGTTCAGAACATCCAGCAGGCTCTGGGTCAGCGTGACCAGAACACGCTGCTTACTGCTCCACACCGCCGCCTCCGGGTCCAGACGCAGGCACTTCTACACACCAGGGGGGCAGGGACACTTAACACAATCACAAGTGTGTGTGTGAGAGAGAGAGAGTGAGTGTGTGTGTGTGTGTGAGTGTGTGTGTGAGTGCCATACTGTCTGTTGTAGGTCAGGGATTCCGATGCGGATGACAATGTTGTTTCCAGGGGGGTCGTCAAGGCTCTCGGCCCCATCGCCCCTGGCGACGGTGGAACCAGGCAGGTTGCCGTTGGTAGCGGCGTGTTGCCGGGGCCGGTCGGGGGGGTCATGCTTGGCATCAGCAGCTGGACTCAGAGGCATGTGGTCTCTCACTGTCCTCCCACCACCCTGGACGCACACGCACACACACACACACACACACACACACACACACAGAGGCACAGGTTACTGACCACAAGCTTTCTGGAACTCTGAGGAATGCAACATTCTAGTACGTTGAGGACAGCAACATTCTAGAACGTTGAGGGCAGCAGCATTCTAGAACGTTGAGGACAGCAACATTCTAGAACGTTGAGGGCAGCAGCATTCTAGAACGTTGAGGACAGCAACATTCTAGAACGTTGAGGGCAGCAGCATTCTAGAACAACTGATGGAATTATTTAGTTCAAAGGTTCTACTGTCTGGGGGAGAATCTGTCTCTGTCTAGTCTTTCTCTCTCCCTCTCGGACAGGCACAGATCATGGCTACTGTGCTAGAGTATGTCATGTCCATGCTCTTGGCTCCTTGCATGACTTAACTTCCTGTTTTTCACTCTGAGAACAAAGCAGTGTGCCAGGGCTGCGTTCCAGCTCTGTCTCCTCCACTCTCTCCCTTCTGTCTCCTCTCCCCTCTGTCTCCTCCACTCTCTCCCTTCTGTCTCCTCTCCCCTCTGTCTCCTCCACTCTCTCTCCTCTCTGTCTCCTCTCTCCCTTCTGTCTCCTCCACTCTCTCCTCTCTGTCTCCTCTCTCCCTTCTGTCTCCTCCCCTCTCTCTCCTCTCTCCCCTCTCTCCCCTCTCTCTCCTCTCTCCCCTCTCTCCTCTCTCCCCCCTCTCTCTCCTCTCTCCCCTCTCTCCTCTCTCCCCTCTGTCTCCTCCCCTCTCTCTCCTCTCTCCCCTCTGTCTCCTCTCCTCTCTCCCCTCTGTCTCCTCCCCTCTCTCCCGGCCCCCGTTTTCTCTGCGCTGTGTTCCAACGCTGTCCCCGGCGCTCTGGGGTGCGTTCCTTTCCAGGGTCACTCCCTCCCTGGCCGACCGCCCCCCAGCCCCCCTCAGAGGGCCCTGCTGCCCCCCTGCCCTCCTGCCCTCCTGCCCCCCTGCCCTCCTGCCCCCCCCCTCCCCCGAGCAGACGCACCCCAGCACAAGCCAGCAAGTTGTGAGTGGTAGCCATGGAAACTGGCAGAGAAGGGAATTTCAGGGAATCCTGTAAGTCCTCCTCTCTGCTCTTTAGAGACGACACCAACCAGCGCTGTGTGTGTGTGTGTGTGTGTGCGTGCGTGTGTGTGTGTGTGTGTGTGTGTGTGCGTGTGTGTGCGTGTGTGTGCGTGTGTGTGTGTGTGTGTGTGTGCGTGTGTGTGCGTGTGTGTGCGTGTGTGCGCGTGTGTGTGTGTGTGTGTGCGTGTGTGCGTGTGTGTTTAGAATGAACCGCTGATCTGCATTCCTCCTGTTACTATGGTGATGCCACACTCGGCAGAATGGTTATTTCATTATTTCCAGTACACACACACACACACACACACACACACACACACACACACACACACACACACACACACACATACCGAGAGTCCATGGTAATAACTAGGTTATAGTCACCTGTGGTCTGCCAGGCCTCCCGCTGGTCTCTGCTCCTCCCAGTGGAGTCTCTACTGACGTCTCTACTTTAGTCTCTCTCTCTTTCCACGAGCCTACATCAGTCTGTACTGATCTCTCCTGGACTCTACTGGTCTCTCCTGATCTCTCCTGGACTCTACTGGTCTCTGCTCATCTGTGCTGGTCTATAACTGTCTGAAGTGAACTCTCCACTTCTGTATATCGGTCTCTACTGGTTTCTACCTGTCTCTACTTGTGTTTACTGGTCTCTACCTGTCTCCTCTGCTGAGCTGTACTGGGTCCTGGTGTGAGTCTGTGCCGTCCACTCAGAGAGAGGAAACAGGAGAGGAAATACACTTCCTGCTCAGCCTCCAATCCCACGCCTCCAGGCCCGAGGGCTTAGCCAATGGGGTGGCAGACAGTGTATGTCCTTGGTGGTCTGACCAATGGAGGGCCGTCCCTGTAACACCGTGACTTCCTAATACTAAATCTCACCCGTTGACCTGAAATCTTACCCCCGCCCTCTCCCTCTCCCCACCCTAACTCTGCCCCCCCCCAACCTCCCTCCCCCGCCCTCTCTCTCTCCCCACCCTAACTCTGCCCCCCCCCCCAACCTCCCTCCCCCTCCCTCTCCCTCTCCCCACCCTAACTCTGCCCCCCCCCCAACCTCCCTCCCCCGCCCTCTCCCTCTCCCAACCCTAACTCTGCCCCCCCCCCAACCTCCCTCCCCCTCCCTCTCCCTCTCCCCACCCTAACTCTGCCCCCCCCCCAACCTCCCTCCCTGTCTCTCCTGTCCGGCAAGGGAATGTGTGGGCTGGTCTAGAGACTTCCAGAGAGCTATCACACACACACACACACACACACACACACACACACACACACATACACACGCACACACACACACACACACACACACACACACACACACACACACCAAGCTCCTTCCAGAGAGCAGCCCTTCCTGTTTCCTGTGCGTCTTCCTGTCGATACGGATGTTTAGCAGGAAGACCCAGAGGAGCTGCAGAGCCAAGATAACACACACACACACACACACACACACACACACACACACACACACATACACACACACACACACACACACGTCTAGAATCACTGTATTGTTGAAGTGTGGCGTTAGAGGTGTACAAGTCCCTCCAATCTGCTGCGGCCCCGCCCCTGTCTGTAACCATGGCAACCAGAGACCTGGTTCAGCTGTTCGCTGTCAAACAGCAACTAGGGACTAGAACCTAGGGCCTACACCAACTGCAAAACCTACTGAATAACTACTGGGGACTAGAACCTACTAAAGAACCTACTGAACCTCCTACCACTGTGGACTAGAACCAACTACCTACTTTAAGGACAAGAACCTGCTACCTAAACCTCCAGTCAAACTGTAACACTGGGGACTAGAACCTACTACCTCAACATATTGTAAAACCTTCTAACACAAGAATATAATTCACTACCTTAACCTAATACAGAACCTATTAAATAAGCCCACTAACACTGGGGACTAGAACCTATTACATAAACCCATTAACACTGGGGACTAGAACCTATTACATACACCCACTCACACTGGGGACTAGAACCTATTACATAAACCCATTAACACTGGGGACTAGAACCTATTACATACACCCACTCACACTGGGGACTAGAACCTATTACATAAACCCACTAACACTGGGGACTAGAACCTATTACATAAACCCATTAACACTGGGGACTAGAACCTATTACATAAACCCATTAACACTGGGGACTAGAACCTATTACATACACCCACTCACACTGGGGACTAGAACCTATTACATACACCCACTAACACTGGGGACTAGAACCTATTACATAAACCCATTAACACTGGGGACTAGAACCTATTACATACACCCACTCACACTGGGGACTAGAACCTATTACATACACCCACTAACACTGGGGACTAGAACCTATTACATAAACCCATTAACACTGGGGACTAGAACCTATTACATACACCCACTCACACTGGTGACTAGAACCTATTACATACACCCACTAACACTGGGGACTAGAACCTATTACATAAACCCATTAACACTGGGGACTAGAACCTATTACATACACCCACTCACACTGGTGACTAGAACCTATTACATAAACCCACTCACACTGGGGACTAGAACCTATTACATAAACCCATTAACACTGGGGACTAGAACCTATTACATACACCCACTCACACTGGTGACTAGAACCTATTACATACACCCACTAACACTGGGGACTAGAACCTACAACGTTGACCTACAGTACAGTGCATTTCATTACCTCCGCCCTAGTCTTAATGCCAGACCCATGAGAGTTCTTTGGCTGATACATTACGTCAGCTACGCTAACTACGTTACTGCATGCTGCAGATCTCTCTACGGGTCTGGGACGCTTCACGCAAAAATCAGGTGTTCACATCCTGGCAATTCATTGGTAGCGCCAATGCCCAATCCCTGCGACACCAATCAGAAACGACTTTCGGGATCAGACGGTCCCACCCATAGATATGCCCCGCCCATCTAACCTGGGCTATGGTCTCTCATTTGCTACTACGACCTGTCACTCTTTCAATTTGGACCCATCGATACGCCCTCAGAATACCATCAACGTAATATGTGATGTTTGTGGTGGCATGTGTTTGCACGCCTGTCCATCCGTATGTCTGTTAGCAGGATTTTGCAAAAATGACCACAAACATGGTATGTGTAAATTGGTCTTGGTGTATACAGTATGTGTAAATTGGTCTTGGTGTATACAGTATGTGTAAATTG
>NC_140246.1:23248053-23261475 GCF_949987555.1 Borostomias antarcticus | reverse complement strand
AAACAGCAACTAGGGACTAGAACCTAGGGCCTACACCAACTGCAAAACCTACTGAATAACTACTGGGGACTAGAACCTACTAAAGAACCTACTGAACCTCCTACCACTGTGGACTAGAACCAACTACCTACTTTAAGGACAAGAACCTGCTACCTAAACCTCCAGTCAAACTGTAACACTGGGGACTAGAACCTACTACCTCAACATATTGTAAAACCTTCTAACACAAGAATATAATTCACTACCTTAACCTAATACAGAACCTATTAAATAAGCCCACTAACACTGGGGACTAGAACCTATTACATAAACCCATTAACACTGGGGACTAGAACCTATTACATACACCCACTCACACTGGGGACTAGAACCTATTACATAAACCCATTAACACTGGGGACTAGAACCTATTACATACACCCACTCACACTGGGGACTAGAACCTATTACATAACCCACTAACACTGGGGACTAGAACCTATTACATACACCCACTCACACTGGTGACTAGAACCTATTACATAAACCCACTCACACTGGGGACTAGAACCTATTACATAAACCCATTAACACTGGGGGACTAGAACCCACTACCTCAACATATTGTAAAACCTTCTAACACAAGAATATAATTCACTACCTTAACCTAATACAGAACCTATTAAATAAGCCCACTAATACTGGGGACTAGAACCTATTACATAAACCCATTAACACTGGGGGACTAGAACCTATTACATACATCCACTCACACTGGGGACTAGAACCTATTACATAAACCCATTAACACTGGGGACTAGAACCTATTACATACACCCACTAACACTGGGGACTAGAACCTATTACATAAACCCATTAACACTGGGGACTAGAACCTATTACATACACACACTCACACTGGTGACTAGAACCTATTACATACACCCACTAACACTGGGGACTAGAACCTATTACATAAACCCATTAACACTGGGGACTAGAACCTATTACATACACCCACTCACACTGGTGACTAGAACCTATTACATAAACCCACTCACACTGGGGACTAGAACCTATTACATAAACCCATTAACACTGGGGACTAGAACATATTACATACACCCACTCACACTGGTGACTAGAACCTATTACATAAACCCACTCACACTGGGGACTAGAACATATTACATAAACCCATTAACACTGGGGACTAGAACCTATTACATACACCCACTAACACTGGGGACTAGAACCTATTACATACACCCACTCACACTGGTGACTAGAACCTATTACATACACCCACTAACACTGGGGACTAGAACCTATTACATAAACCCATTAACACTGGGGACTAGAACCTATTACATACACCCACTCACACTGGTGACTAGAACCTATTACATAAACCCACTCACACTGGGGACTAGAACCTATTACATAAACCCATTAACACTGGGGACTAGAACCTATTACATACACCCACTCACACTGGTGACTAGAACCTATTACATAAACCCACTCACACTGGGGACTAGAACCTATTACATACACCCACTAACACTGGGGACTAGAACCTATTACATACACCCACTAACACTGGGGACTAGAACCTACAACGTTGACCTACAGTACAGTGCATTTCATTACCTCCGCCCTAGTCTTAATGCCAGACCCATGAGAGTTCTTTGGCTGATACACTACGTCAGCTACGCTAACTACGTTACTGCATGCTGCAGATCTCTCTATGGGTCTGGGACGCTTCACGCAAAAATCAGGTGTTCACATTCTGGCAATTCATTGGTAGCGCCAATGCCCAATCCCTGCGACACCAATCAGAAACGACTTTCGGGATCAGACGGTCCCACCCATAGATATGCCCCGCCCATCTCTTCTGGGCTATGGTCTCTCATTTGCTACTACGACCTGTCACTCTTTCAATTTTGACCCATCGATACGCCCTCAGAATACCATCAACGTAATATGTGATGTTTTTGGTGGCATGTGTTTGCACGCCTGTCCATCCGTATGTCTGTTAGCAGGATTTTGCAAAAATTACCACAAACATGGTATGTGTAAATTCGTCTTGGTGTATACAGTATGTGTAAATTCGTCTTGGTGTATACAGTATGTGTAAATTCGTCTTGGTGTATACAGTATGTGTAAATTCGTCTTGGTGTATACATTATGTGTAAATTGAATGAATTGAATGTGGGGTTTGGGGGGTAGTGGGTTTATGTTGTGTGTTGCACTTCAGTAGATATGAATTTCCTGCAAAGGACAATAAAGACAAATCTAAAATCAAGTTTTCATTAAACTCAGTGAAACGGTGAAGCGTCGGCCAACTTCCAACCCATTAACATGTGGAACAGATCCAGATCAGATGGCAGGTCCAGGAGCCCAAACAAGGCCAGACATTCACCTCCATAAAAAAGAAAATCCTCCCATTCATTGTCAATGGGGGGAATTGAAACGGCCATATCTCAACATGGCGGTCATATCTGGACATGGCGGTCATATCTCAACATGGCGGTCATATCTGGACATGGCGGTCATATCTCAACATGGCGGTCATATCTGGACATGGCGGTCATATCTCAACATGGCGGTCATATCTGGACATGGCGGTCATATCTCAACATGGCGGTCATATCTCAACATGGCGGTCATATCTCAACATGGCGGTCATATCTCAACATGGCGGTCATATCTGGACATGGCGGTCATATCTGGACATGGCGGTCATATCTGGACATGGCGGTCATATCTCAACATGGCGGTCATATCTCAACATGGCGGTCATATCTCAACATGGCGGTCATATCTGGACATGGCGGTCATATCTGGACATGGCGGTCATATCTGGACATGGCGGTCATATCTGGACATGGCGGTAAAGAGGAAAGACGGTCTTTGGACTGGCGTAAAGCTCCAAACATGGACCAAACATCCAGTACCAGACATGTCCTGCTCACTCGCACGCACGTGTGCGCACAGAGCCACGAAATGCTTGAATCTTACTGCACTAACAAAACCTACTACCTTTACCAGAAACACTGGGGACTAGAACCTAGGACATTTATCAGTAACACCAGAGGGACTAGAACCTACAGTACAAACTAAACTACACCCCCTAACCTGCTAGCGGAAGCTCTCCAGCACACACCAACCCAGCTGACAATCCACACACCTGGAAACAAGCCAGTAATTACCCTGGCGTCCAACCTGTCCCTTGAGAGGACGAGCAGAGGAAGACATTTCCACAGACGCCATGTTTATGTAACGAAAGAATGGCTGAGACGTTACCATGACAGCGGAGAGACGACATGGAGAGCGACTGGATGAGAGAGACGAGAGAATCACACACACACACACACACACACACACACACACACACACACACATACACACACACACACACACACACACACACACACACACACACACATACACACACACACACACACACACACACACACAGACACACACACACACACAGACAAACACACACACACACACACACACATACACACACACACACACACAAACATACACACACACACACACATACACACGCACACACACACACACACAAACATACACACAAACATACACACGCACACACACAAACATACACACAAACATGCACACACACACAGACAAACATGCACACAAACACACACACACACACAGACAAACATGCACACACACACACACACACACACAAACATACACACACACACACACATACACACGCACACACACACACACACAAACATACACACAAACATACACACGCACACACACAAACATACACACAAACATGCACACACACACAGACAAACATGCACACAAACACACACACACACACAGACAAACATGCACACACACACACACACACACACACAGACAAACATGCACACACAGCGTATGACACCATGTAATTTATGGTAGAAGAAATTAAAAATGAATCCCTGATGGTTCCAAAGTAGCTGTTGGGTTTAGAGGGAGGGGAGTGATTGAGAGATCTGAAGAGAGAGAGGGAGGGAGGGAGGGAGGGAGGGGAGTGATTGAGAGATCTGGAGGGAGAGAGAGAGAGAGGGAGGGGAGGGATTGAGACAGATCTGGAGGGAGAGAGAGAGGGAGGGAGGGAGGGAGGGAGGGAGGGAGGGAGGGGAGTGATTGAGAGATCTGAAGAGAGAGAGAGAGGGAGGGAGGGGAGTGATTGAGAGATCTGAAGAGAGAGAGAGAGGGAGGGAGGGAGGGGAGTGATTGAGACAGATCTGGAGGGAGAGAGAGAGAGAGGGAGGGGAGTGATTGAGAGATCTGAAGAGAGAGAGAGAGGGAGGGAGGGAGGGGAGTGATTGAGACAGATCTGGAGGGAGAGAGAGAGAGGGAGGGGAGTGATTGAGAGATCTGGAGAAGGAGAGAGAGAGGGAGGGAGGGGAGTGATTGAGAGATCTGGAGGGAGAGAGAGAGGGAGGGAGGGGAGTGATTGAGACAGATCTGGAGAGGGAGAGAGAGAGAGGGAGGGAGGGTAGTGATTGAGAGATCTGGAGAGGGAGAGAGAGAGGGAGGGGAGGGAGGGTAGTGATTGAGAGATCTGGAGAGGGAGAGAGAGAGGGAGGGAGTGGAGTGATTGAGAGATCTGGAGAAGGAGAGAGAGAAAGGAAGGGGAGGGAAATGCCTCTGAGAAATAGTTGGGAACATAAAGTGGGTAGAGAGGAGAGAGAGGACAGGGAGAGGTGGATGAGAGGAGGAGAGGAGAGAGGGAGGTGAGGAGGAGAGAGAGGACAGCCAGAGGAGGAGAGAGTGGGAGGAGGAGGAGGAGAGAGAGAGATGAGGAGGAGGAGAGAGGGGGATGAGGAGGAGGAGAAAGGGGGCAGAGAGAGGGGGAAGAGGAGGAGAGAGGGATGAGGAGGAGAAGGAGAGAGGGGACAGGGAGAGGGGGAAGAGGAGGAGAGAGGGATGAGGAGGAGGAGGAGAGAGGGAGATGAGGAGGAGAGGGGACAGGGAGAGGGGGATGAGGAGGAGGAGGAGAGAGGGGGATGAGGAGGAGGAGAGAGGGGGATGAGGAGGAGGAGAGAGGGAGATGAGGAGGAGAGAGGGAGATGAGGAGGAGGAGGAGAGGGGGATCATGAGGACCCAGGGGTGAAGGAGAAGGCAGAGGGGGAGGAGGAGGAGGAGGAGGAGAGAGGGAGATGAGGAGGAGGAGGATAGAGGGGGATGAGGAGGAGGAGGAGAGGGGGATCATGAGGACCCAGGGGTGAAGGAGAAGGCAGAGGGGGATGAGGAGGAGGAGGAGGAGAGAGGGAGATGAGGAGGAGGAGAGGGGGATCATGAGGACCCAGGGGTGAAGGAGAAGGCAGAGGGGGATGAGGAGGAGGAGGAGGAGAGAGGGGGATGAGGAGGAGGAGGAGGAGAGAGGGGGATGAGGAGGAGGAGGAGAGAGGGATCATGAGGACCCAGGGGTGAAGGAGAAGGCAGAGGGGGATGAGGAGGAGGAGGAGGAGAGAGGGGGATGAGGAGGAGGAGGAGGAGAGAGGGGGATGAGGAGGAGGAGGAGAGGGGGATCATGAGGACCCAGGGGTGAAGGAGAAGGCAGAGGGGGATGAGGAGGAGGAGGAGGAGAGAGGGGGATGAGGAGGAGGAGGAGAGAGGGAGATGAGGAGGAGGAGGAGAGAGGGGGATGAGGAGGAGGAGGAGAGGGGGATCATGAGGACCCAGGGGTGAAGGAGAAGGCAGAGGGGGATGAGGAGGAGGAGGAGAGAGGGGGGTGAGGAGGAGGAGGAGGAGAGAGGGAGATGAGGAGGAGGAGGAGAGAGGGGGGTGAGGAGGAGGAGGAGAGGGGGATCATGAGGACCCAGGGGTGAAGGAGAAGGCAGAGGGAGATGAGGAGGAGGAGGAGGAGGAGAGAGGGAGATGAGGAGGAGGAGGAGAGAGGGAGATGAGGAGGAGGAGGAGGAGAGGGGGATCATGAGGACCCAGGGGTGAAGGAGAAGGCAGAGGGGTGTGTGGGTGAGAAGCTCTCAAGAGGCTTCAGTCACGACTGACATCCGGAAGTCAGGAACATACAGGTATGGCAGGTGTCACACACACACACACACACACACACGCACACACACACACACACACACGCACACGCACGCACGCACGCACACGCACACGCATGCACACGCACACATAGACACACATACAGACACACATACAGACCCACAAACAGCACAGGTACATGTACACACTTGTGTGGATGGAAACACTTCATACTTTATACTCCTCTCTCTCTCTCCATCTGACACTCTGTCTCTCTCTCTTTCTCTCACACACACACACACGCACGCATGCACGCGCACACACACACACACACACACGCACGCACACACACACACACACACACACACACACACACACACGGTTGGTGGAATTATAAAGAAAGCTGGACTCACCCGAAGCATCAGAGATAGTCCATCTCAGCCTGCACTCTCCTCTCAACTCTGATTATGAGAGAGGGAACGAGGGAGAGAGGGAGGGAGGGACACAGAAGGGGAGAGAGAGAGGGAGAGAGAGAGAGAGAGAGAGGGGGAAAGACAGAGCAAGATGGAGGGAGAGAGATGGAGAGGAGGAGAGGCAGGAGAAGGAAAGTCAGAGCGGAGGCAGAGACTGTTACTGTATGACAAGAACGCTGGTCTCAGCCCACACACTGCAAGCATGACACACTCTGTGTGTGTGTGTGTGTGTGTGTGTGTGTGTGTGTGTGTGTGTGTGTGTGTGTGTGTGTGTGTGTGTGGATAGAAAGGCTGTCTCCCACTCCAGTGCGTGGGCCCGACCTACACCAATCTCTCTCCCTCTCTGAGTGTTGCACAACCCTCTCAGAAGCAGCAGAGGGGGGAGGGGGGGAGAGAGAGATGGAACCAGAAAACCAGGAAAGGAAAAGGCTTTGCAGAGACCAAAGATGTGAGGGAGAGACAATAAGTGTGGCAGTGATGGAGAGAGAGAGAGAGAGAGAGAGAAAGAGAGAGAAGGGGGGGTGGAGGTGAAAGATACAGAGGGATGTAGAGGGAAAGAGAGAGATAAGAGAGATGGAGAGAGAGAAAGAGGAGAGAAAAGGTGCTTACATAGAAGCGTGGGAGAAGGGGGGAGTGGCCCTGTTGCCATAGAGACGTTTAGAGACCGGCTGCTCCAATCAGCTGTTCTCTCAAGAGTTCCTTCTGCATGCTGGGAAAAGACTGAGCCTCATCCCTTCAGCTCCAAACCCACCATCCTCATCCCTTCCCCTCCCAACCCCACCATCCTCATCCCTTCAGCTCCCAACCCACCATCCTCATCCCTTCACCTCTCAACACCACCATCCTCATCCCTTCAGCTCCCAACCCACCATCCTCATCCCTTCAGCTCCAAACCCACCATCCTCATCCCTTCACCTCCCAACCCCACCATCCTCATCCCTTCACCTCCCAACCCCACCATCCTCATCCCTTCACCTCCCAACCCCACCATCCTCATCCCTTCACCTCCCAACCCCACCATCCTCATCCCTTCAGCTCCAAACCCACCATCCTCATCCCTTCAGCTCCCAACCACACCATCCTCATCCCTTCAGCTCCCAACCCCACCATCCTCATCCCTTCAGCTCCCAAACCCACCATCCTCATCCCTTCAGCTCCCAACCCACCATCCTCATCCCTTCACCTCCCAACCACACCATCCTCATCCCTTCAGCTCCCAACCCCACCATCCTCATCCCTTAAGCTCCCAACCACACCATCCTCATCCCTTCACCTCCCAACCACACCATCCTCATCCATCCACCTCCCAACCACACCATCCTCATCCCTTCAGCTCCCAACCCCACCATCCTCATCCCTTCAGCTCCCAACCACACCATCCTCATCCCTTCACCTCCCAACCACACCATCCTCATCCATTCACCTCCCAACCACACCATCCTCATCCCTTCAGCTCCCAAACCCACCATCCTCATCCCTTCACCTCCCAACCCCACCATCCTCATCCCTTCAGCTCCAAACCCACCATCCTCATCCCTTCAGCTCCCAAACCCACCAACACTATACTAGTCCATACGCTCTAGAGAAGAGTATACTAGTCCACACGCTCTAGAGAAGCGTATACTAGTCCACACGTTCTAACGAAGAGTATACTAGTCCATACGCTCTAGAGAAGAGTATACTAGTCCATACGCTCTAGAGAAGAGTATACTAGTCCACACGCTCTAGAGAAGCGTATACTAGTCCACACGCTCTAGAGAAGAGTATACTAGTCCATACGCTCTAGAGAAGAGTATACTAGTCCATACGCTCTAGAGAAGAGTATACTAGTCCACACGCTCTAGAGAAGAGTATACTAGTCCACACACTCTAGAGAAGAGTATACTAGTCCACACGTTCTAAAGAAGAGTATACTAGTCCACACGCTCTAGAGAAGAGTATACTAGTCCATACGCTCTAGAGAAGAGTATACTAGTCCACACGCTCTAGAGAAGAGTATACTAGTCCATACGCTCTAGAGAAGAGTATACTAGTCCACACGCTCTAGAGAAGAGTATACTAGTCCATACGCTCTAGAGAAGAGTATACTAGTCCACACGCTCTAGAGAAGAGTATACTAGTCCATACACTCTAGAGAAGAGTATACTAGTCCATACGCTCTAGAGAAGAGTATACTAGTCCACACGCTCTAGAGAAGAGTATACTAGTCCACACGCTCTAGAGAAGAGTATACTAGTCCATACGCTCTAGAGAAGAGTATACTAGTCCATACGCTCTAGAGAAGAGTATACTAGTCCATACGCTCTAGAGAAGAGTATACTAGTCCACACGCTCTAGAGAAGCGTATACTAGTCCACACGCTCTAGAGAAGAGTAAACTAGTCCATACGCTCTAGAGAAGGGTATACTAGTCCACACGTTCTAGAGAAGAGTATACTAGTCCACACGCTCTAGAGAAGAGTATACTAGTCCATACGCTCTAGAGAAGAGTATACTAGTCCATACGCTCTAGAGAAGAGTATACTAGTCCATACGCTCTAGAGAAGAGTATACTAGTCCATACGCTCTAGAGAAGAGTATACTAGTCCATACACTCTAGAGAAGAGTATACTAGTCCATACGCTCTAGAGAAGAGTATACTAGTCCATACACTCTAGAGAAGAGTATACTAGTCCATACGCTCTAGAGAAGAGTATACTAGTCCACACGCTCTAGAGAAGAGTATACTAGTCCATACGCTCTAGAGAAGAGTATACTAGTCCACACGCTCTAGAGAAGAGTATACTAGTCCACACGCTCTAGAGAAGAGTATACTAGTCCATACGCTCTAGAGAAGAGTATACTAGTCCATACGCTCTAGAGAAGAGTATACTAGTCCACACGCTCTAGAGAAGAGTATACTAGTCCACACGCTCTAGAGAAGAGTATACTAGTCCATACGCTCTAGAGAAGAGTATACTAGTCCACACGCTCTAGAGAAGCGTATACTAGTCCATACGCTCTAGAGAAGAGTATACTAGTCCACACGTTCTAGAGAAGAGTATACTAGTCCACACGCTCTAGAGAAGAGTATACTAGTCCATACGCTCTAGAGAAGAGTATACTAGCCCATACGCTCTAGAGAAGAGTATACTAGTCCATACGCTCTAGAGAAGAGTATACTAGCCCACACGCTCTAGAGAAGAGTATACTAGTCCACACGCTCTAGAGAAGAGTATACTAGTCCATACGCTCTAGAGAAGAGTATACTAGTCCACACGCTCTAGAGAAGAGTATACTAGTCCATACGCTCTAGAGAAGAGTATACTAGCCCACACGCTCTAGAGAAGAGTATACTAGCCCATACGCTCTAGAGAAGAGTATACTAGTCCATACGCTCTAGAGAAGAGTATACTAGTCCACACGCTCTAGAGAAGAGTATACTAGTCCACACGCTCTAGAGAAGAGTATACTAGTCCACACGCTCTAGAGAAGAGTATACTAGTCCATACGCTCTAGAGTATACTAGTCCATACGCTCTAGAGAAGAGTATACTAGTCCATACGCTCTAGAGAAGAGTATACTAGTCCATACACTCTAGAGAAGAGTATACTAGTCCATACGCTCTAGAGAAGAGTATACTAGTCCACACGCTCTAGAGAAGTGTATACTAGTCCATACGCTCTAGAGAAGAGTATACTAGTCCATACACTCTAGAGAAGAGTATACTAGTCCATACGCTCTAGAGAAGAGTATACTAGTCCATACGCTCTAGAGAAGAGTACACTAGTCCATACGCTCTAGAGAAGAGTATACTAGCCCATACGCTCTAGAGAAGAGTATACTATTCTATACGCTCTAGAGAAGAGTATACTAGTCCACACGCTCTAGAGAAGAGTATACTAGCCCACACGCTCTAGAGAAGAGTATACTAGCCCATACGCTCTAGAGAAGAGTTTACTAGTCCATACGCTCTAGAGAAGAGTATACTAGTCCACACGCTCTAGAGAAGAGTATACTAGTCCATACGCTCTAGAGAAGAGTATACTAGTCCACACGCTCTAGAGAAGAGTATACTAGCCCATATGTGGCCAGGTGAAGTCTGGGTAGGTGTGGCATCGGTTGGGGGGGCGTGGTCCCTGGGCTGCAAGCCTATTTCCGGCCACAGGGCGCGCGTTTTGAACAAACATTTCACATTTCCTCTTTGTGGGTTGGAGTCCATGCGGCAGCCTGGCCCAGGATAGGTTGCCAACTTGCAGAGGTATTTAGGCTATATTGTTTGTCTATTTTTGTCTCCTTGCTATGTCTGATCATATTGTTTTCATTCTTATTACTTGGTAATGTGTTGTGATTTATAGGGTGTGTGTGTTGTATTTTGATTTATTATTGTAATTCCTGATGATTGTGGTGGGTGGCTGACGGAATATGTTTGTCCTCAGCGCGTCGTAGGCTGTCTGAGACCATTCTGCTTGGACAGGGTGTGGGGTGCGCATGGAGGGGTGCTGAGGTATTTGGGTTTGTTTTTGTATTTGGTAAATATGTTTGTTTTTATGGGTTGGATTATGGTCTTTCTGAGTTGGGGGGAACAATGGCTAACATGTTTTCTCTGCTTTGGCAGGATTGTGGGTCTGCTGGTAGATCACTGCTTTAGCCTGTAGGCCTACTGTTCATACCTACCATGCTGTTTTGTGTCCGATCTGTCTCTTGAAGGGATTTTATTAAATAAAGGTGTATTTTTGTATATTACACAAGTTGTCTGGCTGTTCATCTCAAAGAGCCCCCGACCTGCATCGGCCCTTAGGGTTACACTAAGCTCTAGAGTATACTAGTCCATACGCTCTAGAGAAGAGTATACTAGTCCATACGCTCTAGAGAAGAGTATACTAGTCCATACGCTGTAGAGAAGAGTATACTAGCCCATACGCTCTAGAGAAGTACTACATAGAACACTTTGTAACGACTGAACTATCAGAAAACAGGCAGAACCCTTTTCAGCTCAGTGAGGCGCTGTTCTGAACCCTAAATGGTTCTTCCTGACTACCATATAGAAACCCTTTTTTGACAGGGTTCTTCTACTTCTTGGTACAGATGGTTCTATGCAGTTCAGATGGTTCTATGCAGTTCAGATGGTTCTATGTAGTTCAGATAGTTCTATATAGTTCAGATGGTTCTATGTAGTTCAGATGGTTCTATGTAGTTCAGATGGTTCTATGTAGTTCCTTTTTGCTTTCAGAGCGTAGACCCTAAACTGACCAATACTACAGTGCACTGCCCCCTCAAACACCAGAATGTGTGCATCTCTTCAGGCGTGGGGGGATGACAGACTACATGCATAATTTTGCTTCATTCAAAAGCAAAATGACCCATTTGTTTTTCCCGAGGAGACTACTGAGGTAAATCGAAACATTGAAAATAAAATATCCCGTCCCAGGTTTAATAGCACCTTCTATGGTTCCCCTGGAGAGAGGGTGAGATACTGGCACCATCTGGTGGTTAACTGCAGTATGAGGGTTAATGATAGAACAGACTCTCTCTCTCGGATTTTTCAAGACATAATAGTTTTCTTGACACAATCTGTCAAAACAATTTCATAAACAAAATGAGGTAATAGCTCCTATCCAACCTCACAGAGTTACCATGGTAACTCAGTGCCACTGATCCAACCTGATCAAAATCAAACACCAAGACACCAAAAACAGTTTAGTTAAACTTTTAATAGTTCTAACATTTCTACAATCACTATTCAACAGAAATATCTACAGGTTTAGAGTGGGAAACACATTCACACTAGCATTGATACAGTAACAGTGCTCTGCAGTAGGTGTATCAGGAGTATGTGTGTGTGTGTGTGTGTGTGTGTATGTAGCATGTGGTCAGTTGTGTTGTGTGTGTGCGTGTGTTGTAATATAATTTATCATTACAATCAGACCTGCAAACTCCCGAGAGTGAAAAAGGTAACAGGTCCTAAACCAAGTTATGGTAGGGGGGTCCGGGGCCATCCTCCCCCTGGAAGACATTTTTACTGATTTTAATATGCAAATGACGCTTTTTGGAGCGTTTTGAAACTAGAATTTCTGTGTGCGAGTAGATACATGGCTCTTGAGAGGCGCATAATATATCCATCCGATTACAACCCCAAATACAATTATGTAGATATCCAGATTCACAGTTGAAACATTTTAATCAAAATTTCAATGTTTCTTTTTCCATAAAAAGAGAGAACAGATATCTCATAAAAAGTTATTTACTTAAGCAACCGAACAATTACTTTTTTACACATTATTCTCCCTGTTGCCTCTCAAAAAAAGACAACCAACCTCCATTGCCTGAAATGCAGGAAAGAATGAGACAGGGAGACATGATATCTTTTAGGGATGCTCCGATCAGATTTTTTTGGGCCGATACCGATTACTGATTATTTCCCTCAGGATCGGCCTATACTAATACATAAAAAAAAAAGAAAAAAAAAAGACTTCTCCTCTTAGAATGGTCTTACCCATATTATTGTATCGATATGATGACACCGTCTTTGCTTGCATATTTTTAGATTAAGGTTCACCATTATTATCACTTATTAACTGATGAATAGGCCCTCCAAATATTATTCTGTATACATCAGATTCAGTAGACTTCATACTTCAGTATACAGTATACCATTCGGACCAATGCCAAGTGAGTAAAAAAAAAAAAAAAAGTTGTGTTTTTTGTTGTGTAATTGTTTTCCGTGACTTTTATTTTGGAATTCCTTGAAAGAAAGCTACCGGACATAAGTTTCATTTCTGCTTGAGGGTAAAACTAGTAGTGTCCTCTATCCTAATTTTAAACCGCAAAAATATCCAAACTACAGCTGATCAGAGATTTCCTTAACAAGTGATTAGCAGCAGCAGCTTTGGAGATAGTTGGGCTGTATGAAAAAACGCTGTATGAGGAGATCCTGAATTGGAATGGATGTTGGA
>NC_140246.1:23213053-23245553 GCF_949987555.1 Borostomias antarcticus | reverse complement strand
TTGGTTAGTGTGGACTTCATGCCAGTGTAACTAAGATGTTGTGGTTAGTGTGGACTTCATGCCAGTGTAACTAAGATGTTGTGGTTAGTGTGGACTTCATGCCAGTGTAACTAAGATGTTGTGGTTAGTGTGGACTTCATGCCAGTGTAACTAAGATGTTTGGTTAGTGTGGACTTCATGCCAGTGTAACTAAGATGTTTGGTTAGTGTGGACTTCATGCCAGTGTAACTAAGATGTTTGGTAAGTGTGGACTTCATGCCAGTGTAACTAAGATGTGTTGGTAAGTGTGGACTTCATGCCAGTGTAACTAAGATGTTGTGGTTAGTGTGGACTTCATGCCAGTGTAACTAAGATGTTGTGGTTAGTGTGGACTTCATGCCAGTGTAACTAAGATGCAACTTACGTCTCAGTGGTGCAACCAAACATCGACAAAAATGTTGTATCAAAGTAACTAGTTTGAACGTAGTGTTTAGTGTGGACTTGAGATGGAACTTAAGACAGACCGTAGCCAGGGAGGGGGGGGTCGGGTGGATCGAACAAACCCCCCCTCACGACCAAAGGTCCAGAATTTAAGACCAAAGGTCCCCTTAAGACAAGCCCCCCCCCCCCCCCATCAACAAATCAAATCGATACGGTCCACTTTTGGAAAAAACGACCCCCCCCCCCTACACAAGGCTGGCTACGGGCCTGTAAGATCAGCTGATGCCACCGGCTGCAGGTGATTTAAGAGTTTGAGCTACAGCAATCAAGGGTATATTTTTCTTGGCTAGTAGCATAATCTAGAACGTTGTGAATTTAATATGCAGCTGTCGAGCCATCCAACCAACGCCAATAGTCGCCAACAAATACATTTAATTTGTGTTCCATGTGTGGTGCGCATTCCCTGCTTTTAAAATGATCTATTTTTTTGTGATGAATCCAAAAAGATGGCCTACTTTTATTTCAATCCACGCTGCTGTGATAACAATATTATAGTCTAACTGTTAACCTTATTTATTCATGTATGTTGTAAGAGATGAATGGTTGTAAACTCCATGAACTCAGACAGATACTTTTGGCAATATAGTGTATTCGCTCATTTGCATTTACACGCATATGAACTTAAGTGACATCCCATTCTTAATCCATAGGGTTTATAATGACGTCGGCCCACCCTTTGCAGCTATAACAGCTTCAACTCTTCTGGGAAGGCTTTCCACAAGGTTTAGGAGTGTGTTTATGGGAATTTTGACCATTCTTCCAGAAGTGCATTTGTGAGGTCAGACACTGATGTTGGACGAGAAGGCCTGGCTCGCAGTCTCCGCTCTAATTCATCCCAAAGGTGTTCTATCAGGTTGAGGTCAGGACTCTGTGCAGGCCAGTCAAGTTCTTCCACACCAAACTCGCTCATCCATGTCTTTATGGACCTTGCTTTGTGCACTGGAGCGCAGTCATGTTGGAACAGGAAGGGGCCATCCCCAAACTGTTCCCACAAAGTTGGGAGCATGGAATTGTCCAGAATCACTTGGTATGCTGAAGCATTCAGAGTTCCTTTCACTGGAACTAAGGGGCCAAGCCCAGCTCCTGAAAAACAACCCCACACCATAATCCTCCCTTCACCAAACTTCACACTTGACACAATGCAGTCAGACAAGTACCGTTCTCCTGGCAACCGCCAAACCCAGACTTGTCCACTTGACGCTTTGCATTGCACTTGGTGATGTATGGCTTGGATGCAGCTGCCCGCTCTGTCTTACGATCTTACGCTACCACTTCATGGTTGAGTTGCTGTCGTTCCCAATCGCTTCCACTTTGTTATATACCACTGACTGACTGACTGACTGTAGAATATTTAGTAGTGAGGAAATTTCATGACTGGACTTGTTGCACAGGTGGCATCCTATCACAATACCACGCTGGAATTCACTGAGCTCCTGAGCGACCCATTCTTTCACACGTTTGTAGAAGCAGTCTGCATGCCTAGGTGCTTGATTTTATACACCTGTGGCCATGGAAGTGATTGGAACACCTGAAGTCAATTATTTGGACGCGTGAGTGAATACTTTTGGCAATATAGTTTATATTAAACCGTTCCCTTTGCTTCCAAACCACCATCTCATCTAATTTGTGTTGCTGCATTTCGTTTTATTCTTTCGTGTTTTTGAGCACAATCAACTTTTACCAAGACGACAGAATTAAGCCCATCCATTCACCCAACTTGTTCCTGGAGCGCAGCATGTGGGCGCAGCGTTCCACATGCCTGGATCAGGCCTGCCGGGTTACTCGGTTCACCACATCATCAGGTCGTCCCCAGACGGACCTCCCATCTTCCTAACTTCCTCTTTTAATTTTTTTCCCAGTAATCCAAACTCCATATCCAATTCCTATTTTGATTTTTGATCATTGACTCACACACGAACAAACCAATTCCTAGGCTTGTTCAATGATTACAGATCTGGGCCGCGTTTCACAGATACGATGTACCTTGGCGATCTACGACGCTTCTTACGGTATACCTTGGCAAAGGGACAGTTTTTCCTACGAGTGTTTCTCAGACTATCCCTTAGTGGGCGTCTGAAGATACATTGTAAGGTACATCGTTAGTGGAGCTGTAACCTTGTTGATGACGTTTTCAAACGTTCTCATAATCATTTTGATTTTACCCCAATCTAATATTAAAGTCGCACAGAAATGAAAAAAGCATTCTGTCCCATTTTGGGTAACATACTTGGTCATAGTGTTCACCTATTCAACGATGTATGACAAAAAAATTAATCTGTTGTAATCTTATATCAAAGTAGCCTATATAATTTCTTACTTCCTGGAAAACGGTAGGTCATGTGCCATTACGACACCAGATACCTTAGACCAATAATTAGACATCCACCCTGTCAATCAAAACTAAATAAATTCCTCTAAACGTTATGTCCCGCCTCAAGAGTTGAATATCCCGCCCGCTTGACTACGTTCCAATGGAATTCGTCTAAACGAATGTCCCGCCCTTACAGCTTGTTTCAGGTGGAAATATGTCAAACTATGGAAGCTAGATGATTCCTAACATCCGTTTCGGTGCGACTTTAACAAAAAGGAAGTTATGCCTATTAAAGCTCATCTGCTAATCTATTTAAGAGTCAAGGCGAGACCTCGTGATAGTTCCAACTCATACATAATAATCTACAAAATATAAAATAAAGAGCATTTATTGGGACATATAAGCCTAGTCTGGGACTTCTGGAAAGCCCAGGAAAAATATGATAATGATGATGGCTAATGATGATGATGATAGCTAAATGAGTGACTGATTTTGTTCACCCAGTGTTCTGAAAAGTTGTCATATAGCCTACCTCCTCAGGATGACCTACCACCCATTATGTTATGTTCAATTCATGGGTAGCGCATCCCGTCAGGTAGGTAATGTTGATAGGCATTTCAATTTTTTCTACATGACAATACGCTACTCATGAATTAAATACAATATTGTTTTAATGCAGCCATGATGTATAGGCCTACATGAAGCACGAGTTGGCTGTGACACACTAAATAGAAGGGGACCTTGATTAATGACCTGTGTCTACCCTACTATGGGTCTAGAAGGCCTCATTGGATTAATCAATTTGCCTAATATCTGTTGGTATCCTATATAGTGGTGGGGTAGCCTACAGACAGCCAGAAAAGCTGATATGCCATCAAATTGCTCCTTTACATAAGAAAATGTTGCTCCTTTACATGAGAGCTTAAGAAGTACCTTCAGATGGCACATCGTAAGCACGATTTACGATGTACCTTGGGAAGAGCTGTTTCCCAGAGCCTCCTGAGCCAAGGTACACCTCAGCCTAAGAAGGCTCTGGGAAACGACGCGCCACCTAGAGGGAGAGCTTACGACGTATCTTACGATGAACGTAGCGCTATGATGGCTCTGGGAAGCGCGGCCCTCGGATTGCTGACATGAACCCATTCAATACCTCTCGTCCTATTATGGGAGCTATAACGTGAGGGAATGGACGAAGGACATAAAATAAACTGTATTACTGTAGTAAGCACTATATATTGGGACCTTAATTCGGAAAAACTGCAGTAGTCAATGGCGATGAACAAATAATTTCTTGATCCCGTTTGAATTGTGCCATGACCACGTGATCAAGGAATGATTTTTCTCACGCCGTTCACTACCATTCATATTTTCTCTGATGTAAGGTCCCATGGTGGTTTTCTCTTCCTACTTCCGCTTAGGCACTCCACTATACCACAATGCAACACTGTCATGTTTTACCGAAGGAGAAGTGAAGAAGACGGTAGCTAGCAGTGGCTAAAGCAGTTAGATAACGTTACGATAATTCCTGTAGCTGCTTTGCTGCTAATGTGAGTTTGAGTTTGTCTCCGTTCCTGCCCGAGAAACAGAAGTTGAACCAACAGCATCAAAATAGCTACAGGAATCATCGTTGTAACATTAGCTAACTGCTTTCTAACCACCTGTAATATTATGAAGCTGCTGTTGTGAGCTAACTTGCTATCACGGTCTTATTGTGCAGCTTCACAGCCTGCTATTAGCAGACATCACTAAAGGTGACAAAATCACACTTGCACATCATTAGAATTCCAACCATTTATATGGGATTTATCATTCAACTAAACATGGAACCTGAATACTACCTGATATTTCAACCTGCTGCCATCAGTGATCGGGTTGTTTGTTTACATGATACTGGGCGCATCTGCTTGCCTGCCTCCATGAATATCCCACGTAATGACGTTCCATGTAGTGTCCAAAAACCGTTTAATCATTCCCTACAGTATGTAGTTCACTATGGATAACACTACTTAGGGAATAGGGAGTGAGTGAACCATTTCAAACACATCTCTAGTCAGCCCCGTTAGCTAGCTTACTCGTCCTGATGCCATGTCCCATATGAGAACACTCTGCTAGCTAGCTAGTTAGCCTACTGTATTAAACCTCTACTTGTCCCGATACCGTGTTCCATATGAGTTAACAGATACAGACCCGACGACAGTTACAGAGAGTAGATAGATAGCCTATCAGGGGTGGACTGGGGAAATAATTCAGGCGGGGAAATGTAGCCCCAGTCAGGCCACTTTTTAAGCCGGATCAGACCAGTGATCTTGCGACGCGCCGACGCGCTGAGATGGAACACTTTCAGTTTTGTTTTGTAAACCTGAAATGAACGGGCTTTCCAATTGTGAATAATAAATTGTTGGCAAGTTGCTGAGCGGGGAACAATTCTGATTGTCGGGTGATTTGTTGACGGGGGGTGGGGGTAATTTTTACTTTTCGCGGGGTACTTCTCGCCTGCAGGCCAGGCCAGTTAGCACGCCAGGCCACCCCGCCCCTGCAGGCTGTTCGTAATAATTAAATACAACCAGACGGAGAACAAGGAGTTTGAGAACCAGGTAGGCTCATGAGCCAGATGAACCACAGCAATGGGTCAATGAGTAGTATTACTTCTCCCTCTATGGGCGTGCGAGCGGTGGAATGCCGCAGACGTTCCACTGAGATCCCGTTCCACTGAGATCCCGTTCCACTGAGATCCCGTTCCTCTGAGATCCCGCTCCACTGAGATCCCGTTCCACTGAGATCCCGCGGGTCAGGTTACGACCCCCAAGAGCTCCCAGCTGTACTTGCAGTAGCTGTTACATCCAGCTGCGGCCGCTAGCCCACCTCACATTTTCACATCGGTATACCGAAATACTGGAAAACCGCCCAACCCTCACACGCACACACACACACACATGCACGCACACGCTCTCACCCGGAGTCCTTCTGGGTCTTGGGTCATGGAGATGGAATAGTTGGAGAGTTTGGGTCCGTCAGTGTCTGGCCTCTCATAGAATATCAGCTGACCAGTCCCATCCTACACACACACACACACACACACACACACACACACACACACACACACACACACACACACACACACACACACACACACACAACGACAGGTACTGTACATGTGAGTATGCCTGTGCACACTCAGTGTGTTTATGTGTGCGAGTGTCTGTGTGTGTGACGCTGTGTGTGTGTGTGTATATGATGTGTGTTTGTGTATGTGATGTGTGTGTACGTGTATGTATGTGTGTTTGTGTGTGTGTGTGTGTGTGTGTGTGTGTGTTTGTGTATGTGATGTGTGTGTATGTGTGTTTGTGTGTGTGTGTGTGTGTGTGTGTTTGTGTATGTGATGTGTGTGTATGTGTATGTATGTGTGTTTGTGTGTGTGTGTGTGTGTGTGTACCATCAGGTTCCTCAGTTTCAGTCTACCGGTGCTGCAGTTGAAGAATGTGTCGTGCTGCCGGATGATGACCCCCTCCGATTGGCTGAGCTGGCCGGCCCTCTCGGCGAATCGTGCGTGGTCGCTCACCCTGGCCTTGATCTCCACGTTGGACGGCATGTCTGAGCGCGTGCAGGACCAGGTGGGCTCTGAGCATGAGCAGAACCAGGCAGCATATCACATTACATTGACATTACAGTCATTTAGCAGACGCTTTAATCCAAAGTGAATAACAATAATTGCATTTGGTAAATGGTAAATGGACTGCACTTATATAGTGCTTTTATCCAAAGCGCTTTACAATGAAGGCCATTGGGATCAATTTGGGGTTCAGTGTCTTGCCCAAGGACACTTCCACATGTAGACTGGAGGAGGCGGGATTCGAACCGCCGACCCTACGATCATTGGACGACCCGCTCTACCTCTGAGCCACAGCCACCCCAATTAACGGAAAGGAAAAGCCAGTGTACTGTACTACTACTTGCCAGAACTCACAAGTGCATCTCCTTCACAAGTGCAAGAACAGCAATCTAAAATACAATAGGTGCTTAAGAGGGAGGATCGTTGTAGTACTTCTTGAAGAGGTGAGTTTTGAGCCTGCAACAAAAAATGGGGCAGTGGGCAGTTGGTTCCACCACTGCGGGGCCAGGACAGAGAAGAGCCCTGACTATGTGGATTGACCCAGATTCCTCGCAGTCCGAGTCGGCGTCACCACTGTGTCGAGATTTTTTCATCTACAGTCCCCTTGGCAGGTGACTCATCGTGAGCTAAAAAGTTCATTTCACCCCTGCTCACAACAGAATTGACTAACAAAGCAGCTTCGCAACGACACTGACTACTTTGCACTACCTATTAGAGTAAAAAAAATATATGCTTGTTCAGTCTGTAGATCCAAGTCCCTTCCAGAAGTTAAAAGCAATCTGTCTCATCACCCCATAGACATGCCCAGTATCCAATCACACACGCACGCACGCTCGACAAACACGCACACACCAACCCGTGTTCTTTACTGTTCTCAACACCGGCCCAGCAGCGGTACAGCGACATCAACACACTGAGCTCTACGCAGCATGCACGATGCGTTGGGACTGGACTGCTAGTAGTAACATTTCTAATGAAATGATAAAAGGACGAGGACTGTGATATAACCTGGCACTCAGACTGACGTTTCAAGTGGGCGTGCGATTCTGGGGCTGGAGTTAGGCTAGTGATACAACGTAATTGTTATTTAATTAAGCTACGTTGTGTTTATGTATTTCTATAACGTTACGTGGCAGAACAACTCCACGAGGATGGTTGTTTGGCGACCATAGAGAAATGTTTCCACAAGCACAACATCACCTGTTGGTAATGTGGCAGCCAGTTGGTAATTCATGACTAATGAATGTGCAACGTTGGCATTATGTAGCTTATGCCTGTGTTAGTAGTGGAGGCCATTGGCTGGGCTGGGCTAGCTGGGGATAAACAGTCTCGGAGGTGGGAATGTTCCCACACCATTGGCGAACATTCCCTACACGTTCTGCTGTTTTCCCATCCTTAGAACATGTTTAGAACAAATCTGGCTGGGATGAGAGCTCTTACGCGGATACCGTAAGACACGGTAACTACGTTACTGCATGCTTGTCCTATGCAGAGCGTAGCGATTCAACGTAATATTTGAGTCTGGAGAGAGACTACGGCTGCGTTCCGAATCGCCTACTACCCTACTATATAGTATGCCAAAACAGAATGTAGTATGTCCCAGTACATAGTATGCCACATGCAGTATGGCAAAAATACCAGGATGTCCTACTACATCCGGTCGTATTTTGCAGTATGCAAGCCAGCAGGCTTTTCTGGCTATTCTGACCCACAATCCTTTGCACAGCGGAAATGTGCGTCACACTTGCGAGTCGTGACAGCTGTAGATGAATGTCGCATTATGGACAGCGACGGATGTGGGCAAATTTCAAGGCGCAATGTTATGACAAGGTAGTATGTCCCAATTAGATGCCTACTGCTTGCAAAGTACGTACTTTCTAAGGGCAGCTGTAGTAGGTACTGGTAGTAAGAAGTAGAAGTATGCGATTCGGAACGCAGCCGTACATCTGTACCCCATACCCGGGACAGTGTCCCCCACTCTCCGTCTGGAGAGACTACATCTGTACCCCATACCCGGGACAGTGTCCCCCACTCTCCGTCTGGAGAGACTACATCTGTACCCCATACCCGGGACAGTGTCCCCCACTCTCCGTCCGGAGAGAGACTACATCTGTACCCCATACCCGGGACAGTGTCCCCCACTCTCCGTCTGGAGAGACTACATCTGTACCCCATACCCGGGACAGTGTCCCCCACTCTCCGTCTGGAGAGAGACTACATCTGTACCCCATACCCGGGACAGTGTCCCCCACTCTCCGTCTGGAGAGACTACATCTGTACCCCATACCCGGGACAGTGTCCCCCACTCTCCGTCTGGAGAGAGACTACATCTGTACCCCATACCCGGGACAGTGTCCCCCACTCTCCGTCTGGAGAGACTACATCTGTACCCCATACCCGGGACAGTGTCCCCCACTCTCCGTCTGGAGAGACTACATCTGTACCCCATACCCGGGACAGTGTCCCCCACTCTCCGTCTGGAGAGACTACATCTGTACCCCATACCCGGGACAGTGTCCCCCACTCTCCGTCTGGAGAGACTACATCTGTACCCCATACCCGGGACGGTGTCCCCCACTCTCCGTCTCGGCAGCACTGCGGGCAGGCTAAGCAGTAGGCAGCACCGAAAATGAGTTAATATCATGCCCTAACCTTGAATAACTAACTAATATAACAAATAAACTCTGTAATCCTTCTAATAGTTCACGGTAACTGAACCAAACGGACTTAATCTTACCTCGAGATGCTGGCGAAGCCCTCGTGAGAGTCTGACAGACTGAAGTTGGCGCCACCACACCGAGCTGAACTAGCAGGTCTGGGATCAGCTCTCCAAACTCCAGACCTTCAGCAGGGTTCCGCAGTATACAACACCACACCGGTCCCACATCAGCGCCTGGGATTGCCCGGTTTCTCGGTTTCCTCAGCGTTCACCCAGTCATGTGGTACACTACAAAGCCTGCCATTGGCTAAGCACACTCAGCACACCCAGCGGTTCTGAGCAATCCTTCATGCCAAGAGGGGACACTTAGGTAAAGTTTGTCACCCGCCCATTATGGACTGTTATCTGCAGCCAATTCATCCAGGCAGATCAACATGAAGCCTGACAAAGCAGCTGCCGAAAAAACGTCTGGAAAAAAGAAAACAGTGTTCTGCAATAAATTGTCAGAACTATCAGAGTACATGTCCAGAGTTTGCCTTTTACTGGTTCCCCAAAGCCTCTGACAAGTAATTGTTTAACATGTTCACAAGTGTAGAAATGGAGGTTTCCTGGACCTGTCAGTGCTATCTAAATTAGCTAGCTCACCTTAGCTGTTCTCAAAAGGTGCTGACAGGTAATTGTTGGTTTAACTTGTTTACAAAAGTGTAGAAATTGAAGTTGACTGGACCTGTCAGTGCTAGCTAGCTACTGTAGTGTAACCACTGTAAACTAGCAGGAATGGCTCTGAGACTTGCTTCGGGTTGACATGGTTTTCATCTGACCTGTAACGTTACACAGAAGCATCACATCACACCCATATACAGATGGACACGGGTCCCAGGGACACTGCTCGATCATCTTGTCCATCTCTAAAGGCTAACTGTGGTGTGATGCCTTTCTCAGTCATGCAAACTTGTCACCTTTCGGCGAAATTTGCCTTTTTGAATCCAAAACAGGTTAGTTGGTCATTATATTAATTCATTTCAAAATAGAAGTTTTATCCCCCCCCCCCCACTTTTTCTAATCTCAAATTCCATTTATTTTGCCTGCCACTCCGCTGATCGCTCAGACCCGAGAAATAGGACCCTTCAGCTTACCAATTCTTTCATAATTTGGTCCATCCTTTTCAAGTTTTAATTAATTTTGAGATGACGAAAGCATAGGACCCTTTTTTTATCAACAGCTTACCAATTCTTTCATAATTTGGCCCATCCTTTTTCAAGTTTTAATCAGTTTTGAGATGACTAAAGCATGGATTCAGATTCAAACTATGAGGGAGTTTTATCAAAACATTGATTCAAAAATTAATAGTAACAATTAATATTAAAATGGCAACAATACATATCAAAATACACACACACAAACACAATCATTGCATATTAACATTGAGCATTTTAATAATAATAATGAAGGTGTCAATTTGAGTGTCAAGTGGCAGACGATTCCGCTGAAGTTGAGGTCCCGAGACATCAGCTAGTCCTCCACGTTCTCCTGTGCTCCACAATCTCCGGGGCGTCCCACTCACTGACACACACACACACACACACACACACACACACACACACACACACACACACACACACACACACACACACACACAAATAGACAGACAGACACATCTCCAGGGCCTCCCACTCACTCTGACAGACAGACAGACAGATGTACACATACATACAGACAGACAGATGGACACAGACAGACAGACAGACAGACAGAGACGGATGCACACAGACAAACACACAAAGACAGACAGAGACAGATGTACACATACAGACAGACACATACAGACAGGTGCACACATACAGACAGACACATATGTTGAATATGGTTGATTTTCAGAGAAATGCCTTTTAATATGGTCCTGTTAGCTATTTCCTAATTATGATGATTGACCTCTGAGTATGGCTGTCGGCTTGAGTTTTCGGTAAGAAACGGTGTCCCTCCATAGACCTATGAGATAAAGATGACATTCCATGGCTGGTACACTCTGGGCCAAACACCATTGTTGTGGTTAGAGATAAAGGCCTGGGGCCTCATTTATCATTGAGGTACGCCATATTTTACACGGTCTTTTTCGCGATTTCAGGCGTACACCATTTCCCCCCCCCCCCCACAGCGCGATCTATCAAGCCGAAAGGGCAAAAATGTAGTCGCCTTTCTATGCGCTTTTGTAGGACACCTCTCAACTTGTCCTACCGATTTACACGGTTTTCTACACCCTTTTTGAACACAGGGGGAACTGGCGACGCAGGTGGTGCGTCGGTGAATTACTATGTTTGACGGAGAGAAGAAGAGCGACAGTTCATGAACGCACAATCATGTAGGCTAATAGCCCAATTCAGCACAAACATATATCGCAATGCAAGATTAGACGTGTCCTCTAACCGGCTCATTCATGGTCCGATATGGATTTGTTCCCCAAACTGAACCTATGCGCTGTCCCAAACCTTTCCGCGCTATATGTCACACACCTAATGCAGGCACTCCATCAAACGGCAATAATTGACCAATTAGATTGTCATTAATATGTGATCATGTGGACCTGTTTGCTGTTTGGTAAGCATATAATTGACAGTCCTCCTGTGCGTAATGCGAGCCTAAATGAATCCGGCGCTACTCGGCCTACTGGCCGAGATAGAACTCCAAAGAGGTGACGGCGATGGCGACTGCACCCACATAAGGGCACCATCATTGAATGAATACGTCTATGTGAATCGCTAAAATGTGCACACTATAAATACCCAAATCATATGTGACGCCGACATGCTCATCACAAGTGTAGTGGCACGGTGGCCTGGCTCCACGCATGACTCATCCATCCTGGCACACAGCAGGGTAGGGGCTAGACTGGAGGCAGGCGCTGCGCGTGACGGCTGGCTTGTTGGTGTGTGCATAGCCAAGATACATATTCTTTGTCTTTTTTACTTTAATCTTTATTAGCATTTTCCATCCATACAACGACAATACAATAAAACATAAAAACTTACAATAACAGCTTATGGGTACTTCCATCCATGCAGCTTTTTTTTCTTACTCAAATATGACAATTTTAATATTAGTGGTATCATCACACTTCCTTCTCTAATCCATCCATTTTTCCCATCTCCCTTCAAACTTTCCTTCCTGCATCCTCAATGCATAAATAAATCTCATAAATCTCCTCCACAACACCCACCACTGCTCCTTGGTTGGGGGTTCCACCTTATACCAAGCCCTCATTATTGTCTTTTTACTAGCAACCAATAGTACTTTCACTAGGTATCTGTCCCCTCCTTGTACATCATTCTGTTATGTTTGCCAAGATGTATAAAGCTGATAAGAATGAGAACCAGTCAAGACCCCACCACAAAATGAGGACCCAAGCCCTCAGCCCCCTCCCCGTCATGAGGTTTACCAGCGGGGCCAAAGGGCCCACACTGAGGTCATGCGCCAGCTATGAAGACACAAACAAGTAAGGTTCACATTTCTACCATTTTATTGTCTGTTGGTGGGTGACTGTGTGAGTGCGTTTGTGAGTGAATGTGTGAGGTCTGTGAGTGTGGTAGTGACATTGTGAGACACCCCCACTTGTTTTATTTTTGCATTTTTTAGGTACTGGGATACTGTATTTTATTCACTTGCAATTGAGATAGGCTATTCATGTGCATTTATAACGATTTTAACCGGCTACCTGAGAAGACACCCAGACCTGTCCATCAGATCTCCTCAGGCAACCAGTCTGTCCAGGGCAACCAGCTTCAATGCCCATTATGTTTCCACATTCTTTCAGAACCTGCAATCGGTCATGCAGCGACACAGTTTTGAACCAAATTACATCTGGAATGTGGATGAAACTGGCGTGACAACTGTCCAGGGGATATATATATAGGCTGATTATAATAAATACAATACAACTATATACAGTACATACAATAAATACAACTATATACAGACATTATAAATACTATATACAGACATTATAAATACAACTATATACAGTAGACTACAGTAGCCTACATACATTATAATAAATACAATAGCCTACAACTAATACAATACAACTAACGTATATACAGGTGCCTGACAAGATCGTCGCCAAGAAGGGGCTGACATTTTTTCAGATCAAGACTTTGCACCAAGCTTTGTGACAGACCGGCCCAAGCAGTCCGCTACCACCACCACTACAGTGCCTACGTCAGTGTCCGCCACAGTGTCAGTGTCCGCCACACAACCTCCAACCACCACTGCAGCAGCACTGCCCGTGTCCAACTTGGGTGCTGTTCCACCACTTGCTCCCTCCTCAGAGCCTGCTGCCACCTCCCTCAGCGTCGCTGGTCCATCCACCTCCCTCAGCGCTGCTGGTCCATACACCTCCCTCAGCGCTGCTGGTCCATACACCTCCCTCAGCGCTGCTGGTCCATACACCTCCCTCAGCGTCGCTGGTCCATCCACCTCCCTCAGCGCCGCTGGTCCATACACCTCCCTCAGCGCTGCTGGTCCATACACCTCCCTCAGCGCTGCTGGTCCATACACCTCCCTCAGCGCCCCTGGTCCATCCACCTTGTTCACTGTCAGCCCAGAGGTCCTCCAGCCCTATCCAAAGGCTGGTCCGAGGAAGGGAGGCACCAAGGGTAGGAAGAGGAAGGTGATGTCCATTCTGACTGATACCCCAGTCAAAAAAGCCCTGGGAGAGGCAGAGAGAAACAGAAAAGAGCCTAAAGCAAAACGCAAGCTCAACACAGAGAAAAGCAAGGAAACGTTGGAGGAAACAGAAGAGTGCCCTTGCCTTCTGTGTGGTGAAGACTTTGCCAATTCTCTCCCAGGGGAGCCGTGGTTGAAGTGCCTGGCATGTGGGGGATGGGCTCACCAAGCCTGCACTGACGGCAACCAGCATTTTGTGTGCGACAATTGTAGGTAGCTGTATCACAAAATTTGCACATGTTGTTGTAGTAGTAGGCTAGGCTAGTTGTAGCCTAACCTAGGCTAGGCCTGTATTTGCCATTTTAAATAGCCTTGTTGTTGTTGCCTTGTTAATAGCCTAAGGAGCCTTGTTAATAGCCTAAGGAGTTTATCACTTATTTCAATAAAACTTTATCTTTATAACATCTTATCTTAATAACACTTAATCTTATCTTTATAACACTTTATATTATCTTAACACATTTGTGTAGCCTAGGTTGTTTGTAATCAAAATGTTCAACACTAGCCTAATTAAAATATTCACCTGTGTTTGTTTATTAGCCTAGGCCTTTTCACTCTTCACATTCACTGCAATTGTCAAAATGCTCATCTTAATTAAAATATTAACCTTTGAACGAGGTTGCTGGTTTAACTTCTTTTATCCTGTCCCCAATGTGTGTGTAGCGTTCACGTGTGTTTGTAGCAGCATGCATGTGCGGAGTAACCAATATGGCGATCAGAATGTCTGTATCAAGCCTACTTATGGTCCTTGTGTTTGAGAAGCTGACAGTCGCGGCAGGTGAGTCGGTCACAGGTCTCACAGAACAGCTTGAGAGGTTCCTGCTTGTGGATGTCACAGAAGACGGGCTTCTGAGTGGACACACCTACAGCCTCTGGGAACACACAGACACACAACGGTGGATTCAGCCAAAACAAGACAATACTAGTAACCAATCATCATCAGAGAATCATGAAGTCCATGTTATCCATCTACTGAGGCTCGTGTACCTGGTGACATCTCCTCCTTCTGGCGTATGGTGTGGTCTCTGGTGAACTTGACTCTCTGGTGAGCTTCTATACAGGTCACACACAGGAACTCCACACACTCCACACAGTAGCCTGTAGCCTCTGTGTTATCATCACAGCTCATACACACCTGGAGAAGAGAGAGAGAGAGAGGTACGCAGAGAGGAAGGAAGGAAGGAAGGAAGGAAGGAAGGAAGGAAGGAAGGAAGGAAGGAAGGAAGGAAGGAAGGAAGGAAGGAAGGAAGGAAGGAAGGAAGGAAGGAAGGAAGAGAACTCAAAATGAGAGGAGTTTCACATTGAAAGGAGCAAAGTAGAAAAGTGTAAATAAAATTTGTTTAAAAAAAAATCTGTGTGTTTCCAACTGAATGTATGGGCTACCGATGTGTCAGCTAAGTGACCCTTGTGGCTGGATGTCGCCCACCTGACTGTAGACCTGATGACTGACTATCATCCACCTTTTTCGATAAAGGTGTATGCTAACAATTTAAATTCAAATTAACAAATGTAAAATTCTTCTGTTGTGGAAAGGTGTGTGTGTTTTCTGTATCAATGTTTCATTTTGTGCAGTGTCTGAAAACATTCCATCAACCCTGGAGTCTGGCCATCACCCACCTGGCTGCTCTTCTCCACCGTGCTGCTGGGCACCTCCACCGAGTCCTTCACAAAGAAGTTGTTCAGCACTTCCACGTCCCAGCACTCCTGTGTGCACACTGGACAGCGGATCGCACTGACTGGAACACCACACATAACACAACATGATTGAGAATAGACATACCATCGTCAAACACACAAGGACTGATATTTCCATTACAACGAACGGTGATAGTTTGTACTGTACAATCTGAGCACCCCTGAGGTCCACCAAAATAAGCACCTGTAACGCCCCAGTACATGACAGACCAAAATAAGCACCTGTAACGCCCCAGTACATGACAGACCAAAATAAGCACCTGTAACGCCCCAGTACATGACAGACCAAAATAAGCACCTGTAACGCCCCAGTACATGACAGACCAAAATAAGCACCTGTAACGCCCCAGTACATGACAGACCAAAATAAGCACCTGTAACGCCCCAGTACATGACAGCAGTGACAGTATCACCAGAGGCCAGGGAGGCATGGGTATTTAAACTGACGACTCTCACCTGGTTTCGTGTTCTCGATGTGCAGCTGCGGGTCGCGCCGCGGGTCGGTCCTGGAGGGGGGGGGCAGACACCTCTTGCAGAAGGAGTGAAGGCATGGCAGGAGCTTCGGCTCCCGGTTGTGGAAATTCAACTTGCAGATGGGGCAGGTATCCATGAGGCCAAAGTTGCCCTGCTTCGCTCTTTCTTCCTCGGCTGGCAAGCTTTCTGCCTCGTTTTCCACAATTATGACAATGTCATCGTTGTCAATATTTTCTGGGCTGTCGTCCATTTTTGTGGCCAAATCTTGCAAAGCTGTTGAAGTCTTTGAACGTAGCTCGCCACCCCGTTACAGGTGTCGGGCTAAAGGCGGTTTCCTAGCTAGTAAGTCCCAGCTATGTAGGTACGCTACTGGTAGGGTTAGCGTGACGGTAGACCTACCGGAGCCGAGGGCTGGTTAACTAGCCTAGCTGGAGCCAACAGCTCACAAAGCTGGCCCGTGTATAGCTAGCTAGCACTAGTGCCTCTAGGATTCAATTCGTTTGTCATATGCACACGATACTACGAACGACGGCTAACTAGTTAGTGCTAAGTTATTTGAACAGATAATCATGGTGCAGTGCATAAAAACTGTAGGCATGGCGACGAGTTAGAAAAAGGGTAAAAATGCAAAATGAGCAGCTCAAAAGGTAGAGTGTGGGCCCACATCCCTACTAACACACGTGTGGGCCCACCTCCCTAGTAACACACGTGTGGGCCCACCTCCCTACTAACACACGTGTGGGCCCACATCCCTACTAACACACGTGTGGGCCCACCTCCCTAGTAACACACGTGTGGGCCCACCTCCCTACTAACACACGTGTGGGCCCACCTCCCTACTAACACACGTGTGGGCCCACATCCATACTAACACACGTGTGGGCCCACCTCCCTACTAACACACGTGTGGGCCCACCTCCCTACTAACACACGTGTGGGCCCACATCCCTACTAACACACGTGTGGGCCCACCTCCCTACTAACACACGTGTGGGCCCACCTCCCTACTAACACACGTGTGGGCCCACCTCCCTACTAACACACGTGTGGGCCCACCTCCCTACTAACACACGCAGGTTGCGCAAACGTTCTACACACGGCCGCTATAGGTGACGACTCATCTGCGCCGCGTGCGGAAATTACGCGGCCATTTACGGAAACGCGAGATCTGCCGATTAGTAGCCGCTACCAGGGTTGCCAGATTGGTGTGATGTTTTCCAGCCCAATGAGTGCTCAAAATCCGCCCAATGTGATAAAAAACCGCCCAAATATTATAGTATATAATATATAGCAGTGCATGCTAAGAAAAATGCCTTTCAGTTGAAATACCGAAAATAATAATAACTCGTGGTAAACTGCAACACACGCCTACACATGTCACACACAGCCTACGACAGAGAGAAAGATGCGTAATCCCATCAAATAGTCAAAGAAATGATAATGCAGGCAACAAATTATAATAACACATGAGAAGCATGGCTATATCATGAATAGAGGACAAGATGACAAGCTAGATAACAAGCTTTAGTGGTGACAAGAAACCGCTAGAGAATGTGACAAGTGGACTAGGCTACACAACTTCCAATGGTAGGCCTATATAACCACCTGTATAACCACCCATGAATACCCTGCCTGCTCGCCTACAATAACCGAGTCAGGAGTGTGACACTCAGGCAGGCGAGCAGGCAGAGACACAAGTAATGCATCACTCAATGATGCGACATCCAGAAACACCTGCTGTATAGTATTAAGTAAAAATGTCTTACCTTCACGCCGAACAGGCCAGGAGACCATTCCAACTTCTAACGTAACTCGTAAATGTAAAACTATGTAGGCCTACATGTGGTGAACTTGCTAATTAGCAAGTATTAATAGATGGTTGAGTCAAAGCTCCCCAACAACTGTCAGGGAGGGTAGAACGTTGCAGCCGTCAAACCGCTCCGTGTTAGACCGAGCGCGTCCATGCCAGCAGAAAGCAGCAGTAATCCCATGCGATTTCTGGCATCATCTTTAGCGTCACTTGGGAAAATTCTCTCTCCACATGAGCATTTGATATGGGCAGAGTGAGCAATCTGATTGCGCCAAGTGCCACATCCTGAAAGCACAGATTTCCTCCGGCATCTTTAAAGGCCTCTACCTCCAGCCAAAAGGCATCGATGCGGTGATCATGACAGAAACCTGCTGATCCCACATCCCCAAATTGGCATCTTTGGGTTTCTTCGGGGGTAGCTAGCTAGATATTCTCTCCGACCTCGACCTCCTCCTTGACCGTGTGAATCAAATGCATTGAACAGGGAGATCTCCCTCACCCCTATTGGACAGGTGCACATCTCCCACCCTATTACTAACATCATTGGATAAAATTGAAACGTCTGTCCCGCCAGTTTTAAAATATATATATATATTTTTAAACGCCCGCCCAATGCTATTTTTTCCAGCCCACCCGCCCAATGCTATTTTTTCCGGCCAAACGTGATCAAAAGAAGCCCAATTGGGCGTGAACCCGCCCAATCTGGCAACACTGGCCGCTACGTTAGAACGACACGTCATTCAGAAGTTGCGGCCGCGTGCAAAGAACGCACGTGATCACGTGGGCAGGAACCTCCGTTATAAACTCACTTGGCTGACACTAGATTAACAGGTATTTATATGACTTGGTCTGCACGTCTTTTTCGCACGGTGCAAATATGGTGCGGCCGCGTGCAAAAAACGTGGGCAGGAACTTCCGTAATAAACTCACTTGGCTGACACTAGATTTACAGGTATTTATATGACTTGGTCTGCACGTCTTTTTCGCACGGTGCAAATATGGTCACTTACTGACCACTGGCTATATTTAGCATTTGCAGTACCACTGGCTATATTTAGCATTTACCAGTACAAAAACGAATTAATGCTATATGGGGATATAGCAGCAAGCATTATGATACAAACCAATATAAGACTGAACACCATTAACAGTTTAGAACATTTTATTACACAAAGTACATTACAAATTAAAAGTATACATATTTACAAGGATGAGGTTTACGGTCTGTCACATTACGCATAGCCAGAAAAGCAAAAAAAAGCATGTACAAGCTCTGGCTAGCAACCCATTATCTGACAATTGCAAAAGTTCTAAAAACAAAAATGAAACAGTGCGCATTCTGTGGCAGGCAGACCGGGAACAGACCGTTGTATCCCACAAAAAAAAGGTTAAAATTTACAAAAACTATTTACAAAAAAGGCATCCATCCTGGCAGGCTGGAAAGGCAGGTTTAGGGAGACGGGCTGGGGGTCACCCACATCTGAATCGAGGGTCTGGGCAGAAGAGGTCATCCTCATCTGAATACTCCACTGTGGTCAGGGCTGGAGCTGCGGTCAGGGGCTGGGCTGGGGAGGTCAGCTGGGCTGGAGCAGATGCCTAAGGACATAATGAAATGGCTGTAAAAGCAAGTCGCATACGTTCATTGGAAGCGTGCCATGTCACTGGATACGAGAAAATTAACTGCCTGACATCACATACCTTTTTGAATCGAGCAGGGGCATGTTTCAGCATCTCCTGCAACTGGGCAGACACCTCCGTCACAGTGGTGCTTGGCTTACAGGCCATAACTGCACCTTTTAACCAAAAAGGAAATGGTTTCAATGCACATGGCATGAAGCAAAGACAATGTATTATTTTGCGAAAATATGAACAATCCCTTACGTAATATGACATTGTAGAGGGTCATATTCTTCAGAGCCTTCTTCCCCCTCTTCCCATGGACGCTGTAGGCACACCACACTCTGTGTATGGCAATGGCTGACAGCACCCGCCGGACCACATCTGGCAGATCTTTGCCGCCAATGGAACTCAGATATCGTGTCTGCAAAACATAAAGACAATCATTTACTTTTACATTTCCTTAACACTTCCCTGCAAAAATAAGGAACAAAGTTCTGCCCTGAAGTTACTCACCATCTTCCTTTGATGATCCTTGTCCTTCAGCTGCTCCTCCAAGACCAGCAGCTCCTCCTCCGTTTTAGCAGGGTGCAGGTCATCCAGTACTGCTCCCCGATAGCTGTCTGCAGACTCGCCGGACAGTCTCTGCTCCAGCCTCATCATTGTCTGTGCCATCTCCCTCAGACTCTGCATGACGCTGGAGAACTGCTGACACATCATCCTCTGGAAGTCTGGATATTAAACACAGATGTGGCTATAAGTAATTGTACGGTCCCATAATGGATATTCAACTCAAAGTATATCCCTACATGCAGCATGAAGTAGTTCACAAAATTCAGCATACCAGCATCTGCAGAGCTTGATGGCAACACTGCTGGAGCTGTTGGTCTCACAGGCGATGGCATCAGAGAACTACCTGAAAACCAGAGGATAAAGGGATGAGCAGGAAACTATGGTGCTGGCGGCGTAGTGATTCTGGCATAAGGGGAAGAATCAACTCGACATGAGACATGTCAGATCCTGACCTGGTCTGGCCGGGGTGCTAATCCTTGATGCATGCTGCTCGTGCCTGGACGTCTGAAGGGCTGAAGGGCCTGGGCTCACAGCGCCCTGGCTCAAAGGACCCGGGCGATGAACATCTACTGCCGAGTAGTGAGATGTGAGATGAGCGAATTAGTGAACTGAGTACATGAGTCTTCAGAAAGTCCTGAGTTAACTGTAAGTGTGCAAATATGCATAGACATTTCACCAACACAAACATGCATGGATACCTGCATTGATAACTGGCAGAGCAGGCCTTCCGGCTCTGGCACCTGGCATAGCTGGTCTGGTCTGAGTTCTGCCGACCGGCTGCCTGGGCACTGGAACATATAGTAGAGGTAAATTAGCTCAGATTAGTCAACTCAAGTAGTACTCTTTTGGGACTGTTGAATGCACTTTATTATATTACCTTCGTCACTGGAGTCATAGTGCGTGTTGCGCTGTCTCTTCCTTGTGTCTTGGGAGTTAATCCATTGATGACTGCTGCTCAAACACCTTCGCCAAGGCACTGGCTACTTCATAATGCTCTGTGTGTTCCTCAGCAGAGACAGAGGTTGTCATGGCTCGTCTTGATGTGCTTGTGGAGGTAGATCTGGGAGGTATAGGAGAATGGGCACTCAGAGCAGGAGAACACCCAAGTCTTGCACAACTCTAACATCACAGCTAGGAGAGCGAATGAGAGAGACCATTAAAAAGGATTATCTCACCTGTAGTACAAGTTCAAATATAGAGTGATTATACGTCATTGTAAATGAGAGCTTACTCTCAATTGATTCACGAGGTTAAATAAAGATTGAATGAATGTAGCTAGTGGGTGGTTACAACCACACAACTGTGGAGAGAGAATGAGACACTTGGTTCCCTCCTCTACTGGTGTTCATGGCCATGGCCACACACCTGGAATACTCCAACCCTGATTTAAAGGCATAAAAGTGGGGAACACATTCTTGAGACGGTTCCTAAAACTGGAGGGAAAAAAAACGGGAAAATGATCTTCCCTCTCCTCATCACTCACTTCTGCATGGGGCTGAGCTCTACCCTGTCAGCAGTGGCAATACATGGGATAGCGGCTCAGCACACAGGAGAACTGCACAGAGAGGAAGGAGGAGAGAGAAAACCAACAACAAAAAAGGCAAGAAGGGTTAATAACTGAGCGAATCTTGCAAGTTTGCACTACAGGGAAGCAATTGCTCAATTTCCCTGATATTGTGGCGTCACTGGCGTCAGTGATGCGTCTTATGAATCTCACGTCTACCGCTAACATTAACTCAATATCAATATCCCCATTTGTTTATCCCATCTATGGAAACGTATGAGCATTTGTACTTACGTGTGCCTGCCTTTATTGATGATCAGGTGTTTCTCCACCTAAGGGCTGGCCAGACAGAACCATCAGAGACCATTGGGCTGAGCTGAGGAGAGAGCGACATGTTAGAGTGTATGTGTGCATATGTATATGGTGCTCTTCTGTTAATACTCATGAGGGCATTCAACTGAACAAGACTCACAGAGCCTGTGGTGCTGTCCCAGGACTGCCCCTGGCCACGCCTGTCCCCGTCTTAGCGCCTCTTCCTGTCCCGCTCACCTGCTTCTTGCTCAGTTCAAACAAGAACTGGGAGGTTGGCAACTGAGAGCATGGGAGGTGAGAGAGGGAGAGAGAGAGAGAGAGTGGGTGGGTGACCCTCTCGTAGGCTGACATGCCCACTCCACAGGACCACGTGATTTCTGACACGTTTAGAGGAACAGGGCAACATGTCTACCACCCTTCACACTCAGTAATTAAATAGATTTTGCAAGACACTATATTAGTAGTCCACATCATGAGTACCTATTATGCAAAATTTGGATTTGTATGTGAGTGAAAACGTAGTACACAATTCTTTACCCGTTTGACAGAATGAGCAACCATTTCAACAGTTAAGAGTAACATGAAATCCACCAAGATGGCTGCTGTAACCAAATGAGCCAAGATGGCTGCTATAACAAATCCTGCTAGCTAGCCTAGCTCCGTTGTTGGGGCTTCTAGTATTCTGTTAACGTTAACTTCGGAAAAATGAATGCCTAAAAACAAACACATACTAACGGTGTCGTGGGTTAATGCGAAATCAATGAGTAAGCTAATTATCGCATTTTATTCCAAGCGATGAAACAGTACGAACGTGCAGGAGCTCGCGCGAGCCTGCTAGAGTTGAGAAGACTCCACCATTGCCCGTAATTAGGAAACAATGGCCCACGACAACACTTCATAAAAGTTATAGTGTACACAACTGAAATATTCTCAAGTTGCCAAGCCAACATTATAATTTAAGCTACAATTACACAAAAGCGAAAGTTATAACAATAATTGCGACAGAGTAATTTTACGTAGACTACTTAGCTAGCCATGATGTACAGAAAAAGGCTAATCACGTTAGCTGGCTAGCTAGTTAGCTAACATTGGAAAGAGAGCATCTGCATATAGATAATCATTACAAAAGGGTAGCTTGCACATAACGTTGTTGTTTTATCTGGGACGATACCAAAATACATAGTATGTATGTATACATTGAAATTGAGATACTTACAGGATCTGTGTTGTCGCGGGGACAAAGACAGCGTGTTGGTCTTTCTCAATCGTTTCTGTTTCAAACGGAGCGGAAGTTTAACCCGTCCTCGTTCTTCTTCTTCTTCGCTGGGTGTAGTGGCGGATCGCAAACAACTTTAATGTGCATACAGCCACCTACTGGCACAGAGTGTGTAACTTGTTTGTCTAGTTCTTCAATTGTGTCACCTAAGAAAGTAGCCCAATGCCTTGCATTCTACCTTCACTGCTCAGCGTTCATTGCTCACATTTAGGTTGCACAATTAGGACTTTATTCATAGGCATATTTTTTATCATTATTTTTATTAGGCCTAGACTGCAAATCTTTAGTGTTAATATTAACTGTAAATGAGAAATTACACACAAAACAGACATGCAGGATTTCTCCTCATTATTACAATTCTGTAACTGTATGACTTCAAAATTTATTTTAAAACCTAAGTAATTTACAAATGTTCTGACCCACTGTGACACATTTCCAATAAAGTCAGATTGGGACTGTGATGTAACCACATTGTCACGTTATTTAATTACATCGTAGTTACGGATTTAAGCAGCAGTGGCGGCTACGTTCCCTTACAGTGTACTTGAGGACGGCTATTTTGGTTATTTTGCGACTGAAAAGGCAAGTGTCAGCTAGGTGTCAGCTAGGTCCGCTGCTGGTGACGTCGCAAAGTTACCACAATTACACCAATGTGTCCCGTCAGTTTTACGTACTGTGTTAGTAGGGATGTTTCAATGGAGAGCGCAGTTGCCAAACAAATCGTCATACAGCGAAAATTATAAGTCACACGGCTTAGATACTTACATTGTACGAATCAGCACAGTTGTGTGAAAGTTTTGATGTATAATAAGTGTGTGAGCTTTCAAAACTGTAGGAGTGCCAGCAGTTTACAAAATGTGTAAATATTTATAAGCAACAGCTGCCACCACTCTAAAAACATAATGATACTGAACATTCCACCAGCAGTTTCAATGGCACAAAAATTACTATTAAAAGTTAAATTACTAAAAAACTATAAAAAATATCAAAAATCTGAATACATCCGTTAAAGAGCTAAACATCATGAACATTTTAAAGTTTGAATGAAGTTTCTAGCACAAAGTATGTAGAAGTTTTAAAGGAGACAAAAAACGGGGAGAATAATAAAGAAAGAAAGAAAGAAATAGTGGGAATATCACAAGTTGGGCTAGCTTTTACAAGCTAGCCCACCTAATAATATAAGCCTATTGTATTTTTAGTTTGCTAATCTTGTACTTTGGCTTTAGCACTAGACTATGCTCTAAATCAGTTGTTTAGAAAAGAGATGGTGAGGCTTCACTGTAATGTGATGCTAGTAGGCCCTATAGATCAGAGGAGAACATGTCATTGTTTTCTTTATACCACATGTACTGTTTGATTGATTGATTGATTGATTAATTGATTCATTAGCCTACACAGGCCACAGTTCAGAGACCTACCATGTGAATGACGTTCCCAAGCTGTTCTGCCTGTGAGAAACCACAATTTCTCCATTCTGTATATTTTTATTGTTTGTCTTTTTCTTGGCCATACAAAGGGTTACAGTTGTAGGAATTCCCAAAGTTATACATACACGATAAATATCATGCTACCAAAGTATTAAATTTGTACAAAAATACTTTACATAGTTCATAATACCTGTCCATTAGAAATAAAAATACGATTTTCTTTTCTAGGACTTTAACAGTGAAATTGATTTTCAAACAGGTCTACAGAGAGAAGGGTTACCCACTATTTCAATTGGCAGTGCTTCGGTCCAATAGAATGTCCCCAGGAACAGGAACTGAAAGATGATTGGCCCAGCCCCCTGAGGCCTCAGCCAGATGGGCAGGGCTATTAGTCCAGACATCCATCTATTGGTGTTTTTTTGTTTTTTCTTATCACAGTTAACTAACTACCGAGGGTGCAAATCACGTCTGACACACACAGACACACAGACACACAGACACACAGACACACACACACACACACACACACACACACACACACACACACACACACACACACACACACACACACACAGCAGTGACGCACAGGCCTTGTCAGAGAGAAACCCTGACTCCACTGAAGAGTAGAGCCAGTAGAATGAGGGGTTTCTACTGGGAGACAGGGCAGCTGGACAGAGGAGACTCCAGCGTTTCTGAGGTGAGAGTAGAGGGTTCAGTAGAGACACAGTGGAGGCGTCACTACAGCTGAGGTACAGTAGATGCACAGTAGAGACCCCGTAGAGGCAGAGTAGAGACGGAGTAGAAATGGAGATCCAGTGGACAGACAGTAGAACGACTGTACGAATAGAGAGCAGGGACAGAGCAGAGCGATGGAGACAGTAGAGACAGAGAAGAGGTCCAGGACCAATCAGCATGGCTTCAAGAGTCTGTGAGAGGAGTGGCTTTCTCTGAGGAGGCTTGTGATTGGTTGCTGAGCCAGTTTAAATAGTGAGTAGACGGCCGATTGAGTGAGCAGTGATGACGGGGTTGACATCACTCATCAACGCCACAGAGGTTTTTAAATACGCGCACGCACGCGCACACACACATGGTAACATCGCCAGTCACATCATGGCCTGACTAAAATAGGCCTTTTTTTTTTTCTTCCTTATGGAACGTCTTTTAAGCGGAGCAACTGCAAGTCTTAAGAAAGAAAAATATCTTTTGAAATACACCTGTCATCGTTGCAGAGACATTACACTGACGTTATCCTCACTGGCGTCATGGCGACATGGCCGAGAGTCTCACACCAAACGCACAACAACCATTCTCTAGTTTACAAATGATTAAGTAGCACAGCCTTACGGGCGCCGCAGCCTCAGAAAAACAATGAAACATAGAAAAACATACCTGGATCAACGCCAGGAGTAGCACATAGATTACAATATTCATATTTACTCAAAGGAGAGGGGAGGACGGGATTGGACGGCAGGGGATACGTTTCGATGACATCATGCTTGACTGGTGTGAATAGCTGATGGTCAAGGAGGAGGAGGGGAGGAGGAGGAAGAGGAGGAGCAGGAGGAGGAAGAGGAGGAGCAGGAAGAGGAGGAGCAGGAAGAGGAGGAGCAGGAGGAGGAAGAGGAGGAGCAGGAAGAGGAGGAGCAGGAAGAGGAGGAGCAGGAGGAGGAAGAGGAGGAGGAGGAGGAGGAGGAGCAGGAGCAGGAGGAGGAGGAAGAGGAGGAGGAGGAGGAGGAAGAGGAGGAGGAGGAAGAGGAGGAGCAGGAGGAGGAGGAGGAAGAGGGGAGGAAGAGGAGGAGCAGGAGGAGGAAGAGGAGGAGCAGGAGGAGGAGGAGGAAGAGGGGAGGAAGAGGAGGAGCAGGAGGAGCAGGAGGAAGAGAGGAAGAGGAGGAGCAGGAGGAAGAGGAGGAGGGGAGGAGTTGTATATCTGGCCTGGTAATATCACTCACAATGCTGTGATGCGCTCTCACACACACACACACACACACACACACACACACACACACACACACTGACCAGTCCCACAGCACATGTAAACACTAGAAATGGTCCACTGGCTCTGTTTTCACATCCATGTTTTGTACAGTAGATGGTGCTACCTATAGGAGAGAGAGAGGGGATGGCACTGTCCTACAGCCCTGCAGACCGGGCCAGAGGGGGGGGCTTCACTCCTGGAGGAGGCGGAGGAGGAGTGGAGGAGGAAGAGAAGTAGGAGTAGAAGGAGGAGGGGAGGAGGAGGAGAAGAAGGTGACCTCTGGTGCAAAGTCTTACACAGGAGTTTTCTCTGTGCTTTGACTGAGTGTGCTCCGCTGTCCAGGGGGGGTCCAGGGCTCTGGGGGTCAGTAGCACCAGGGGGGTCCGGCCTGTCCTGGCCTCTCTGCTATAAGGTTTTGTTGGGGTCTCTGTCCTCCCCCAGGCCCAGCTCAAGCCCCGCCCCTAGTCCAGACTCCGCCCCCAGACTGACCCCTCCGCCCAGCTCACTCCAGCTGAGAGGCTCGTCCCCCCCGGGCGGTTGGTTGGGCTGCGCCGCGGGGGTGGGGTCAGCGCCGAGCAGGGGGGCCGGCTGGGCGGAGGCCAGACTGCGGCTGATGACCAGGTCCAGCTTGTTGCCGGACTCGGCGATGAGAGGAACCACCAGGCAACAGTCGAAGTCTCTGGTCCGGACGTGGTTGATCTGGACGGACGGCACGGCAGACAAGGAGGGTCACTCACAGGTGTGTGTGTGTGTGTGTGTGTGTGTGTGTCTGCGCGTGCGCGCGTGCATATGTACTGTTTGTGTATAGTGTGTGTGTATAGTGTGTGTGTATAGTGTGTGTATAGTGTGTGTATAGTGTGTGTGTGTGTGTGTGTGTGTGTGTGTGTCTGAGTGTGCATACCTGTAGGAGTCTGTCGTAGGACTTGAGCCCCCCCAGCTCGGCGGGCCCCCCAGGGCGGATGTTGTTGACGTACACGCCCTTGTCCAGCAGCCCGTCCGACACGCTGAAGCCGAAGTCCTCCAGGTCGGTCTCCTTCACCAGGCTGACCTGAGACCCCGGGACAGGACGGGACGGGACGGGACGGGACAGGACAGGACGGGACAGGACAGGACGGGACGGGACGGGACGGGACGGGACGGGACAGGACAGGACGGGACGGGACAGGACAGGACAGGACGGGACAGGACAGGACAGGACAGGACGGGACGGGACGGGACGGGACGGGACGGGACGGGACGGGACGGGACGGGACGGGACGGGACGGGACGGGACGGGACGGGACGGGACGGGACGGGACGGGACGGGACGGGACGGGACGGGACGGGACGGGACGGGACGGGACGGGACGGGACGGGACGGGACGGGACGGGACGGGACGGGACGGGACGGGACAGGACAGGACAGGACAGGACAGCGTGGGTGACACACGCCCAAGAGGACAGACAGCTAATAGGTACCTTTATTTATGTGTGAACTATTTCTGTCATCAGATTTTAAGATTATACCATTCTGTCGTAGCTCACAATGTGTTTGTCCACAAAATGCTGTGATACATTAATGTCAAATAACCGACCTAGATGACACCCCTGACACACCTGGGAGACAGGTGCCATGACAGGTGACCCAACAACCCTATCGGCTACTGGTGACCATCCTGATCCCACCAGCTCACAGTCAGTTTCTCTCCGCAGCTCAGTCTGGACTTCCTACTATCTAGAACGATTTCTCTCTGATTATGTTTTGACCGGGCCAATCAGAGACTGTGTTCTGACTGCTGTTCTGCCCCCTCAGTAGAACGTAGCCCCTGATTGGTTTCCGTGGCAAAACAACTAACGTTAATGTTAGCAGAATGAACACAGTCGTAAGTGCCATGGAGTTTCTCGGAGGATAAGATTTTTTCGCCGTTCTTCCGACTGGATTTGGCAAATGTTTTATTATGCTGATTGGCTGAAGGAGTCAGTCTGTCAAGGCAGGTACTCCCGTTAACTGAAATCGATGTAGACAGGGGGAAGGCCAGACCGATTGGCGTAGAGAAACAGACTGAGCGCTAGATCGGGACGGACTCAACAGGCTAGGCTACTGGCGCCTGCTAGCGCAGCCCACGGTGACCTCAGGTCCCGGGGAGACGCGGCGGCGGCGCCTCTCTACCTTGTGCAGCTCCACGGGCGTGGGGGCCAGGACGTCTGAGATCTCCTGCCTCATCTTCCTCATGGCGAAGGCCTTGCGTCCGGGGTCAGAGGGCAGCGTGTTGGAGCGGCCCGCCTGGCTGTACTGAGGCCGGCTGGCGCTGCGCTCCTGGAAGCTGGCCTGACGCCCCAGCTGACTCCGCAGGGGGGCGGGGTCATGGTTCAGGCTCAGGCTGCTGCCCGACATGATGGTGGCCTGGAGGGGGGGGGGGGGGGGGGAGGAGGAGGAGAGAGGGAGGAGGAGGAGGAGGAGGAGGAGGAGGAGGAGGAGAGCAAAATTAATCTCTCTTCTCATTTAGCCTTTGAGCTAACGGTGACGTCATGCTGCTGGGCTCGTCACGCCACACACACACTGACCCTGGCTTCTCACACACACACTGACCCTGGCTTCACACACACACACTGACCCTGGCTTCTCACACACACACTGACCCTGGCTTCACACACACACACTGACCCTGGCTTCTCACACACACACTGACCCTGGCTTCTCACACACACACACTGACCCTGGCTTCTCACACACACACACTGACCCTGGCTTCTCACACACACACTGACCCTGGCTTCTCACACACACACACACTGACCCTGGCTTCTCACACACACACACACTGACCCTGGCTTCTCACACACACACTGACCCTGGCTTCTCACACACACACACACTGACCCTGGCTTCTCACACACACACACACTGACCCTGGCTTCTCACAGCCTCGTCTGGGACAACACAATCAGAGGAATCAGCCGTGTCATGTGTTTGTTACCCAGTCAGACTACATGAAACAACAACAACAACAACATAGCAACCGCTCCGCCCAAGACGAGAGTGATGGACTGGGTGAACTAGGAGAACTGGTTTTGAGCTTCCCTCAGGAATAAGTAGGCGTAGGACCCATGTCTATTCCTCCATTCCTCTCAGTAAAACGCATTGTTTTTCCTCTGTGTATGAAATGCGCTATACAAATAAAGTTTGTTTGTTTTCATTTGACAGGTTTAAAGAAATACTTTTTTTTCTCCCCCTTTTCCCCGAATGGAAATGAGTCCAGCCAGACCTTTCTCCAGCGCTGGCACAGCGTAAACATAGTGTGGAGATATGTACAGTTAGCTCTATAAATATTTGGACTTTTTAAGGGACCAAAAGTAATTGGACAAACTAACAATCATAAGCCAAATTGTCATTTTTTATATTTGGTTGTAAATCCTTTGCAGTCAATGACAGCCTGAAGTCTGGGGCCCATAGACATGACCAGACGCTGGGTTTCATCCCTAGTGATGCTCTACCAGGACATGACCAGACGCTGGGTTTCATCCCTAGTGATGCTCTACCAGGACATGACCAGACGCTGGGTTTCATCCCTAGTGATGCTCTGCCAGGCCTCTACTGCAACTGTCTTCACTTCCTGCTTGTTCTTTGGGCGGTTTCCCTTCAGTTTAGTCTTAAGCAAGTGAAATGCATGCTCAGTTGGATTCAGGTCAGGTGATTGACTTGGCCATTGCAGAACATTCAACTTCTTGGCCTTGAAAAACTCTTTGGTTGCTTTCGCAGTATGATTCTTGTCATTGTCCATCTGCACTGTGAAGCGCCATCCAATGAGTTCTGAAGCATTTGGCTGAATATGAGCAGATAATATTGCCTGAAACACTTCAGAATTCATCCTGCTGCTTTTGTCAGCATTCACATCATCAATAAATACAAGGGAACCAGTTCCATTGGCAGCCATACATGCCCACGCCATAACACTACCAGCATCATGCTTCACTGGTGAGGTGGTGCTTTGGATCATGAGCAGTTCCTTCCCTTCTCCATACTCTTCTCTTCCCATCATTCTGGTACAAGTTGATCTCTGTATCATCTGTCCATAGGATGTTGTTCCAGAACTGTACAGGCTTTTTAGATGTTTTGGCAAACTGTTTTTGAGGCTCACCAATGGTTTCCATCTTGTGGTGAAGCCTCTGTATTCCCTCTGGTGAAGTCTTCTCTTGATTGTTGACTGTGACACAGATACACTTCCTCCTGGGGAGGGTTCTTGATCTGGCCTGGTGTGAAGGGTCTTTCTTCACCAGATCATTCTTCTGTCATCCACCACAGTTGTTTTCCGTGGTCTTCCGGGTCTTTGGGTGTTGCTGAGCTCACCAGGTTGTTATTTCTTTTTAAGAATGTACCAAACAGTTGATTTGGCCGCTCCTAATGTTTTTGCTCTCTCTCTGATGTCTTTATTTTGATTTTTTGGCCTAATGATGGATTGCTTCAATAATAGTGACAGCTACTGCATTTCCATTTCATATTGAGAGTTGACAGCAACAGACTCCAAACGCAAGTGCCACACTTGAAATGAACTCTATACCCTTTATCTGCTCCTTATAAATGAAATAACGAGGGGATAACACACACCTGGCCATGGAACAGCTGAGCAGCCAACTGTCCAGTTACTTTTGGTCCCTTAAAAAGGATGGGGCCATGAATAGTTTGTAATTCCTACACCGTTCGCTTGATTTGGATGTAAATACCCTCAAATTAAAGCTGAAAGTCTGCACTTAAAGCACATTGAATGTTTCATTTCAAATCCATTGCGGAGGTGTCCAGAGCTAAAATGATGAAAATTGTGTTCATGTCCAAATATTTATAGAGCTAACTGTAGGTCTGGCTATGAACGAGTACAAGAGCCGAACCCTAACCTCCGTCTCTCTGCCCACCTGATCACAGGAAGAGGAAATGACAACATATCCTGTGGTTTTCACTTGGAGATCCGTAGAGAGGCACATACGGAGAGGCCTCGCAGCATCATGCTTTGTTCACACTGCAACCTGACTCCACTCTCTGATTGGACAGTTTTGAGTGATGTCACTCAAACTGTAATACAAGGTGTCCCTGTATCGGTTCATGCTGAGACAATCCCATCATGCACCTTGATGAATGACAGCAGCTGTCCTCACAACATTCACCCAACATTCATTCAACATTTATCCGACATTCATTCAACATTCACCCAACGTCAATTCAACATTCACTCAATGTCCTTGCAACATCCCCACAACATGCATTTCAACATTCTCTCAACATTAATAAAACATTTATATATATATATATATATATATGTATTATAAATATTTTATTAATGTTGAGATAATGTTGAAAGACATTTTCCCATTTGAACATGATCTTGGAGGTTTCCTCAACATTCATCCCAACATTCCCTCAACAATATCTGAACATCACCACACAATGTACTCAACATCCACCCACAACAATCTCATTCACAATACCATCGCACCATCATCTCAACGTCACCTCAACATTCGTGTCAGCATTCATCTGAACATCCCCGTCCAGGGCTCTGAAGATGCAGAGCCTCGAGCACACACACACACACACACACACACACACACACACACACACACACACACACACACACACACACACACACACACACACACACCACACCACACCACACCACACCACACCACACTGGGAACGGAAGGGTACATTCAACCCCTTAGTTATATCACTTCAATAAATTATTAGACAAGTTAGACAAGCTCATTCAATAAAGACTGACTGCATGTTCAGAGCTGTTCACACAGTTAACGGCTTGAAGCGCTAGAAGGCTGATGGTCAATGCAGTGTGAGAAGATGAACTAACTAAGGACAGGTACACAGGAGCTGAGGACACAGGAACTATGGACACAGGAACTAAGGACACAGGAGCTAAGGACACAGGAGCTGAGGACAGGTACACAGGAGCTAAGGACACAGGAGCTAAGGACACAGGAGCTAAGGACAGGTACACAGGAGCTAAGGACACAGGAGCTGAGGACACAGGAGCTAAGGACACAGGAGCTAAGGACAGGTACACAGGAGCTAAGG
>NC_140246.1:23190553-23198053 GCF_949987555.1 Borostomias antarcticus | reverse complement strand
GCTGTGTGTTGTGTCTGACTCTGCTGTGTGTTGTGTCTGACTCTGCTGTGTGTTTTGTGTCTGACTGCTGTGTGTTGTGTCTGACTCTGCTGTGTGTTGTGTGTCTGACTGCTGTGTTTTGTGTCTGACTCTGCTGTGTTTTGTGTCTGACTCTGCTGTGTGTTTTGTGTCTGACTCTGCTGTGTGTTGTGTCTGACTGATGTGTGTTGTGTCTGACTCTGCTGTGTGTTTTGTGTCTGACTCAGCTGTGTTTTGTGTCTGACTCAGCTGTGTGTTTTGTGTCTGACTCTGCTGTGTGTTTTGTGTCTGACTCTGCTGTGTGTTTTGTGTCTGACTCTGCTGTGTGTTTTGTGTCTGACTCTGCTGTGTGTTGTGTCTGACTCTGCTGTGTGTTTTGTGTCTGACTCTGCTGTGTGTTGTGTCTGACTCTGCTGTGTGTTGTGTCTGACTCTGCTGTGTGTTGTGTCTGACTCTGCTGTGTGTTGTGTGTCTGACTCAGCTGTGTTTTGTGTCTGACTCTGCTGTGTGTTTTGTGTCTGACTCTGCTGTGTGTTTTGTGTCTGACTCTGCTGTGTGTTTTGTGTCTGACTCTGCTGTTTGTTTTGTGTCTGACTCTGCTGTGTGTTTTGTGTCTGACTCTGCTGTGTGTTTTGTGTCTGACTATGCTGAAGGGCTGAGCACTCTCAAATTAATTCGCGTTTTGGATTTTGAACGATGTGAGAAATGCCTAAATTGCTAAATTGAGCTGAGTACTTCCTCTGCCGTCACAGTCGCACAAACGCCAGCACCAGCACCAGCACTGCTCTCAGGGCATATTTCAAAATCTAGTTTTGTCCCTCCCTCCCACTTTTTCTCATCTTTCAAATTATATTTTGCTTTGCCTGCATCTCTCCACTAATAGCTCAGCTGTTTTCTGGTTGCATTAACGAGAGCAGTTTCTCTGACTACAAGGTAACGAGCAAAACCTGGCATGGATTTTCAGAGAGGTGGCTATTCTCATGCAAGAACAGTGGAATGAATTCATATGGAGATGTGACTCGTCTCTGTAGCAGATCTTTGGGCCATTCTCATTAGCCTACCCTGTAGTTAGACATCTTGGCCTACAGACACTGATGACATAGCCTACTTGAATGACACAGACCTACTTGAATGACACTAAATCTTTCCACTGGCACTATTTTTGAATCATCTTTTCTCTTGATTCCATGTTAACAGGGAAACATCGATTACTCAGCTGTGTTTTGTGTCTGACTCTGCTGTGTGTTGTGTGTCTGACTCTGCTGTGTGTTTTGTGTCTGACTCTGCTGTGTGTTTTGTGTCTGACTCTGCTGTGTTTTGTGTCTGACTCTGCTGTGTGTTTTGTGTCTGACTCTGCTGTGTGTTGTGTGTCTGACTCTGCTGTGTGTTGTGTGTCTGACTCTGCTGTGTGTTTTGTTTCTGACTCTGCTGTGTGTTTTGTGTCTGACTCTGCTGTGTGTTTTGTGTCTGACTCTGCTGTGTGTTGTGTGTCTGACTCTGCTGTGTGTTGTGTGTCTGACTCTGCTGTGTGTTTTGTGTCTGACTCTGCTGTGTGTTTTGTGTCTGACTCTGCTGTGTGTTTTGTGTCTGACTCTGCTGTGTGTTTTGTGTCTGACTCTGCTGTGTTTTGTGTCTGACTCTGCTGTGTGTTTTGTGTCTGACTCTGCTGTGTGTTGTGTGTCTGACTCTGCTGTGTGTTGTGTGTCTGACTCTGCTGTGTGTTTTGTGTCTGACTCTGCTGTGTGTTTTGTGTCTGACTCTGCTGTGTGTTTTGTGTCTGACTCTGCTGTGTGTTTTGTGTCTGACTCTGCTGTGTGTTTTGTGTCTGACTCTGCTGTGAGGAGGGGACAGATTTACCAGCGTCAGAGGACTCACAGGAAAGTCCTGCTCAGACTGGGTTACACTGTTGGGACGCACCCCTTAATGATCTGTCTGTCCAGGTGAACCCCCCACTGAGCAGTCTGAATCCATCCTGGGAGTTTGGGTTTCCTTCTAGAATGTTGCTTTCCTCAGAGTTCCAGACAACTGCTGGTCAGTAACCCGTGCCTCTGTGTGTGTGTGTGTGTGTGTGTGTGTGTGTGTGTGTGTGTATTCCTACCGGCCACGTCAAACTCGATCTCCAGAGTGACCTTGCTGGTGATGCTGGAGTCTCGGAGCAGCTGATTGGTCTCCTCCAGCGTGCTGTCTTCTGTAGGAATTCCATTTATGGTCAGGATACGGTCGCCTATCTGCAAGATCCCACACCTGCACCACACACGCACACACACACACACAGACACACGCACACACACACACACACACACACACACACACACACGCACACACACACACACAGACACACGCACACACACACACACACACACACACACACACAGACACGCACACACAGACACACACACACACACACACAGAAACACAGACATGCACGCACACACACACACACACGTAATGTTGAATCATAATGTCACATATGGGGGGTGGGAAGTGCCACGTTTAGCAGGCATATTGTGAGTGTGTGTGTGTGCGTGTGTGCGTGTGTGCGTCTATAGACGCACACACGCACACACACACACACACACACTCACACGCACACCTTATCCTTGCAAAGACAAAGTTAGGGAATCAGCCAATCAGATCGCTGGGATTTGCATATATCTTTAGCAAAGATAAGGTGTGCGTGTGAGTGTGTGTGTGTGTGTGTGTGCGTGAGTGTGTCTATGTGGAACTTAGTGCAAAATTAGACGCACACACACACACACAGACGCACACACACGTTCATTCATTTGTTCGTTTACTCCAGTGTGTGGAATGTGCCACGTTTCGTTAATTGCGTTGAGCGTGTGTGTGTGTGCGTGTGTGTGTGTGTGTGTGTGCTAAGCTAGTTAGCAAGATGGCTGCGCGTGACGTACTAACGTAATCGGCCGCGCTGCGTGCGACGTCATCTGTCACGTTTCGTTAATTGCGTTGAGCGTGTGTGTGTGTGTGTGTGTGTGCTAAGCTAGTTAGCAAGATGGCTGCGCGTGACGTACTGACGTAATCGGCCGCGCTGCGTGCGACGTCATCTGCGTGCGTTCCAGCTGGACACAACCCGTTAGTATACCTCCATGGACACAACAAGCGAATTTCCGTCTTCCCAACAAAAGTAAACAGGTAATGCTTACTACAAATATAGCCTACAGACAATCCTAATTATATATCCTTGCTAGTTAGTGTATACTGTAACATGGCGAGACTTTGCATTTGAACTTGGATGTTTAGCTAACTAGCTAACTAACTCTTCTGTGAGCTCAAGCTAGTTGGTGAGCTCAAGCTAGTTGATCTGTTTAGAGATCTGTTTGGCAGCTGACGTTGGCTCATTTATTGTTGTCCATCTGTCGCTTGACTTTTGACTCTTAGCTTATTATGTAAACAAAGACACGGCTAGACGCTCACGTTAGACTACAGTACAGTATATTTCTATATTGACGTTTATGAGTGCTGTACCGTTCATTTCAGGCCATGGCTATTCTGAGTGACTCTGAAGTGACCATCCTGTGAGTAAACAGGCCTACACCTGGAAACATGCCATGATCGTTTAAGGTAAAATTATATAGCAATGACTGTATTACCCTGTGACACAATGTACTATTGAGCTCATGGGACTAGATATTACAACAATCTCTAAGAAATGGCTAACGTTACCTACAGTGTCACCCTGTCTGACCCAGTGAGCCTGTGCGCCACTGACTGACCCCCTGCCTCTCTCCGCTCAGGGAAAATGCCAGCAGCACTGCCTGGCTGGAGTCGCCCTTCAGACCTGTGGAGCTTCCTGGATATCCCACGCTCGCGCCTGGTCAAGTACACACTGTTGCTGCGTGAGATCCTCCGACGCGGCCGGCCTGGAGCAAGCGGTGAGCTCACGCACACACACACTGCAGAGCTGTGTCCTTAACAGTAATACTTAATCCACGCCGCGGTCTATAACCGCATCCCTGTGTGTGTGTGTGTGTGTGTGTGTGTGTGTCCAGATCGTCATCATCCAGGGCGTGCTCTGCCATGGCCAGCTATGCAGCAAGAACGGACAGGTGAGCAGAGCGCGTGCACACACACACACACACAACACAGACCGGATCAGATGAGGTTTATTGTACCTAATCTAAGGCTGGTTTATTGACCTGTCTACTCTTCTCTTCCTCTCCCCCCACAGCCAAGAACATCCCAGTCCCACCCACACCCTGCAGGTCAACTACGTCCCCGACCTGACCCTGCTACAAGCGCCGCTCCTTCACCGTCTCCGCCATCGTCCAAACATGGAGGAGGCTGATGAGAACTGCCCCCAGCTCCCCCTGGGGGGATGAGACCCCCAGCCCCGCCTCCTCGCCGTCTCCCTCCCCCTCCGTCTCCTCATCATCATCATCATCGGCATCATCATCATCTCCGAACTCTCCTCCCCCTCCTCTCATAAAACAGATAGAGATACAGAATACTTTATTTATCCCCGAGGGGCAATTCAGTTTCCACGTTAAAAGCCGACATACACATACACACTCATCACTCGTACAAATTACAACACACAGAGATTCAGAACCAGGTTCACGGTTGTGCAAGAGAGACTATGCGATGAGGAGACAAAACGGACTCCTGAGCGGACGTGTTTGATAGCGGGGACAGGAGAGCTGACTGTGTTGTCTCTCCTTGTGGGACATTTATTTTTTTATTTTTGTGTCTCAACATGTTTATTATTACAGCAGTGTTCTGTGTTACTGTCCTCATTGGCAGCTATTTACTTCAGGTGCAGTAGTCTGCATGGCCCTCTCTCCGGGTCCTGCTATGAGGGAAACATTAAACCTTGTTGCATTTACTGCAGTTGAACGCATGAATTAAAAGGCAACCGCATTCCATTTTATGACTTTTCATTGTTATAGTTCAGAACATACTCACTCAGAGATGAGACAGGTGGGACCTGATCATATTCGTACAGGGCTGTGTTGATTTTCTCTATATAGTGTTCTTAAGACTTATTATTATTGTTGTTATTATGAATAATAACAATAAAAAATATTATTGTCATCATCACTGGAACACATTACATGAACATTTCTGACAGTAAAAGCTGATCTTTAGTCAAGTCAAACTTTATTTATATAGCGCATTTTGTTGTGGCTACAAACCTTCAACACCTAACTCCTACAGGGAGCACTGGACTCCACCAGCCACACTGTAGTTTGATAAGCTGCTATGATTGTCTACTACAAGCTTGAGATAAGGAATGGGTAACTTAGAAGAGGTATTGTGCATTTTTCTTATAGCGTCTTGTCTCATGATGAGTGGCAGGGGTCATCCTTCTATCTGATGCAGTTTGCTCAAGTGCTCAACATGATTTCAGCTAGTAGCTCCTCACGCCCACAGGCATAGACGGATTATGAAATGATGGGTCCCTGGGCACAGACACATAAAGGGCCCCCCACCCACGTCATTTATCGAAAACTCACAATAAAAGAAGCTTCACCCAGCTCAGCTTTGACTCGAGGGACCTCAACTCTGTGCGGAGGATTTGGTTTTTGGATTTCTCCCCAAATAATTGAAGGGCCCATGAGTACTCAGCCCATCTAAAGTTCTATAGATAAACACTCATTTAAAACATATCATGATGGTTTCTTTCTTGTGATTTGTGGCTTCAGTTTTTCAGCAGGATTTTTGGGGATGTGTTATTGACATGAATGGCTAAGCCCTTTAAAGATACAAGAAATGCGAAGGGCCCCCTGAGCTCTTGGGCCCCTGGGCCTGGTAGGCCCGTTCGGTAATATGTCTTTGCTCACAGGGGAAACAGACTTCTGCTTCTGCTCTCCCTGGTTCCAGAGGGCCATACCCAGTATCAGACGTGCCCCAGGACGCCCAGGCTGGCGGTCTGATACCCCTCTACCATGCAGGCATCGAGGTCATAGCATCTCAACCCAAAACTTGCTCAGCTGTTAAAAAGGCAAAAATTCAGTCTCCTTCAATTTTCTGGCGTCCTGAGGCAGTGCTGGGGAACTCCATTTAATCAGGTCGGCTGTCCGTTAAAATTCCAACTTCCCTCTATGTGTTAAGAACTTTTATTCTAATCTGTAGTCCTACCTGTCTCCACCCATTTACCATACAGCAAATTCAACAAATCATCACCACTACTGTACTACTAAGGAGTTCTAACATAACTAAATATGGCATTTCATCCTTAACATGAATCATCATGATTTCAACCTTATTGTTAGTTCACTGCAAATCCGTGAGTCTCATTCCCTACCCCCTCTCGCCTAATATCTATACTGGAATGATACATCAGCCCTATTTTAACAAAGAGTTACACAAGGTAGGCTTGCCAGCCTAACAAAAGTTTAGACAAAGTCTGTCCATATCAACCATGACTTTGCATACCACATCCTCCCTATGGGGACATGGGTGTTACACAGTATCTTCCTCTAACCATGCACCTTGCATATCACATTACCTCTGGAGATATCGTGGGCATATTAAAATAGGTCTGCAGTGTGGCCAGGTCTGATGAAGTACCTTGGGTGGCAGAGACATCTGTGTTTGACAGGTTCGTAACTTGAGACTCTGAGGGGTTAGCCTATACCTCTTGTTAAGCGCATCGTTGCCTCTGTGTATGAAATGCGCTATATAAATAAAGTTTGACTTGACTAAGCAAAGTTAAAGATCAGCTTTTACTGTCAGAAATGTTCATGTAATGTGTTCCAGTGATGACAATATTTGTTATTGTTATTATTCATAATAACAACAATAATAATAATAAGTCTTAAGAACACTATATAGGGAAAATCAACACAGCCCTGTACGAATATGATCAGGTCCCACCTGTCTCATCTCTGAGTGAGTATGTTCTGAACTATAACAATGAAAAGTCATAAAATGGAATGCGGTTGCCTTTTATTTCATGCGTTCAACTGCAGTAAATGCAACAAGGGGTAATGTTTTCCTCATAGCAGGACCCGGAGAGAGGGCCATGCAGAATACTGCACCTGAAGTAAATAGCTGCCAATGAGGACAGTAACACAGAACACTGCTGTAATAATCTCTGTGTCTCTTTTAACATGTGGAAACTGAATTGCCCCTCGGGGATAAATAAAGTATTCTGTATCTGTTTTATGAGAGGAGGGGGAGGAGAGTTCGGAGATGATGATGATGATGCTGATGATGATGATGATGAGGAGACGGAGGGGGAGGGAGACGGCGAGGAGGCGGGGCTGGGGGTCTCATCCCCGCAGGGGGAGCTGGGGGCAGTTCTCATCAGCCTCCTCCATGTGGACGATGGCGGAGACGGTGAAGGAGCGGCGCTTGTAGCAGGCTCAGGTCGAGGACGTAGTTGACCTGCAGGGTGTGTGTGGGACTGGGATGTTCTTGGCTGTGGGGGGAGAGGAAGAGAAGAGTAGACAGGTCAATAAACCAGCCTTAGATTAGGTACAATAAACCTCATCTGATCCGGTCTGTGTTGTGTGTGTGTGT
>NC_140246.1:23183053-23185553 GCF_949987555.1 Borostomias antarcticus | reverse complement strand
TACACTACTCATACTCATATACTACTCATACTCATACTCAACTCATACTCATATACTACTCATACTCATACACTACTCATACTCAACTCATACTCATATACTACTCATACTCATATACTACTCATACTCAACTCATACTCATATACTACTCATACTCATATACTATTCATACTCAACTCATACTCATATACTACTCATACTCAACTCATACTCATATACTACTCATACTCATATACTTCTCATACTCATATACTACTCATACTCATATACTACTCATACTCAACTCATACTCATATACTACTCATACTCAACTCATACTCATACTCAACTCATACTCATATACTACTCATACTCAACTCATACTCATATACTACTCATATACTACTCATACTCATATACTACTCATATACTACTCATACTCAACTCATACTAATATACTACTCATACTCATATACTACTCATACTCATACACTTCTCATACTCATATACTACTCATACACTTCTCATACTCATATACTCCTGGAGGAAACCTCTACTAGACTGATGGTGGAAGCTACTGGGTCACATTTCCATGCTCTCCTGGGGCCTCATTTATAAACGTTGCGTAAGTACAAAAGCGTGCGTAACCCATGCTGAGCAACTTTCTACGCAACTTTCGGTATTTATAAAAAACGAGCTGAGCGATAAGTTGGCGGAAGGTGTGCGTAACTCTACGCACACTTCGACCCTCCTTTAACTACGATAAGCATGTTTCTGGAGAAAGGGGAAAACGCGACTCCGATGGCAGAGGGATGAAACTCGGGAAAGTCTGCGAAACACATGACATATTGAATAATAAATACATCGGTCGCTGCAAGAAACCCTCCAATGTGTCACACAGTTTAAACAGAATCAATCGCCACCGTAGCCTAACCACTTAATAATGTCTGCATTGCTTTGGATGTGTCTGTGTATTGACCCATTTGTGTCATAATATAATGTTATGTTGTAGGCCTATTCATTTATAGGCTATCCCGAGAAGCATCACGGGCAGTAGCCTATGAATAAAAGCCACATTACGTTGATAACACAACACGACACGAGCCTATAAGCTTATCATAGTAATGATTCTGTATGTCGATGGCCTACAACTATAAGGCCTATACCGCACCAAACAAATGTTGCATTCGGCGTTGAAGTATATTTATTCAGTTAATCATTTATTATTCATATGTTTAATTATCCACCTATTCATTTGTTAATGTATTTATGTATTTATAGCCTATATTTGATTAGGCTTTTATGTAAACCCGAATGACCACTGAGGCAAGCCGCAATTACAATGATGCTGAGCGCTGAATGGAAATGTCCTACTTGAGGCAACTGTAGGCTACATTAGGCTATATTGTACATCATCATATATCCTCATATTGTCTTATGATTGTCATGTAGCAGGCATACGAGGAATGTGGGCCTAAAAACGCATGTCATCCCAATGCTCACATGCCGCTTTGGTAGAATTAGCTGTGCGCAAAACAGCGCATGGAGGTGATGTGTCTCCAAGTTGTAAGAACACAAGGGAGCAAGTTAGATTATTAATTTGCCGAATCGCCATGTGTGTAGCTATAATTACGCTTTATAGAATCACATGAAACTCATCCATGGACCCCGTATATTTACAAGACCTCGATACAGGCACTGATATAGCTGGATTATAGTAGGCCATGACGCACGGGGCCTTGGATATGCCGGGACTCGGCACAGATGTTCTAATATGTGCTTGGCTATCCCGCAACATCCATTAGAACACGCAGCTTCTATATGCCTACAGAATGTTTTGAGAAAGTATGTGAAATGCATGATATCCCGGAAAATACACAAATTGGCTGCTGCAAAGAACCCTCAGATCTGCCGTACAGTTAAATTGGGGATACTTGCCTTAAGTAGTCACTATAGGCCTACATGTTTGCATTGTTATGGATGTCATTGTAAATTGGATGTCATTGTAAATTGACCCGTTTATACGTTGATAAATTAGGCCTTTTATTCATGGGCCACCCTGTGAAGCATTAGGTTACGTGCAATATAGATCCAAACCCCATTACCCATGCAACAACTCTATAGGCTTATAATGATTATCAGTTTGGATATAAGCAGCCACCTAATAAGGCCTACCGCTCTAAACGAATGACAATATAGCCTGCATGATAGATAATTCATTATAATCTAAATGGGACCTTGCATAATGTATTAGGGTCCCTAACGTTATCATCTTGAGAGACTAACTAAATGAAGGTCCCTAACGTTATCATCTTGAGAGACTAACTAAATAAAGGTCCCTAGCGTTATCATCTTGAGAGACTAACTAAATAAAGGTCCCTAGCGTTATCATCTTGTGAGACTAACTAAATAAAGGTCCCTAGCGTTATCATCTTGAGAGACTAACTAAATAAAGGTCCCTAACGTTATCATCTTGAGAGACTAACTAAATAAAGGTCCCTAACGTTATCATCTTGAGAGA
>NC_140246.1:23160553-23178053 GCF_949987555.1 Borostomias antarcticus | reverse complement strand
GTGTGCGTGTATGTGTGTGTCCCCGTGCGTGTGTTTGTATGTGTGTGTCCCCGTGCGTGTGTGTTTGTATGTGTGTGTCCCCGTGCGTGTGTGTTTGTATGTGTGTGTGTCCGTGCGTGTGTGCGTGTATGTGTGTGTGTCCGTGCGTGTGTGTTTGTGTGTGTGTGTGTCTGTGCGTGTGTGTGTGTGAGTCTGTGTATGTGTGTGTGTCTCCGTGCATGTGTGTGTGTTCCTACCTGTCTGCGATGCTGGCTGGTTTGACCTTGTCTATGATGATGACCTGCTTGTTGCAGTACATGGAGGTAGAGAGGGCCACGCCCAGACTGGAGCCCACAGACTTGGCCACCTCCACCAGCAGGGGGCCCGCCGCCGTGGAGATGGAGTCTACAGGACATGGACAGAGAGGGGTGAGACACACACACACACAGACACACACACACACACACATCTTAACACACACACACACACACACACACACACACACATCTAAACACACACACACCTAAACACACACACACACCAGTGGCTATGGAGTCTATAAGAGATGGACAGAGTGGGGTGACACACACACACACACACACACACACACACACACACACACACACACACCTACTGTAAACACACACACACCTAAACACACACACACACACACACACACACACACACACACCTACTGTAAACACACACACATACACACACATCTAAACACACACATACACCTAAACACACACACACACCAGTGGCTATGGAGTCTACAGGAGATGGAGAGACAGAGTTCAGACACACACACGCGCACGCACACACACGCTCACCCTCATAACACATGTACACATCAACAAATAAACATCACGTACACTTGCATAGGTACATACATGCACGCCCCGCCCACACACACACACACACACACACACACACACACACACACACACACACACACACACACCCATGATGGAGACGTCGTATTCTATGAGCAGCGTGGCTTCCTGTCCACACTGCTTCAGGATGCTCATGGCCTCAGAGTGGGTGGTCCCATGCAGCCGGATCCCGTCGATGCTGAGGAGACGGTCTCCGGGCTTGATGGTGCCCTCCCTGGGGGTCAGAGGTTACAGGGGGGTCACGGGTCTGTACGGAGTCAGACTGTAGGTCTCTCTCTCTGTGGTGCTGGTCATCCCGTTTAAGACCTGTTTGTACTGTGACTCAGTCCAAACAGGTCTTATCCAGGATGACCAGCACCACCATGGTTGTAGATCTCTCTCTGTGATCAGCCTGGATGGGACCTGTCTGTATTGTAGGTCTCTCTAGGGTCTCTCTCTGCATAGGGTCTGTCTGTAGTGTAGGACTTTCTAGGGTCTGTCTGTAGTGTAGGTCTCTCTCTGCATAGGGTCTGTCTGTAGTGTAGGTCTCTCTCTGGATAGGGTCTGTCTCTAGTGTAGGTCTCTCTCTGCATAGGGTCTGTCTGTAGTGTAGGTCTCTCTCTGCATAGGGTCTGTCTGTAGTGTAGGTCTCTCTCTGCATAGGGTCTGTCTGTAGTGTAGGTCTCTCTCTGCATAGGGTCTGTCTGTAGTGTAGGTCTCTCTAGGGTCTGTCTGTAGTGTAGGTCTCTCTAGGGTCTGTCTGTAGTGTAGGTCTCTCTCTGGATAGGGTCTGTCTGTAGTGTAGGTCTCTCTCTGGATAGGGTCTGTCTCTAGTGTAGGTCTCTCTAGGGTCTCTCTCTCTGGCTGCCGACGGCGATGCTCACCTGTCAGCTGGCCCGCCTGGCCTGATGGTTGTTATGACAACGGGGCGCGACTTGTTTCTGTCCTCGTGGGCCCCGCCTGCAGACACAGTAACCATGGTTATGGCTCGGACGGGAGGCGGAGGGTGTTGATTCTGCTGTGTGTGTGGTAGGGCATTAACATAAAAGTCGACTTGTCGATGTCAGTAGCACAAGTCGACTCCCCCGGGGAGGAGTCGACAAGTCGTGTTTTTCTCTCTCTCTCTCTCTCTCTCTCTCTCTCTCTCTCTCTGTTTCTGTACCTGAGATGGTCTCAACCTCAGCACCAGACTCATGAGAGTTCTTGCGCTGATACACTAAGTTGCTGCATGCTGCTGATCTCTCTATTATGTAGTATGTGGAGCGAGGGGATTCAACTGACGCAGAGACTATGCTGGCTAGCCATATCAGAGCTAACAAGACAACTACAGTAGCAGCTTAAATGACCTTCTGATGATGACAGTGGCGACGTTACTCACGAGTGTTTTCTTAGTTAGCTACGTTCGCAATACTACATGTGGACAAGTAGCGACGATTGTCTGCTCAGTTCCCAAATTCAATTTGCACATGTGAAAGCGATAGCGACGTTCGTCAGGTTTGTCTTCTCAGTTAGTAAATCCACACGGGCCATAATTACTCCTCCTTACGTGAGCTAACATGAGCTACGCGAATGCCGTGACCAATGCACACATTACTGACTTAGACTACTTCAGGGGGGTGTTCCACAAAGCTGGCTAACTAAGTAAACTTGACTTCTGCACAAAGTAAAACCCGGAAAGCTATTTTTTTCTTCAGTTCAGTTCCAGATTTGAAGAGTTTCCAGGTTTTACTCATTGCAAAAGTCAGGCTTATTCAGTTAGCCAGCTTTGTGGAAAACCCCCCAGGTTATTATCTTACTCAGTTAGCCAGCTTTGTGGAATACCCCCCAGGTTATTATCTTACTCAGTTAGCCAGCTTTGTGGAATACCCCCCAGGCCATTATGTTATGGTGTTTTGTTGTTGTTGTTGCTGTATCTATGTAGGCTAGGCTATTCCTCCGCTGTGTATTAGTGTAATGACGTCATCACATGACTTGTCGACTCGACTTCGACTTTATTGATGGATAAGTCGACCTGAAGAAATCTGAAGTAGTTAATGCCCTAGTGTGTGTGTGTGTGTGGGGGGGGGGGGGGGGTACCGAGGAGCTAGCAAACACACGTACCTCTGATGACAAAACCGAAGGTGTTGCCTTCTTTGTGCAGAGTGACCTCCACACTCTTGAACATCAGTCCTGAGCCCTGGACAGCTGGACCAGCAGGGCAGTGTAGAGGGACAACCGTGAAAACATGCTCAAATACAACAACTGCTTTATTTTTATTTTTAAAGTGGTAGTGGAAATTTAGTCAAGCAGTAGTAACAGTGTATCAAATTACCAGCTTAGTTATGGGTAGTATTAGCATAGTAAAGAGGTAGTATCAGGGTAGTATTAGTATAGTAAAGAGGTAAAATAAGGGTAGTATTAGCATAGTAAAGAGGTAGTATCAGGGTAGTAATAGCATAGTAAAGAGGTAGTATCAGGGTAGTATTAGCATAGTAAAGAGGTAGTATCAGGGTAGTATTAGCATAGTAAAGAGGTAGTATCAGGGTAGTATTAGCATAGTAAAGAGGTAGTATCAGGGTAGTATTAGCATAGTAAAGAGGTAGTATCAGGGTAGTATTAGCATAGTAAAGAGGTAGTATCAGGGTAGTATTAGCATAGTAAAGAGGTAGTATCAGGGCAGTATTAGCATAGTAAAGAGGTAGTATCAGGGTAGTATTAGGACCCAGGCACACTCACACACACACACACAGACATACACCAGTCCTGGGCTCAGATCCCCTTCCCCTCACCCTAACCCGGGTCCGTATCCTTTTCCTACCCCCCACCCTACCCCAACCCCTGCCTCTATCGGGGCCCAGGCACGCACACACACACAGACACACATTAGTGTTTGCCACACCTCTCCCATGATGCTCTTAGCCTTTCTTGCTCTGAAAATGTAGTTTGACGTAATGTATTGCTCTATATATGGCTCAGTGTGCTACTAACCCTGTTCTGCCTCCCCTCTCCCTAGTGCCTCTCTCTCTCCCTCCTATCTTCTAACCAGGTCCAGTGGATGCCCCACTGTCACCAGTAGACCACCCTAAGTCTGATAGATACCCCTGTGTCTGCTGCAGATGTCGTAGCAAATTAGTTAACACACACACACGCACACACAGACATACAACAGTCCACTTCCGGCCTTAGGCCTGGGTCCAGTACCCCCTTCCCCTCACTCTAACCCGGGTCCGTATCCTCTTCCTACCCCGACCCTACCCCTGACCCCTGCCTCTATCTGGGCCCAGGCACATTTATGCACACACTGACATACACCAGTCCTGGGCTCAGATCCCCTTCCCCTCACCCTAACCCGGGTCCGTATCCTTTTCCTACCCCGACCCTACCCCTGACCCCTGCCTCTATCTGGGCCCAGGCACATTTATGCACACACAGACATACACCAATGTTTGCCATGTCTCTCCTATGATGTTATTAGCCTCTCTTACTCTGAAAATGTAATTTAATGTTATTTATTGCTCTATAAATGTTCTTAGCCGGTAGACAAACATACTCCAGGAGCTTGCTCGATCGCCTCGTTGAGAGGGGTCAGGGAAGAATTTTTACAGCTCACTTATCTGGCCCCCGGGTGATACTGTTTTTTTGCTTCCCTCTGGAATATGTAGGGGTGGGACGTCTGCCCACCTCCCTTGTTCTCTGTAAAGCGCATTGTGTTGCCTCTGGGTATGAAATGCGCTATATAAATAAAGCTTTGATTGATTGATTGATAGTATTAGTATAGTAAAGAGGTAGTATCAGGATAGTATTAGTATAGTAAACAGGTAGTATCAGGGTAGTATTAGCATAGTAAAGTGGTAGTATCAGGGTAGTATTAGCATAGTAAAGAGGTAGTATCAGTGTAGTATTAGTATAGTAAAGTGGTAGTATCAGGGTAGTATTAGCATAGTAAAGAGGTAGTATCAGGGTAGTATTAGTACAGGAAAGAGGTAGTATCCGGGTAGTATTAGTATAGTACAGAGGTAGTATCAGGGTAGTAAAGTGGTAGTATCAAGGTAGTATTAGTATAGTAAAGAGGTAGTATCAGGGTAGTATTAGTATAGTAAACAGGTAGTATCAGGGTAGTATTAGCATAGTAAAGAGGTAGTATCAGGGTAGTATTAGCATAGTAAAGAGGTAGTATCAGGGTAGTATTAGCACAATAAAGAGGTAATATAAGGGTAGTATTATCATAGTAAAGAGGTAGTATCAGGGTAGTATTAGCATAGTAAAGAGGTAGTATCAGGGTAGTATTAGCATAGTAAAGAGGTAGTATCAGGGTAGTATTAGCATAGTAAAGAGGTAGTATCAGGGTAGTATTAGTATAGTAAACAGGTAGTATCAGGGTAGTATTAGAATAGTAAAGAGGTAGTATCAGGGTAGTATTAGTATAGTAAAGAGGTAGTATCAGGGTAGTATTAGTATAGTAAACAGGTAGTATCAGGGTAGTATTATCATAGTAAAATGGTAGTATCAGGGTAGTATTAGTATAGTAAAGAGGTAGTATCAGGGTAGTATTAGTATAGTAAACAGGTAGTATCAGGGTAGTATTATCATAGTAAAGTGGTAGTATCAGGGTAGTATTAGCATAGTAAAGAGGTAGTATCAGTGTAGTATTAGTATAGTAAAGAGGTAGTACCAGGGTAGTATTAGTATAGTAAAGTGGTAGTATCAGGGTAGTATTAGTATAGTAAAGAGGTAGTACCAGGGTAGTATTAGTATAGTAAAGTGGTAGTATCAGGGTAGTATTAGCATAGTAAAGAGGTAGTATCAGGGTAGTATTAGTACAGGAAAGAGGTAGTATCCGGGTAGTATTAGTATAGTACAGAGGTAGTATCAGGGTAGTAAAGTGGTAGTATCAGGGTAGTATTAGTACAGGAAAGAGGTAGTATCAGGGTAGTATTAGTACAGGAAATAAGTAGTATCATGGTAGTATTAGCATAGTAAAGAGGTAGTATCAGGGTAGTATTAGTACAGGAAAGAGGTAGTATCAGGGTAGTATTAGTACAGGAAAGAGGTATTATCAGGGTAGTATTAGTACAGGAAAGAGGTAGTATCAGGGTAGTATTAGTACAGGAAAGAGGTAGTATCAGGGTATGTGTGACTCACAGACGGGAGGCAACTCGTACTCCACCTCCAGAACCACACGTTCTCCCACGTTCTTCAGCAGGCTGATGATCTCATCGTGACGGAACTTGGTCAGGTTGATTCCGTTGACCGACTTGATGTAGTCTCCTACGTTCAGCTGGTCACTCCTGGTGGGGGGGAGATGCAAGCACTATATATATTATATCATGTCAATGAGACACACTCATCAGAGACCAAAACATAGATACATACATATTTCATTGATGTTTCATAAGTTCTGTTTACAACTTTTCCAATTTACAGCTTTTCCAATCCATTTCCAAATATTGTGTTTTTCATCTGGTTGCCTCAGGACCTTATGGCATCCCCCACATTTGAACATAATAAAATTGCTGATCACTACTGGCATTGAATTTTGAGTGTTTTAGTCAACTTTGTCACACTGTGGTCTGGGTCTAAAATGGCCGCATAGGAAATGGATAGGGAAGTGGCTACCTTGTTACCCTTTGTGGCCAAATTTGTCCGGTCTGTTTTAACTGCTCTTATAATACACATTCACCAAATGTTGCTTAACACCTTTTTGTGCCAACAGAGACATGGAACAACATTTGGTGATGAATTATATCATTAAAATAAATAAATAAATAAATAAATATACGTAATCTGTTTTTGTGCGTGGCTGTAAGCCAGCGCACCAATGATAGCAAATGTCCGGTTGTCACTCCCTTCCTCCCTCTCCCTCCCTCCCTCCCTCCCTCCCTCCCTGGCTTCCTCTGTCCCGTTGTTGACCTGCAGTTCTATGTTGCTACCACAAGAGGCAGAAGACTGCATTTACCATGTTCGGCCACGAGAGGGCAGCAACAAGCTTAGATAGACTGTGTTCTTGTTGAGAGTAGTTCTAGCAGTACTTATAACAAACACCTACTGCTTCTCACTGCTACTGCTTCTAACCTCAACTTCCATACAACACCTCCACAGCTACTGCTCGGCCCCGGAGTGGGCTATAGACACAGGGTCTCCATTGAGGGGTGCATGGGGATGGCCTGGCAATCACTGACCTGCCCCCCACAACCTCTGACCTGAGGGGGTGGAGTCTCGCCACCACGTCACTATCCACACCACGGTCCCCACATCTCAGACCCTGAGTTGGCTAAAGACACAGTTTTCACGGTTGGGTGCATGTGGGTGGCCCGGTAAGCAGTACACTGTCCTCGAGGGGACAGGGGAAACCTCCACTGTGGGCTTGAGGGGGCGGAGTCTCTTCACCACGCCAATATCCACGCCAAAGACCCCACAACTAAGCCCCTGAGTGAGCTAGACACACAGTCTTCACTGGGGGGTGCATAGAGATTGTCTGGAGGTCAATGCAGTATCGCTGACCAACTCAGGTCTGAGAGGGTGGAGTCTTGCCACCACGCCACTATCCACGCCATGGACCACATAACATAGCCCAGGTAGGCTAGAGACACACGGTCTTCTCCGGTGGGAAGCCTGGAGAGGGATACATGGTCCCCAACTGGCTATAACCCAAGGGGGTGGAGCCTCACCACCACGCCACTATTCACACCACGGAATCCACAACTCAGTCCTTGAGTGGACTAGAGGCACACGGTCTTTAATGGTGGGTGCATGGAGATTGCCGGGAGGTCAGCGCACTGCTCCCGACCTGCTCTCCACCCCTGGTTATCTGGGTTCATCCCTTACCTTTGTCCAGAAACAGAAGTTGAACCAATTGCAGCAAAATAGCTTACGTTACAAACATAGAGATACACAATAATAAATACATACAAACATACACAATAATAAATACATACAAACATACAGAAATACACAATAATAAATACATAAACATACAGAAATACACACGGTCAACACAGGACAATACATACAATACATGAGAACAGCAAAGACAATGAAGATAAATAAAAACAAAGTAAACTAGCGCTGTGTGTGAAAGTAGGGTGTGTGTGTGTGTGTGTGTGTGTGTGTGTGTGTGTGTGTGTGAATGTTCATGTGTGTGTTAATATAAGAGCAGTTAAAACAGTTTTACAATAGTTCTTCATGTTGATTACACTGCAAATGTGTATAACTACTTAGTATAATTTCTAGTATAAATAAAGCTTGACTTGAATAGTAAGGGGGGTAGCAACACACACTGGAAAAAGGATAATTATCCATGAAGTGCTTTGGCAACACAAATCATGCCAATTTTGTGCAACGCTAATAAAGCCATTAGAATTTGAACTTGAGGAATACAGAGAGAAAGAGAGAGAAAAGAGAGAGAAGGAGAGATTGAGAGAGAGGGGGAGAGAGAGTAAGAGAGGGAGAGATTGAGAGAAGAGAGTGAGTGAGAGAGAGTTATTAGATAGACACATCCTCCTTCAGCCTGGTGTGTGTGTGTGTGTGTGTGTGTCCTATCCTCTGGAATATGTAGGGATAGGACCTATGTCCATGTGTTGCCTCTGTGTATGAAATGCGCATGTGTGTGTGTGTGTGTGCTGTATGTGTAGCGTGGGGGTAGCAGGCGTGGGGTACAGGGGTACCCGTCTCCTCTGTCCCTCTGCTGAGTTAAGCCGGGCTCAGACTACAGGATTTTTGGGCCGATTTATCCCCGATTCACCCCTCCCGACAATCGGAGGAGAAATCTGGTCCGGAACGTTGGTCTGGGCCGATGATCGGCCGATATTATCTCGTAATGTGAGGGGTTTACAGATCCAATCTTATACCTCCCGATCGGCTCGCAGACCCATCGGGGCGGCCCCGATAATATCAAACATGTTTGATATTTAAGATAATTACGTCCCGACTTTACAAGTGAGACGACGAGACCAGTGGTTTGTTGCTCCCTTCGGGCACGATAAGATCCTGTAGTGTGTGATGAGCCGTTATTTTCAAATCTTGCTGTGTGTGCTTGTTTGAGATGCGCAAGAAGAATATCTGTTGAGATTCTCCTAATGTGCGTGATGTAACCCGATTTCGAAATTGGTTAGGATTTTAAATATCCTGTAGTGTGAGCCCGGCATTAGTTAGAACGCGGAGGTCAGACTTCCTACTACAGAAGGAACAGTCAAATAAAATGGCGTGTCAACTCCGGAGTTCTTTGAGACAACTCACACCAGCAGCAACTCCATCCAATCCACCCTGAGCGTGATCTAAGAGGGCAGGGTGCACATCAGGCTGATGCTCTGTGTCTTTTGTTGTGATCTCAGTCGTTAGCCCGGCGATGGATGTGTGTGCTTGAGGCGCAAAGAAAATTATATGGCATTTCTACTGACAACTCAGTGACTTTTATGTGGTACGACTGTTTAGTAGTTAGTTCTTTAAAGCTAACTGTGTCCATCACACAGTTTCACTAGCTAGCTGCTGCTAATAGCCTGGGGTGAGTTCAGCCCCGACGTAGCAAACGCTGGTGTGTTGGAACACTGCTGATTGGTCAACATGGACAAAACGCTGGTGTGTTGGAACACTGCTGATTGGCCAACATGGAGAAAACGCTGGTGTGTTGGAACACTGCTGATTGGCCAACATGGAGAAAACGCTGGTGTGTTGGAACACTGCTGATTGGCCAACATGGAGAAAACGCTGGTGTGTTGGAACACTGCTGATTGGCCAACATGGAGAAAACGCTGGTGTGTTGGAACACTGCTGATTGGCCAACATGGAGAAAACGATGGTGTGTTGGAACACTGCTGATTGGCCAACATGGAGAAAACGCTGGTGTGTTGGAACACTGCTGATTGGCCAACATGGAGAAAACGCTGGTGTGTTGGAACACTGCTGATTGGCCAACATGGAGAAAACGCTGGTGTGTTGGAACACTGCTGATTGGCCAACATGGAGAAAACGTTTTCAATGTTTTGCAACGTTTTGTCGGAGCCAGCTAGCAGGAGGCTAAAAACCTTGCACTCATTCTTCTTCAAATCAATCCGAGTAAGTTGAGTTATACTGTTTTGGATAATGTTAGTCGTAACATCTGCCAGGGCAATGCTCTGGCAGAAGTTAGCGACTTCAAATACCTGGGTTCCTGGGTCAACTCATCAGAACAGGACCGTAAGGTGAGAAGAGCCCTGGCATGGAGGGCCCTCAATGGCATGAATAGTGTGTGGAACTCCAGTCTCCCTCGACACATCAAACTGAGCTTCTTCCATGCGACCGTGGAGTCTGTCCTCCTATACGACTGTGAAACCTGGACCCTGAAGCCCACCCTGCAGTAGTCTCTGGATGGGTGTTACACCAGAATGCTGCGTGTGGTGCTAAATGTCAACCAGAACCAGCATGTCACCAACAAGCATCTGTATGGGGGGGCTACCAAAGCTGAGAGAGAAAGTGGCATCCAGGGGGATGAAACCTGCTGGCCACTGCCACAGACATCATGAACTCCCAGCCAGCAAGCTGGTGCTCTGGGAGCCAACACACGGGTACCGTGTTAAGAGGACGTGTTAAGAGGACGTCTCACACCAACATACGTGGAGGTACTGAGGAGGGACGCAGGAGTGGAGAGTTCTGCGGAACTGGCTGGATGTATGGAAGACCGAGAGGATTGGAGACTTCGCTGTCACGCTCGTCCGAGGACGACCTAATTATAGCTAAATGTCAAATTAAATAGCTACAGTAGAGGCCAATTTAGCTGAACTCAGAATTTCACTATTTCTTTGCACATACAGTATTTTTGTCTGTAGGCTACAGCAAAAGAAAGCAGGGAGCAGGCAGGTCTGAGGGTCATGGCAAGGTGTGTATCATATGAAACTGAAAATCTAAAGAGGTATCGTTTTCTTGGGCCAAAAATAAATAAAGAAAGACAATGAGTGAGACTGATGAGATGGAGGCCAAGCTGTTTTATTTCTAATGAATGAGATGAGTTTGTGGTCATCATTTTATTGGAAAGACAGCGAAATTAGGCTTACCTAAGCCCTGTGATTCAAACAATTATAACTGATCTATTTATTTGAAATAAAATATTGATTTATGTTTATGAAAGTAGAATGGGAAAGGATCTGTTGATAAATAATCCAAAGTCTTCCTCATGAACCATCTGTCCCCCTCACTTCTGACATGATGGCTACAGCCCTGTGTGTGAGCATAATATTAATGAAAATTAATATTATATGAATTTATTGTTATGCACCTTTCAAAAACAGTTACCAAGTGCTTTACAGAGCAAGATACACAGGATAAAAACAACACAATGAATTAAAAACATGGACATGAAAACATGAAAAACAAAGAACTTATAAGACCTGATAAACAAGTGTTGAAAAAATAATAAATCCATGTGAATAGGAGTAGTCAAAAAGGGAGAGGGACAAACCACGGATATACTATGAGAAGGCCTTCCTGTAAAAGTGGGTTTTGAGAAGTGATTTAAAGGAAGGCACTGAGTTTGCAGACCTAGGTTCCTCAGGTAGGGAGTTCCACATCTGAGGGGCTCTAACAGAAAATGCGCGGCGACCAGAGATGCACCGATCGATCGGCCAGCGATTTAAATTGGCCGGTTTGCACTACAAATGATCGGCAGGCGCCAAATTGGCCGATCCAAAAGCCGATCTATCAAGTCTATTCTAGCTGGTTAGCTTGACATGATGCTACAGGCTATACACAACCTGTTTGATGTAACGTAGCTTGACCTCCAGTTGAATAACGTCATGTCAACAGTGTCACGGCTCCGCTGCACCCGCCTCGCCGGTCCATTTCCCCCGACTCTGCCTCTGACCCTGTCCCTGCCTCTGACCCTGCCTCTGACCCTGTCCCTGCCTCTGACCCTGCCTCTGTCCCTGCCTCTGTCCCTGTCCCTGCCTCTGACCCTGCCTCTGACCCTGCCCCTGACCCTGACCCTGCCCCTGCCTCTGACCCTGCCCCTGCCCCTGACCCTGCCCCTGCCTCTGACCCTGTTCCTGCCTCTGACCCTGTCTCTGACCCTGTCTCTGACCCTGTCTCTGACCCTGCCCCTGCCTCTGACCCTGTCCCTGCCTCTGACCCTGCCTCTGACCCTGTCCCTGCCTCTGTCCCTGCCTCTGACTCTGTCCCTGCCTCTGACCCTGTTCCTGCCTCTGCCCCTGCCTCTGACCCTGCCCCTGACCCTGCCCCTGCCTCTGACCCTGTTCCTGCCTCTGACCCTGTCTCTGACCCTGTCTCTGACCCTGCCCCTGACCCTGACCCTGCCTCTGACCCTGCCCCTGCCTCTGACCCTGTCCCTGCCTCTGACCCTGCCTCTGACCCTGTCTCTGACTCTGAACCTGTTCCTGCCTCTGTCCCTGCCTCTGTCCCTGCCTCTGACCCTGTCTCTGACTCTGAACCTGTTCCTGCCTCTGTCCCTGCCTCTGTCCCTGCCTCTGACCCTGTCTCTGACTCTGCCTCTGCCCCTGCCTCTGACCCTGTCCCTGCCTCTGACCCTGTCCCTGCCTCTGCCTCTGTCCCTGCCTCTGACCCTGTCCCTGCCTCTGACCCTGTCCCTGCCTCTGCCTCTGTCCCTGCCTCTGACCCTGTTCCTGCCTCTGACCCTGTCCCTGCCTCTGACCCTGTCCCTGCCTCTGACCCTGTTCCTGCCTCTGACCCTGTCCCTGCCTCTGACCCTGTCCCTGCCTCTGACCCTGTCTCTGACCCTGTCCCTGCCTCTGACCCCGTCTCTGTCCCTGTCCCTGCCTCTGACCCTGTCCCTGCCTCTGTCCCTTCCTCTGTCCCTGTCTCTGCCTCTGTCCCTGTCTCTGACCCTGTCCCTGCCTCTGCCTCTGACCCTGTCTCTGACCCTGTCTCTGTCCCTGCCTCTGTCCCTGTCTCTGTCCCTGTCTCTGTCCCTGCCTCTGTCCCTGTCTCTGTCCCTGTCTCTGTCCCTGCCTCTGCCTCTGACCCTGTCTCTAACCCTGCCTCTGACCCTGTCTCTGACCCTGTCCCTGCCTCTGACCCTGCCTCTGACCCTGTCTCTGACCCTGTCCCTGCCTCTGACCCTGCCTCTGACCCTGTCTCTGACCCTGTCCCTGCCTCTGTCCCTGCCTCTGACCCTGTCCCTGCCTCTGACCCTGTCTCTGACCCTGTCCCTGCCTCTGTCCCTGCCTCTGACCCTGTCTCTGACTCTGTCCCTGCCTCTGTCCCTGTCTCTGACCCTGCCTCTGACCCTGTCCCTGCCTCTGACCATGTCTCTGACCCTGCCTCTGACCCTGTCCCTGCCTCTGTCCCTGCCTCTGACCCTGTCTCTGACCCTGCCTCTGACCCTGTCTCTGACCCTGTCTCTGACCCTGCCTCTGTCTCTGACCCTGTCTCTGACCCTGTCCCTGCCTCTGTCCCTGCCTCTGACCCTGCCTCTGTCCCTGCCCCTGCCTCTGACCCTGTCTCTGACCCTGCCTCTGACCCTGTCCCTGCCTCTGTCCCTGCCTCTGTCCCTGCCTCTGTCCCTGCCTCTGTCCCTGCCTCTGTCTCTGACCCTGCCTCTGACCCTGTCCCTGTCTCTGACCCTGTCCCTGCCTCTGTCCCTGCCTCTGTCCCTGCCCCTGCCTCTGACCCTGTCTCTGACCCTGCCTCTGACCCTGTCTCTGCCTCTGTCCCTGCCTCTGTCCCTGCCTCTGTCCCTGCCTCTGTCTCTGACCCTGCCTCTGACCCTGTCCCTGTCTCTGACCCTGTCCCTGCCTCTGACCCTGTCTCTGACCCTGTCCCTGTCTCTGTCCCTGCCTCTGACCCTGCCTCTGTCCCTGCCTCTGTCCCTGCCTCTGACCCTGTCCCTGCCCCTGCCTCTGTCCCTGTCCCTGCCTCTGACCCTGCCTCTGACCCTGTCCCTGCCTCTGACCCTGCCTCTGACCCTGTCCCTGCCTCTGACCCTGCCTCTGACCCTGTCCCTGCCTCTGTCCCTGCCTCTGACCCTGCCTCTGATCCTGTCCCTGCCTCTGACCCTGTCCCTGCCTCTGACCCTGTCCCTGCCTCTGAAAAATCTTTCAAAAACATGTTAAACTCTCGATTTCAAAGACAAGAAGCTCACTGAGGGGGTAATTGGTGTCCGTTGGTGTTCTGACATCAAATTCGCCGCAAAGTATGAATCCTGTAGGGTTTTATTGATCATTTTATGAAATCCATTGACTTGTATTGAAGCGACCGTTGTAGCGACTGTTGTTTAAAAAAGCCTTTCCAGATGAATTAGAATCTTACTTTATGGCGAATTATATGTCAGAACGCCAACTTACACCTCAGTGAGTTTCTTGTCTTTGAAATTGAGAGTTTAACATGTTTTTGAATGATTTTTCACGGTGCCCACCCACATTGTATGACCTAAACGGTGGTAGAGCAATTATCAGACTTTCTCAAAAGTACTAGTTTTGTGAATGTTTTGATCTGAACCATTGTACATGATCATAAGTAACCTTAAAACAGGGCTAAACATGCATTTTCCCTTTACTACTCCTTCAAGAAGCCGCTCCACACACCAGTCTGCGCCAGATCGCTGACCAGCCTAGTGGATATCACGTCTCTAGCTGTAACCTGAACCTGCCTTTATCCAAACCCTAACTCACCCTTTTTGTTTTCCTTCGTCGTAGTCTGACCTCCCTGACCCTGCCTGAACCTTGCCTGACTGGAGAACCACGTACCCCCCTGAACACCTCGCCTGTCTCACTGACCTGGTCCTGCCTGACCCTCGCCTGTCTCACTGACCTGGTCCTGCCTGACCCTCGCCTGTCTGACTGACCTGGTCCTGCCTGACCCTCGCCTGTCTGACTGACCTGGTCCTGCCTGACCCTTGCTTGTCTCACTGACCTGGTCCTGCCTGACCCACGCCTGTCTCACTGACCTGGTCCTGCCTGACCCTCGCCTGTCTCACTGACCTGGTCCTGCCTGACCCTCGCCTGTCTGACTGACCTGGTCCTGCCTGACCCTCGCCTGTCTCACTGACCTGGTCCTGCCTGACCCTCGCCTGTCTCACTGACCTGGTCCTGCCTGACTCTCGCCTGTCTCACTGACCTGGTCCTGCCCGACCCACGCCTGTCTCACTGGCCTGACCCTCGCCTGTCAGACTGACCTGGTCCTGCCCGACCCACGCCTGTCTCACTGACCTGGTCCTGTCTGATTGACCTGGTCCTGCCTGACTCTCGCCTGTCTCACTGACCTGGTCCTGCCCGACCCACGCCTGTCTCACTGACATGGTCCTGCCCGACCCACGCCTGTCTCACTGACCTGGTCCTGTCTGATTGACCTGGTCCTGCCTGACTCTCGCCTGTCTCACTGACCTGGTCCTGCCCGACCCACGCCTGTCTCACTGACATGGTCCTGCCCGACCCACGCCTGTCTCACTGACCTGGTCCTGTCTGATTGACCTGGTCCTGCCTGACCCTTGCTTGTCTCACTGACCAGGTCCTGCCCGACCCACGCCTGTCTGACTGACCTGGTCCTGCCCGACCCACGCCTGTCTCACTGACCTGGTCCTGCCTGACCCACGCCTGTCTGACTGACCTGGTCCTGCCCGACCCACGCCTGTCTCACTGACCTGGTCCTGCCTGACCCACGCCTGTCTGACTGACCTGGTCCTGCCCGACCCACGCCTGTCTCACTGACCTGGTCCTGCCTGACCCACGCCTGTCTGACTGACCTGGTCCTGCCCGACCCACGCCTGTCTCACTGACCTGACCCTCGCCTGTCTGACTGACCTGGTCCTGCCTGACCTGGTCCTGCCTGACCTGATCCTGCCCGACCCACGCCTGTCTCACTGACCTGGTCCTGCCTGACCCTTGCTTGTCTCACTGACCTGGTCCTGCCTGACCCTTGCTTGTCTCACTGACCTGGTCCTGCCTGACCCTTGCTTGTCTCACTGACCTGGTCCTGCCTGACCCCTACTCAATAACCACGCCTCCGGGCTTCACCTCCTAGCCGGTCGTGTCCTAGCCTTTAACCTAACAACCAGTGTCCAACATCCATTCCAATTGCGAGAGTTTTCTCCCAGAATCATTCAGCGTTTTTTCATACAGCCCAACTATCTCCAAAGCGGCTGCTGCTAATCACTTGTTAACGAAATCTCTGATCAGCTGTAGTTTGGATATTTTTGCGGTTTAAAAGTAGGACAGAGCACACTAGCAGTTGCCCCTCAAGCAGTGTGAAACAAAACTTATGTCCGGTAGCTTTCTTTCAATACATTTCAAAATAAAAGTCACGGAAAACAAATCAACTTTTTTTTTTTACTCACTTGGCATTGGTCCGAATGATACACTGTAGGGATGCACTGAGACATCATTATCTGTATCTGTACCTCTATCTGTTAAATCATTATAATTATATGTATTCGTATTGGTAATATAATATTTAATATTCATTGGCAATGCAATTTTTTAGCATGCAAAGCATCAAATTGATTTAATATAATTAGTTCAGAAATATATTTCCACGTTCGAGTCCGCCCACTAAAAGTTTGTTGATTTTTAATTGAAGTTCTCAGTGGAGTGCAACAAGCTCACAATTCTGTCTGATATCAGGATTACTCAACTGGGATGTGATGGAAAACAACTCTCAAATACAACAGTAGAGGGCGCTGTGCTACCATTTCAGATGCCAGCTGTCACATGACTAGCAATGTTCGCTCTCAGAGTCAAGACAACATGAAGCGAACAAAACAGAGTTTGGACATGAATGAAGTGCTAAGTAAATGTGCAATGCTGTCTTAAAACTTAGCAGCTGTACTACGACAATGCAGGCAGCAGTACCACAGATGTAGTAAACATCCACAAGACACAGTTAGTCTCAGACTGAGTGTGGCCTATTTTTTGAAGTTATTGTCTAGGTAATAATAATGTTACATTATGGCGTAAACCATGTTTTTTCCCCATAACGTTACTGCAATGGACAAGTCTGCTGGTGGAAAGCGCTTTCAAATGCATACCTACCAAAACGGAATGACCAGCTAACATTAGCTGAATTAAGTAACTTACTGCTTAACCTTCCAACTTTATCTGAGAACAGGTGAGTGAAAATGTGTCCTCTCTTAGCGCCTGGCTGTAGGCTGCTCCTGTCTCCTGTGATTCACTCATCAACATCAACAACAGGCTAATGTGGATGGCGCATGTTTTTTTTCCCGCTTCCAAATAATAATGAGTAACTTCAGATTGAAAACATATCTGTGCCTTTCCGAATAACATATCTGTATTCGGGCACACCCCAAATATACTGTATCCTGAAGTATGAATTCAGATTATTACTGAATCTAATATACAGAACAATATTTGGAGGGCCTATTCATCAGTTAATGAGTGATAATATTGGGCAACCTTAATCACAATCTATGCAAGCAAAGACAGTGTCATCATATCGATACAATAATATGGGTAAAAACAGTCTAAGAGAACTCTTTTTTTATATATTTTTTTATAAATCGGTATCGGCCGATCCTGAGGAAAATAATCAGTGATCGGTATCGGCCCAAAAAATTCAGATCAGAGCGTCCCTAAGGGTGTATATCTGTGTGTGTGTGTGTGTGTGTGTGCTCTCTTACCTAGCAGCGATCCCGCCCTGCCTGAGGTTGGACACGCGGGGTTTTCCGTCCTTGTCGACGCCCCCGGAGACGGTGAGTCCCAGTGTGGTGCCCT
>NC_140246.1:23145553-23155553 GCF_949987555.1 Borostomias antarcticus | reverse complement strand
CTAGTTCATGTAGGTGTGTGTAAGCTAGTTCATGTAGGTGTGTGTAAGCTAGTTCATGTAGGTTTGTTAAGCTAGTTCATGTAGGTTTGTGTAAGCTAGTTCATGTAGGTGTGTGTAAGCTAGGCTAGTTCATGTAGGTTTGTGTAAGCTAGTTCATGTAGGTGTGTGTAAGCTAGTTCATGTAGGTTTGTGGAAGCTAGTTCATGTAGGTGTGTGTAAGCTAGTTCATGTAGGTTTGTGTAAGCTAGTTCATGTAGGTGTGTGTAAGCTAGTTCATGTAGGTTTGTGTAAGCTAGTTCATGTAGGTTTGTGTAAGCTAGTTTATGTAGGTTTGTGTAAGCTAGTTCATGTAGGTTTGTTAAGCTAGTTCATGTAGGTTTGTTAAGCTAGTTCATGTAGGTGTGTGTAAGCTAGTTCATGTAGGTTTGTGTAAGCTAGTTCATGTAGGTGTGTGTAAGCTAGTTCATGTAGGTGTGTGTAAGCTAGTTCATGTAGGTTTGTGTAAGCTAGTTCATGTAGGTTTGTGTAAGCTAGTTCATGTAGGTTTTGTGTAAGCTAGTTCATGTAGGTTTGTGTAAGCTAGTTCATGTAGGTTTGTGTAAGCTAGTTCATGTAGGTGTGTGTAAGCTAGTTCATGTAGGTGTGTGTAAGCTAGTTCATGTAGGTTTGTGTAAGCTAGTTCATGTAGGTTTGTGTAAGCTAGTTCATGTAGGTTTGTTAAGCTAGTTCATGTAGGTTTGTGTAAGCTAGTTCATGTAGGTTTGTGTAAGCTAGTTCATGTAGGTGTGTGTAAGCTAGTTCATGTAGGTTTGTTAAGCTAGTTCATGTAGGTTTGTGTAAGCCAGTTCATGTAGGTTTGTGTAAGCTAGTTCATGTAGGTTTGTGTAAGCTAGTTCATGTAGGTGTGTGTAAGCTAGTTCATGTAGGTTTGTTAAGCTAGTTCATGTAGGTTTGTTAAGCTAGTTCATGTAGGTTTGTGTAAGCTAGTTCATGTAGGTTTGTGTAAGCTAGTTCATGTAGGTGTGTGTAAGCTAGTTCATGTAGGTTTGTTAAGCTAGTTCATGTAGGTTTGTGTAAGCTAGTTCATGTAGGTTTGTGTAAGCTAGTTCATGTAGGTGTGTGTAAGCTAGTTCATGTAGGTTTGTGTAAGCTAGTTCATGTAGGTTTGTTAAGCTAGTTCATGTAGGTTTGTGTAAGCTAGTTTATGTAGGTTTGTGTAAGCTAGTTCATGTAGGTGTGTTAGCTAGTTCATGTAGGTTTGTGTAAGCTAGTTCATGTAGGTTTGTTAAGCTAGTTCATGTAGGTTTTGTGTAAGCTAGTTCATGTAGGTTTGTGTAAGCTAGTTCATGTAGGTTTGTGTAAGCTAGTTCATGTAGGTTTGTGTAAGCTAGTTCATGTAGGTTTGTTAAGCTAGTTCATGTAGGTTTGTGTAAGCTAGTTCATGTAGGTGTGTGTAAGCTAGTTCATGTAGGTTTGTTAAGCTAGTTCATGTAGGCTTGTGTAAGCTAGTTCATGTAGGCTTGTGTAAGCTAGTTCATGTAGGTTTGTGTAAGCTAGTTCATGTAGGTGTGTGTAAGCTAGTTCATGTAGGTGTGTGTAAGCTAGTTCATGTAGGTGTGTGTAAGCTAGTTCATGTAGGTTTGTGTAAGCTAGTTCATGTAGGTGTGTGTAAGCTAGTTCATGTAGGTGTGTGTAAGCTAGTTCATGTAGGTGTGTGTAAGCTAGTTCATGTAGGTGTGTGTGTAAGCTAGTTCATGTAGGTGTGTGTAAGCTAGTTCATGTAGGTGTGTGTAAGCTAGTTCATGTAGGTGTGTTAGCTAGTTCATGTAGGTTTGTGTAAGCTAGTTCATGTAGGTGTGTGTAAGCTAGTTCATGTAGGTGTGTGTAAGCTAGTTCATGTAGGTTTGTGTAAGCTAGTTCATGTAGGTGTGTGTAAGCTAGTTCATGTAGGTGTGTGTAAGCTAGTTCATGTAGGTGTGTTAGCTAGTTCATGTAGGTTTGTGTAAGCTAGTTCATGTAGGTGTGTGTAAGCTAGTTCATGTAGGTTTGTGTAAGCTAGTTCATGTAGGTTTGTTAAGCTAGTTCATGTAGGTTTGTTAAGCTAGTTCATGTAGGTGTGTGTAAGCTAGTTCATGTAGGTTTGTTAAGCTAGTTCATGTAGGTTTGTGTAAGCTAGTTCATGTAGGTGTGTGTAAGCTAGTTCATGTAGGTGTGTGTAAGCTAGTTCATGTAGGTTTGTTAAGCTAGTTCATGTAGGTTTGTGTAAGCTAGTTCATGTAGGTGTGTGTAAGCTAGTTCATGTAGGTGTGTGTAAGCTAGTTCATGTAGGTGTGTGTAAGCTAGTTCATGTAGGTGTGTGTAAGCTAGTTCATGTAGGTGTGTGTAAGCTAGTTCATGTAGGTGTGTGTAAGCTAGTTCATGTAGGTTTGTTAAGCTAGTTCATGTAGGTTTGTGTAAGCTAGTTCATGTAGGTGTGTGTAAGCTAGGCTAGTTCATGTAGGTTTGTGTAAGCTAGTTCATGTAGGTGTGTGTAAGCTAGTTCATGTAGGTTTGTGGAAGCTAGTTCATGTAGGTGTGTGTAAGCTAGTTCATGTAGGTTTGTGTAAGCTAGTTCATGTAGGTGTGTGTAAGCTAGTTCATGTAGGTTTGTGTAAGCTAGTTCATGTAGGTTTGTGTAAGCTAGTTTATGTAGGTTTGTGTAAGCTAGTTCATGTAGGTTTGTTAAGCTAGTTCATGTAGGTTTGTTAAGCTAGTTCATGTAGGTGTGTGTAAGCTAGTTCATGTAGGTTTGTGTAAGCTAGTTCATGTAGGTGTGTGTAAGCTAGTTCATGTAGGTGTGTGTAAGCTAGTTCATGTAGGTTTGTGTAAGCTAGTTCATGTAGGTTTGTGTAAGCTAGTTCATGTAGGTTTTGTGTAAGCTAGTTCATGTAGGTTTGTGTAAGCTAGTTCATGTAGGTTTGTGTAAGCTAGTTCATGTAGGTGTGTGTAAGCTAGTTCATGTAGGTTTGTGTAAGCTAGTTCATGTAGGTTTGTGTAAGCTAGTTCATGTAGGTGTGTGTAAGCTAGTTCATGTAGGTTTGTGTAAGCTAGTTCATGTAGGTTTGTGTAAGCTAGTTCATGTAGGTTTGTTAAGCTAGTTCATGTAGGTTTGTGTAAGCTAGTTCATGTAGGTTTGTGTAAGCTAGTTCATGTAGGTTTGTGTAAGCTAGTTCATGTAGGTGTGTGTAAGCTAGTTCATGTAGGTTTGTGTAAGCTAGTTCATGTAGGTTTGTGTAAGCTAGTCCATGTAGGTTTGTGTAAGCTAGTTCATGTAGGTTTGTTAAGCTAGTTCATGTAGGTTTGTTAAGCTAGTTTATGTAGGTTTGTGTAAGCTAGTTCATGTAGGTGTGTGTAAGCTAGTTCATGTAGGTTTGTGTAAGCTAGTTCATGTAGGTTTGTTAAGCTAGTTCATGTAGGTGTGTGTACGCTAGTTCATGTAGGTTTGTTAAGCTAGTTCATGTAGGTTTGTGTAAGCTAGTTCATGTAGGTTTGTGTAAGCTAGTTCATGTAGGTTTGTTAAGCTAGTTCATGTAGGTTTGTGTAAGCTAGTTTATGTAGGTTTGTGTAAGCTAGTTCATGTAGGTGTGTGTAAGCTAGTTCATGTAGGCTTGTGTAAGCTAGTTCATGTAGGTTTGTGTAAGCTAGTTCATGTAGGTTTGTGTAAGCTAGTTCATGTAGGTTTGTGTAAGCTAGTTCATGTAGGTTTGTGTAAGCTAGTTCATGTAGGTTTGTGTAAGCTAGTTCATGTAGGTTTGTGTAAGCTAGTTCATGTAGGTTTGTGTAAGCTAGTTCATGTAGGTTTGTGTAAGCTAGTTTATGTAGGTTTGTGTAAGCTAGTTCATGTAGGTGTGTGTAAGCTAGTTCATGTAGGTTTGTTAAGCTAGTTCATGTAGGTTTGTGGTAGCTAGTTCATGTAGGTTTTGTGTAAGCTAGTTCATGTAGGTGTGTGTAAGCTAGTTCATGTAGGTGTGTGTAAGCTAGTTCATGTAGGTGTGTGTAAGCTAGTTCATGTAGGTTTGTGGAAGCTAGTTCATGTAGGTGTGTGTAAGCTAGTTCATGTAGGTTGTGGAAGCTAGTTCATGTAGGTTGTGTAAGCTAGTTCATGTAGGTTTGTTAAGCTAGTTCATGTAGGTTTGTGTAAGCTAGTTCATGTAGGTGTGTGTAAGATAGTTCATGTAGGTTTGTGGAAGCTAGTTCATGTAGGTGTGTGTAAGCTAGTTCATGTAGGTTTGTTAAGCTAGTTCATGTAGGTTTGTGGAAGCTAGTTCATGTAGGTTTGTTAAGCTAGTTCATGTAGGTTTGTGTAAGCTAGTTCATGTAGGTTTGTTAAGCTAGTTAATGTAGGTGTGTGTAAGCTAGTCCATGTAGGTGTGTGTAAGCTAGTTCATGTAGGTGTGTGTAAGATAGTTCATGTAGGTTTGTGGAAGCTAGTTCATGTAGGTGTGTGTAAGCTAGTTCATGTAGGTTTGTTAAGCTAGTTCATGTAGGTTTGTGGAAGCTAGTTCATGTAGGTTTGTTAAGCTAGTTCATGTAGGTTTGTTAAGCTAGTTCATGTAGGTTTGTTAAGCTAGTTCATGTAGGTTTGTTAAGCTAGTTAATGTAGGTGTGTGTAAGCTAGTCCATGTAGGTTTGTTAAGCTAGTTCATGTAGGTTTGTTAAGCTAGTTCATGTAGGCTTGTGTAAGCTAGTTCATGTAGGTTTGTGTAAGCTAGTTCATGTAGGTTTGTGTAAGCTAGTCCATGTAGGTTTGTGTAAGCTAGTTCATGTAGGTTTGTTAAGCTAGTTCATGTAGGTTTGTGTAAGCTAGTTCATGTAGGTTTGTGTAAGCTAGTTCATGTAGGTGTGTGTAAGCTAGTTCATGTAGGTTTGTTAAGCTAGTTTATGTAGGTTTGTGTAAGCTAGTTCATGTAGGTGTGTGTAAGCTAGTTCATGTAGGTTTGTGTAAGCTAGTTCATGTAGGTTTGTGTAAGCTAGTTCATGTAGGTGTGTGTAAGCTAGTTCATGTAGGTTTGTTAAGCTAGTTCATGTAGGTTTGTGTAAGCTAGTTCATGTAGGTTTGTGTAAGCTAGTTCATGTAGGTTTTTAAGCTAGTTCATGTAGGTTTGTGTAAGCTAGTTTATGTAGGTTTGTGTAAGCTAGTTCATGTAGGTGTGTGTAAGCTAGTTCATGTAGGCTTGTGTAAGCTAGTTCATGTAGGTTTGTGTAAGCTAGTTCATGTAGGTTTGTGTAAGCTAGTTCATGTAGGTTTGTGTAAGCTAGTTCATGTAGGTTTGTGTAAGCTAGTTCATGTAGGTTTGTGTAAGCTAGTTCATGTAGGTTTGTGTAAGCTAGTTCATGTAGGTTTGTGTAAGCTAGTTCATGTAGGTTTGTGTAAGCTAGTTCATGTAGGTTTGTGTAAGCTAGTTTATGTAGGTTTGTGTAAGCTAGTTCATGTAGGTGTGTGTAAGCTAGTTCATGTAGGTTTGTTAAGCTAGTTCATGTAGGTTTGTGGTAGCTAGTTCATGTAGGTTTTGTGTAAGCTAGTTCATGTAGGTTTGTGTAAGCTAGTTCATGTAGGTGTGTGTAAGCTAGTTCATGTAGGTGTGTGTAAGCTAGTTCATGTAGGTTTGTGTAAGCTAGTTCATGTAGGTGTGTGTAAGCTAGTTCATGTAGGTTGTGGAAGCTAGTTCATGTAGGTTGTGGAAGATAGTTCATGTAGGTTTGTTAAGCTAGTTCATGTAGGTTTGTGTAAGCTAGTTCATGTAGGTGTGTGTAAGATAGTTCATGTAGGTTTGTGGAAGCTAGTTCATGTAGGTGTGTGTAAGATAGTTCATGTAGGTTTGTTAAGCTAGTTAATGTAGGTGTGTGTAAGCTAGTCCATGTAGGTGTGTGTAAGCTAGTTCATGTAGGTGTGTGTAAGATAGTTCATGTAGGTTTGTGGAAGCTAGTTCATGTAGGTGTGTGTAAGCTAGTTCATGTAGGTTTGTTAAGCTAGTTCATGTAGGTTTGTGGAAGCTAGTTCATGTAGGTTTGTTAAGCTAGTTCATGTAGGTTTGTTCAGCTAGTTCATGTAGGTTTGTTAAGCTAGTTCATGTAGGTTTGTTAAGCTAGTTAATGTAGGTGTGTGTAAGCTAGTCCATGTAGGTTTGTTAAGCTAGTTCATGTAGGTTTGTTAAGCTAGTTCATGTAGGCTTGTGTAAGCTAGTTCATGTAGGTTTGTGTAAGCTAGTTCATGTAGGTTTGTGTAAGCTAGTCCATGTAGGTTTGTGTAAGCTAGTTCATGTAGGTTTGTTAAGCTAGTTCATGTAGGTTTGTGTAAGCTAGTTCATGTAGGTTTGTGTAAGCTAGTTCATGTAGGTGTGTGTAAGCTAGTTCATGTAGGTTTGTTAAGCTAGTTTATGTAGGTTTGTGTAAGCTAGTTCATGTAGGTGTGTGTAAGCTAGTTCATGTAGGTTTGTGTAAGCTAGTTCATGTAGGTTTGTGTAAGCTAGTTCATGTAGGTGTGTGTAAGCTAGTTCATGTAGGTTTGTTAAGCTAGTTCATGTAGGTTTGTGTAAGCTAGTTCATGTAGGTTTGTGTAAGCTAGTTCATGTAGGTTTGTTAAGCTAGTTCATGTAGGTTTGTGTAAGCTAGTTTATGTAGGTTTGTGTAAGCTAGTTCATGTAGGTGTGTGTAAGCTAGTTCATGTAGGCTTGTGTAAGCTAGTTCATGTAGGTTTGTGTAAGCTAGTTCATGTAGGTTTGTGTAAGCTAGTTCATGTAGGTTTGTGTAAGCTAGTTCATGTAGGTTTGTGTAAGCTAGTTCATGTAGGTTTGTGTAAGCTAGTTCATGTAGGTTTGTGTAAGCTAGTTCATGTAGGTTTGTGTAAGCTAGTTCATGTAGGTTTGTGTAAGCTAGTTCATGTAGGTTTGTGTAAGCTAGTTTATGTAGGTTTGTGTAAGCTAGTTCATGTAGGTGTGTGTAAGCTAGTTCATGTAGGTTTGTTAAGCTAGTTCATGTAGGTTTGTGGTAGCTAGTTCATGTAGGTTTTGTGTAAGCTAGTTCATGTAGGTTTGTGTAAGCTAGTTCATGTAGGTGTGTGTAAGCTAGTTCATGTAGGTGTGTGTAAGCTAGTTCATGTAGGTTTGTGTAAGCTAGTTCATGTAGGTGTGTGTAAGCTAGTTCATGTAGGTTGTGGAAGCTAGTTCATGTAGGTTGTGGAAGATAGTTCATGTAGGTTTGTTAAGCTAGTTCATGTAGGTTTGTGTAAGCTAGTTCATGTAGGTGTGTGTAAGATAGTTCATGTAGGTTTGTGGAAGCTAGTTCATGTAGGTGTGTGTAAGATAGTTCATGTAGGTTTGTTAAGCTAGTTCATGTAGGTTTGTGGAAGCTAGTTCATGTAGGTTTGTTAAGCTAGTTCATGTAGGTTTGTGTAAGCTAGTTCATGTAGGTTTGTTAAGCTAGTTAATGTAGGTGTGTGTAAGCTAGTCCATGTAGGTGTGTGTAAGCTAGTTCATGTAGGTGTGTGTAAGATAGTTCATGTAGGTTTGTGGAAGCTAGTTCATGTAGGTGTGTGTAAGCTAGTTCATGTAGGTTTGTTAAGCTAGTTCATGTAGGTTTGTGGAAGCTAGTTCATGTAGGTTTGTTAAGCTAGTTCATGTAGGTTTGTGTAAGCTAGTTCATGTAGGTTTGTTAAGCTAGTTCATGTAGGTGTGTGTAAGCTAGTCCATGTAGGTGTGTGTAAGCTAGTTCATGTAGGTTTGTTAAGCTAGTTCATGTAGGTTTGTGGAAGCTAGTTCATGTAGGTTTGTTAAGCTAGTTCATGTAGGTTTGTTAAGCTAGTTCATGTAGGTTTTGTAGGTAACCTGAGGCCAGTGATGCAGTAGAAAGAACAGGATCCAGCCTCCTGAAGATCTTATCACAGTTTCATGTGTTGATGAGAGAAACCTACTGATAGTAGTTAGCGTTTATGCTCAAGTGTTTATTTTATTTATTAAATAAAGTGTTTACTGTATAAACCCACTGATAGCAGTGAATGTGTTTAAGTAGTTTAATTGTTTATTTAGTTAAAGTAAACCCACTGATAGTAGTTAATGTGTTCATGTAGTGTTTATAAACCCACTGATAGTAGTTCATGTGTTTATGTAGTGTTTATAAACCCACTGATAGTAGTTAATGTGTTTATGTAGTGTTTATAAACCCACTGATAGTAGGTAATGTGTTTATGTAGTGTTTATAAACCCACTGATAGTAGTGCATGTGTTTATGTAGTGTTTATAAACCCACTGATAGTAGTTCATGTGTTTATGTAGTGTTTATAAACCCACTGATAGTAGTTCATGTGTTTATGTAGTGTTTATAAACCCAATGATAGTAGTTAATGTGTTTATGTAGTGTTTATAAACCCAATGATAGTAGTTAATGTGCTTATGTAGTGTTTATAAACCCACTGATAGTAGTTAATGTGTTTATGTAGTGTTTATAAACCCACTGATTGACATGTGAGGGGGAGAGAGACCAGTAGGACAGACCAGCAAGAGACACAGACAGTACACCAGTGGGAGAGAGCAGAGAGAGAAGAGTCAAACAGAGATCAGAGAGAGACCAACTAGAGAGAGACTGGTGATAGAGATCAGAGAGACCAACTAGAGAGAGACCAAGTAGAAAGAGGTCAACTAGAGAGAGATCAGCTAGAGATAGACCAGCTAGAGTGATAGAATGATAGAGATCTGAGAGAGTCTCCCTCTGACTGGTCTATCTAGAGAGATCAGTCAGAGAGACACCAGTCAGAGAGTGACCAGCTAGAGAGAGAAAAGCTAGGGAGACCAGCCAGAGACAGGCCAGCTAGAGAGAGACCAGCCAGAGAGATACCAACTAGAGAGAGACCAGATGTAGAGATACCAACTAGAGAGAGACCAGCCAGAGAGAGAGAGACAAGTCTCTGCTCTCTCCACCACTGCCACCACTGAGAGAGACCAGCTCAAAAAAGCACATAGCAGTGTGAGGATACAGCTGCACTAAGCTATTTAACTCTCTCTGCTTCTGCTACTGCTGATTATCTACACACACACACAGACACACACACAAATACAATATTACAGTCTGTATGGTACGCTAGACATTACAGTCATTTAGCAGACGCTTTTATCCAGACGTATGTCTGTGTTAACCAGTGTTCAGGGGCCTCAGCGGTCAGGGGTCATGGGTCGGGGATGGTTACCTGGGATACTCTGTCTCCTGATGGCCAGGGCTCCGTCTGAGGGCGAGAGGGGTTGGAGTGTTTATACGGACCCTCATCTGGACAGAGAGAGAGGGGGAGAGAGGGGGGAAGAGAGAGAGGGAGAGAGGGGGGGAGAGAGAGAGAGAGGGAGATGAGAGAGAGAGAGGGGGAGGGAGATGGAGGGGAGGAGAGAGGAGGGGAAAGGGAGACAGAGAGAGGGAGAGAGAGAGGGAGATGAGAGAGAGAGAGAGGGAGATGGAGAGAGTGGGGGGGGGGGGGGGGGAGGAGAGGGAGAGAGAGGGAGAGAGAGGGAGATGGAGAGAGGGAGAGAGGCAGAGAGAGAGTGATGTGAGTTTGATCATCAACAGCGATATCACAGCAGATGCAGTTTAACATTGTTTCTGCTGCTGCCCCCTGTGTGTGTGACAGACTGTGACACTACAAGGTAGACATAGCACACACACACACATGCACACACACATACACACACACACACACACACACGTGCACACACACAAACACGCGTGCGCGCACAAAGTAAATAAAGTGGTTAGATACATCACTGCTCCCTACCAGGCCCTGCCCTACACTGACTGAGAGGAGGAGAGGAGGAGAGAGGAGAGGAGGACAGAAGTGAGGAGGAGAGGAGAGAGGAGACAAATAAAAAGTCCCTACATTCGTCTGCAACAAGTGCACAGTGGCTGTGAGCAATACTCCGTTCAACTGTTCAACCACTGCTCGGTTCAAGCTGCTAGTCTACTAGTACCATGTTCAACTAGTCAA
>NC_140246.1:23138375-23145353 GCF_949987555.1 Borostomias antarcticus | reverse complement strand
ACACACACACACACACAAACTCTCTCTCTCACACACACACAAACTCTCTCTCTCTCACACACACACTCTCACACACACACACACACAAACACACAAACTCTCTCTCTCACACACACACAAACTCTCTCTCTCTTTCACACACTCACACACACACACACACACACACACACACACACTATTTCCTGCAATACCCGGTCCGTCCTGCAGGGGGAGCGGTGTGTCTGGTCTGGAGCTGCGCACGGCCCTGAGTGGTCTGGCTTGTTATGGTCTGACTCACAGGATGTGGGTTTTGGGATCAGCCTGTCATTGGTGTCGGCTATTTCTCCTGGCCAATCAGATTCAATCTCCCACAGATAGCTAGTTACTTTAGCGGAGCAGCTAAGATTCAGACTGAGGTGTCCAACACTGTTAGCTTTCAGGGGAACTACTCTAGCCACTGCTTTGAGCTCCACCCACCCACACTTGTGATTGGTCAGAAGAGCATCTGAAGATAACAGAAATGAGGTTCTCCAGACGGTTGGCTGGAGCAGTGATCGTTGGAGCCAACTGGATGTGTAATAGACTAGTCTATGAGCGGTTGTCATGGTTACAGTGATAGGGCTTAGCATCTACCCATAACAACCCTGGGTAAGCTGATCTCCACCCCTCCATCTCTCCTCTCCTCTCTCCACCCCTCCATCTATCCTCTCCTCTCTCCACCCCTCCATCTCTCCTCTCCTCTCTTCACCCCTCCATCTCTCCTCTCCTCTCTCCACCCCTCCATCTCTCCTCTCCTCTCTCCACCCCTCCATCTCTCCTCTCCTCTCTTCACCCCTCCATCTCCTCTCTCCTCTCTCCACCCCTCCATCTCTCCTCTCCTCACCCCTCCATCTCTTCTCTTTTCACCCCTCCATCTCTCCTTCCTTCAGCCCTCCATCTCTCCTCTCTCCACCCCTCCATCTCTCCTCTCTTCAGCCCTCCATCTCTCCTCTTCTCACCCCTCCATCTCTCCTCTCCTCTCTTCACCCCTCCATCTCTCCTCTCCTCTCTCCACCCCTCCATCTCTCCTCTCCTCTCTTCACCCCTCCATCTCTCCTCTCCTCTCTCCACCCCTCCATCTCTCCTCTCCTCTCTCCACCCCTCCATCTCTCCTCTCCTCTCTCCACCCCTCCATCTCTCCTCTCCTCTCTTCACCCCTCCATCTCCTCTCTCCTCTCTCCACCCCTCCATCTCTCCTCTCCTCACCCCTCCATCTCTCCTCTCCTCACCCCTCCATCTCTTCTCTTTTCACCCCTCCATCTCTCCTTCCTTCAGCCCTCCATCTCTCCTCTCTCCACCCCTCCATCTCTCTTCTCTTCAGCCATCCATCTCTCCTCTCTCCACCCCTCCATCTCTCTCCTCTCTTCACCCTCCATCTCTCTCCTCTCCTCTCTTCGTCTCTCCTCTCCTCTCCATCTCTCTTCTCGTAAGTTCTCTCAACCTCTCATTTGTGCTTCTCTTCCCTCTCCACACACACACACGCACACACGCACACACACACACACACACACACACACACACACACACACACACACACACACACACACACACACACACACACAGCACTACATTCTCCCTCACTTCCATGAATACATACAGCCCTACTTACATGCATCACATGTGAGCGTTCAAGTCCATTATCCATCCAGGATATTCAGCAGCGCTGCATGAGCTCCACTTCAACTCACAGCTTACAGAAACACGCCTAGCACACGCCTCTAACATAGAAACATGCCTCGCACACGTCTCTGACACAGAAAAACGCCTAGCACACGCCTCTGACACAGAAACACGCCTAGCACACTCCTCTGACAGAAACATGCCTAGCACACGCCTCTGACACAGAAACACGCCTAGCACACACCTCTGACATAGAAAAACGCCTAGCACACGTCTCTGACATAGAAACATGCCTAGTACACAAATCTGACATAGAAACACGCCTAGCACACACCTCTGACATAGAAACACGCCTAGCACACACCTCTGACATAGAAACACGCCTAGCACACACCTCTGATATAGAAACACGCCTAGCACACACCTCTGATATAGAAACATGCCTATCACACGCCTCTGACATAGAAACATGCCTACTACACACCTCTGACATAGAAACACGCCTAGCACACACCTCTGACATAGAAACACGCCTAGCACACACCTCTGATATAGAAACATGCCTATCACACGCCTCTGACATAGAAACATGCCTAGTACACACCTCTGACAGAAACACGCCTAGCACACGCCTCTGACATGGAAACATGCCTAGCACACGCCTCTGACATAGAAACATGCCTAGCACACGTCTCTGACAGAAACATTCCTAGCACACGTCTCTGACATAGAAACATGCCTAGCACACACCTCTGACATAGAAACATGCCTAGCACACGCCTCTGACATAGAAACATTCCTAGCACCCGCCTCTGACATAGAAACATGCCTAGCACACGCCTCTGAGATAGAAAGAAAGACACCTAGCACACGCTTCTGACATAGAAAGAAAGACACCTAGCACACGCTTCTGACATAGAAACACACCTAGTACACACCTCTGACAGAAACACGCCTAGCACACACCTCTGACATAGAAACATGCCTAGCACGCCTCTGACATAGAAACATGCCTAGCACACGCCTCTGACAAAGAAACATGCCTATCACATGCCTCTGACATAGAAACACGCCTAGCACACGCCTCTGACATAGAAAGACGCCTACCCAATGCCTCTGACATAGAAACATGCCTATCACACGCCTCTGACAGAAACATGCCTATCACACGCCTCTGACAGAAACATGCCTATCACATGCCTCTGACATAGAAACACGCCTAGCACACGCTTCTGACATAGAAAAACACGCCTATCAGATGCTTCTGACATAGAACACACCTAGCACACGCCTCTGACATAGAAACATGCCTATCACACGCCTCTGACCCTAGCACACGCCTGACATAGAAACACGCCTAGCACACACCTCTAACATAGAAACACGCCTAGCACATGCCTCTGACAGAAACACGCCTAGCACACGCCTCTGACAGAAACATGCCTAGCACATGCTTCTGACATAGAGACATGCCTATCACATGCCTGACATAGAAACACGCCTAGCACACACACTTCTGACATAGAAACACGCCTAGCACACACTTCTGACATAGAAACACGCCTAGCACACACCTCTGAGATAGAAACACACCTATCACACGCCTCTGACGTAGAAACATGCCTATGACATAGAAACACGCCTAGCACACGCCTCTGACATAGAAACATGCCTAGCACACATCTCTGAGTAGGGATGGAATTCGAAAAACGGTTCTTGTTGAGAACCGGTTCCCAGTGAATCGATTCCTTGGAATCGTTAGCCAAAATCCAAAACGACTCCGCTATAGATTCCTGACATTGCTGCGCATGCGCAATGTTGTCGCACGCACGCTGTCTTGTTTTGTTTTTATTAGACCACGGTAGAAGAAGCCAGCAACATGTCGTCTAGGCATAAACGTTCGAAAGTGTGTTGACATTTCACGCGACAAGATGACAACACGGCCACTTGCAATGCTTGCAAAAACCTATATCATCAAAGGGGGGAAATACTACAAATATGCAAAAACATTTGGACACACAGCATGCGATAACTTTGCAGGAATGTCACATTTTTGATGCGCTCCACGGTGACGACAGCAGTGCAGCTAACGTTAGTGTAGTCGAAGGTAAACTCCTCCAGAGTCCCTGTCTATTGTGTTAGTGCCATTTGTTTAATTGTGTAAACCAGCTTTCACTATATGAATAATCTCCATTTCCAGCCATGTAATTTAGATGATGACGTTCAGAGTCAGGCTGGTGGTAGTCGGTCTGAAAAAATACTGATTTGTTTATGTCAGTTTTATTTTTAGTTCAAGGTGAATACACCTAAAAACAGCACTGTAATTGGCATGTTCAAAGTAGTACATATAAAAGAAAATTAATGTTAATAAACCTGTTTGTACTCTTTTTTGCCCAATGAGAATCGATAAGAGAATCGATAAGGAATCGGATCGATAAGCAGAATCGAAAATGGAATCGGAATCGCTAAAATCGTATAAATTCCCCTACCTCTGACATAGAAACAAGCCTAGCACACGCCTCTGACATAGAAACAAGCCTAGCACACGCCTCTGACATAGAAACATGCCTAGAACATGCCTCTGACATAGAAACATGCCTAGCACATGCCTCTGACATAGAAACATGCCTAGCACACGCCTCTGACATAGAAACATGCCTAGCACACGCCTCTGACCTCTGACATAGAAACATGCCTAGCACACGCCTCTGACACAGAAACAAGCCTAGCACATGCCTCTGACATAGAAACATGCCTAGCACACGGCTCTGGCATAGAAACATGCCTAGCACACGCCTCTGACATAGAAACACGCCTAGCACATGCCTCTGACATAGAAACATACCTAGCACACACCTCTGACATAGAAACATGCCTAGTACACACTTCTGACATAGAAACACGCCTATCACACGCCTCTGACATAGAAACACGCCTAGTACACGCTTCTGACATAGAAACACGCCTATCACACACCTCTGACATAGAAACATTCCTAGTGCATGCCTCTGACAGAGACAAAAAAATAAACAAACATCTTTATTTGTCACGCGGCGAAATACACACACACACGAAATGGCTGGAAAAGGCCCCCTGCCTCCTCGTGATTAGCTCCTTCCCACTCTGTGTCGTCAGCTGTCCCTATCCAGCCAACCCCACCCCTTTTTTTTTTTACCTTTGGCTATCTGCTTTCTGTTTCCCCACCTCTGCCTTGGGGCATTCTCTATGAGCCTGTTCTGCTAAGTGCTTACTCCATCCATTCATCTTCATCCTCTTATCCGGGGTCGGGTCGCGGAGGCAGCAGTTCCAGCAGGGGGCCCCATACATCCCTTTCCCTGGCAGCATCAACCAGCTCTGCCTGGGGAATCTTTAGCCGCTCACAGGCCAGTGCGGAGATGTAGCCCCGCCACCTAGTCCTGGGTCTACCCCGCGGCCTCCTCCCAGCTGGACACGCCTGGAACACCTCCCTAGGGAGGCGCCCAGGAGGCATCCTCACTAGATGCCTGAACCACTTCAACTGGCTCCTTTCGACGCAAAGGAGCAGCGGCTCTACTCCGAGTCTCTCCCGGATGACTGAACTTCTCACCCGATCTCTCAGGGAGACACCAGCCACCCTCCGGAGAAAACTCATTTCGGCCGCTTGTATCCGTGATCTCGTTCTCTCGGTCATGACCCATCCTTCATGACCATAGGTGAGGGTGGGGACGAAGATAGACCAGTAGATCGAGAGCTTTGCCTTTTGGCTTAGCTCTCTTTTCGTCACAACAGTGCGGTAAAGCGACTGCAGAACCGCACCAGCTGCTCCGATTCTCCGGCCAAACTCCTTCTCCATGGATCCCTCACTCGTGAACAAGACCTCCAGATACTTAAACTCCTTCACTTGGGGTAAGGACTCATTTCCTACTCTGAGCGGACAGACCACCGGTTTCCTGCTGAGAACCATGGCCTCAGACTTGGAAGACTTACTCTCATCCCAGCCGCTTCACACTCAGTCGCGAACCTATCCAGAGAGTGCTGGAGGTCGCAGGCAGATGATTCCATCAGGACCACATCATCCGCAAATAGCAGCGACACGATCCCCAGCTCACTGAACTGCAAACCCACCTCCGCACGACTACGCCTCGATATCCTGTCCATGAAAATCACAAACAGGATTGGTGACAAAGCGCAGCCCTGGCAGAGGCCAACCCCCACCGGAAAGGAAGACAACTTACTGCCGAGGACACGGACACAGCTCTCGCTCTGGGTGTACAGGGATTGGATGGCCCTAAGTAGGGATCCCCTCACCCCATACTCCCGCATAACCCTCCACAAGACCTCTCGAGGGACCCGGTCGTAAGCCTTCTCCAAGTCCACAAAACACATGTAGACAGGTTGGGCAAACTCCCAAGCCCCCTCTAAGATCCTTGCGAGAGTGAAGACCTGGTCGGTGGTTCCACGACCAGGACGAAATCCGCATTGTTCCTCTTCAATCTGAGGTTCGACTATCGGCCGAACCCTCCTTTCCAGCACCTTGGAGTACACTTTCCCTGGGAGGCTGAGTAATGTGATGCCTCTATAATTGGCACACACCCTCTGGTCCCCTTTTTTGAATATTGGGACCACCACCCCAGTCTGCCACTCCTTTGGCACTGACCCGGACTTCCACGCAATGTTAAAGAGGCGTGTCAACCAAGATAGCCCCTCAACACCCAGCGCCTTCAGCATTTCTGGACGGATCTCATCAGTCCCTGGGGCTTTGCCACTGTGGAGTTGTTTGACTACCTCAGTGACCTCCTCCAGGGAAATTGACGATGACCCCCCATCATCTTCCGGCTCTGCCTCGATCGTAGGGTGGATTAGTCGGGTTCAAGAGTTCCTCAAAGTGCTCCTTCCAACGCTCAACAACCTCCTCAGTTGAGGTCAGCAGTGTCCCTTCCTTGCTGTATACAGCTTGGATGGTCCCCCGCTTTCCCTTCCTGAGGTGTCTGATGGTCTTCCAGAAACACTTTGGTGCCGACCGAAAGTCCTTCTCCATGGTTTCTCCGAACTCCTCCCACACCCGCTGCTTTGCCTTGGTCACGGCCGAAGCCGCAGCCCTCCGGGCAAGTCAATACCCTGCAACTGCTTCTGGAGTCCCCCGGGCTAACATATCCCGGAAGGCCTCCTTCTTCAGTCAGACGGCTTCCCTGACCCCCGCTGTCCACCATGGTGTCCTAGGGTTACCGCAGCTCCCAGCCGCAGCTTCAGCAATGGAGGCTTTGAACACCGACCACTCATGCTCGATGTCCCCAACCTTCACAGGGATGCCAGAGAAGCTCCGCCGGAGGTGGCGATTGAAATCTCTCCGGACAGGCTCTT
>NC_140246.1:23123375-23125875 GCF_949987555.1 Borostomias antarcticus | reverse complement strand
ACCAGGGTAGAGCTAGCTACATAGACCAGGGTAGAGCTAGCTACATAGACCAGGGTAGAGCTAGCTACATAGACCAGGGTAGAGCTAGCTACATAGACCAGGGTAGAGCTAGCTACATAGACCAGGGTAGAGCTAGCTACATAGACCAGGATAGAGCTAGCTACATAGACCAGGATAGAGCTAGCTACATAGACCAGGATAGAGCTAGCTGCTTAGACCAGGGTAGAGCTAGCTACATAGACCAGGGTAGAGCTAGCTACATAGACCAGGGTAGAGCTAGCTGCATAGACCAGGGTAGAGCTAGCTACATAGACCAGGGTAGAGCTAGCTACATAGACCAGGGTAGAGCTAGCTACATAGACCAGGGTAGAGCTAGCTACATAGACCAGGGTAGAGCTAGCTACATAGACCAGGATAGAGCTAGCTGCATAGACCAGGGTAGAGCTAGCTACATAGACCAGGATAGAGCTAGCTACATAGACCAGGGTAGAGCTAGCTACATAGACCAGGGTAGAGCTAGCTACATAGACCAGGGTAGAGCTAGCTACATAGACCAGGGTAGAGCTAGCTACATAGACCAGGGTAGAGCTAGCTACATAGACCAGGGTAGAGCTACCTGCATAGACCAGGGTAGAGCTACCTGCTTAGACCAGGGTAGAGCTAGCTACATAGACCAGGGTAGAGCTAGCTACATAGACCAGGGTAGAGCTAGCTACATAGACCAGGGTAGAGCTACCTGCTTAGACCAGGGTAGAGCTAGCTACATAGACCAGGGTAGAGCTAGCTACATAGACCAGGGTAGAGCTAGCTACATAGACCAGGGTAGAGCTAGCTACATAGACCAGGGTAGAGCTAGCTACATAGACCAGGGTAGAGCTAGCTACATAGACCAGGATAGAGCTAGCTACATAGACCAGGATAGAGCTAGCTACATAGACCAGGGTAGAGCTAGCTGCTTAGACCAGGATAGAGCTAGCTGGTTAGACCAGGGTAGAGCTAGCTGCTTAGACCAGGATAGAGCTAGCTACATAGACCAGGGTAGAGCTAGCTGCTTAGACCAGGGTAGAGCTAGCTACATAGACCAGGGTAGAGCTAGCTGGTTAGACCAGGGTAGAGCTAGCTGCTTAGACCAGGGTAGAGCTAGCTACATAGACCAGGGTAGAGCTAGCTACATAGACCAGGGTAGAGCTAGCTACATAGACCAGGATAGAGCTAGCTGCTTAGACCAGTGTAGAGCTAGCTACATAGACCAGGGTAGAGCTAGCTACATAGACCAGGATAGAGCTAGCTACATAGACCAGGATAGAGCTACCTGCTTAGACCAGGATAGAGCTAGCTACATAGACCAGGATAGAGCTAGCTACATAGACCAGGATAGAGCTAGCTGCATAGACCAGGATAGAGCTAGCTACATAGACCAGGATAGAGCTAGCTACATAGACCAGGATAGAGCTAGCTGCATAGACCAGGATAGAGCTAGCTGCTTAGACCAGGATAGAGCTAGCTGCTTAGACCAGGATAGAGCTAGCTACATAGACCAGGGTAGAGCTAGCTACATAGACCAGGGTAGAGCTAGCTGCCTAGACCAGGGTAGAGCTACCTGCTTAGACCAGGATAGAGCTAGCTACATAGACCAGGATAGAGCTAGCTACATAGACCAGGATAGAGCTAGCTGCATAGACCAGGATAGAGCTAGCTGCATAGACCAGGATAGAGCTAGCTGCTTAGACCAGGATAGAGCTAGCTGCTTAGACCAGGATAGAGCTAGCTACATAGACCAGGGTAGAGCTAGCTGCATAGACCAGGGTAGAGCTACCTGCTTAGACCAGGGTAGAGCTAGCTACATAGACCAGGGTAGAGCTAGCTACATAGACCAGGGTAGAGCTAGCTACATAGACCAGGGTAGAGCTAGCTACATAGACCAGGGTAGAGCTAGCTACATAGACCAGGGTAGAGCTAGCTACATTTTCGGCCCCTGGGTGAACTGTTTTTTTGTTGTTGTTTTTTGCTCCCCTCTGGAATGTGTAGGGGTAGGACCTATGTCCATCCTCCCATTGCTCTCTGTAAAGTGCATTGTGTTGCCTCTGTGTATGAAATGCGCTATACAAATAAAGTTTGATTTGATTTGATACACAGACCAGGGTAGAGCTAGCTGCTTAGACCAGGGTAAAGCTAACTGCTTAGACCAGTAAAGCTAGCTGCTTAGACCAGGGTAAAGCTAGGTGCTAGTTAGAGCTAGCTACATAGACCAACATACAGCTAGCTGCTTAGACTACAGTAGAGCTACTGTAGCTACATAGACCAACACACTGCTAGCTACTTAGACCAGGGTAGAGCTAGCTGCTAGCTACAAAGACCAGTTTAGAGCTAGCTACATAGACCAACACACAGCTAGCCATTTTGACCAGGGTAGAGCTAGCTGCTAGCTACATAGACCAGCCTAGAGCTAGCTACATAGACCAACATACAGCTAGCTGCTTAGACCAGGGTAGAGCTAGCT
>NC_140246.1:23106196-23118175 GCF_949987555.1 Borostomias antarcticus | reverse complement strand
GGAAGGGGGAGAGAGGGGGAGTGTAGCACACAGCCTGACAGACATTGAACCTAACTTTATGAGTCTACTTCAATAGAATACTGATAATGGTCTCATCTCATATCCTCTCCTATCAGCAGTGCCTCCGTGTCCCACAGTGTCTATTGCTCATTTTCTCCAGAGTAGCCTACTGGGGACCGATCTGATGAGGGACTGAAGCACGCTGCCAAGGTCACTGTCAGACCAAGCTAATTCATCACCATTAAATAACCCCTCTGATTGAATATCCCCTGCTGGGACTAGCTGGCTAACAGGCTAACAGGTTTAATGTAACTGGCTAACAGGCTAACAGGTTTAATGTAACAGGCTAACACTAGCAGGACTTACTGGCCTAGATGTTTAATGCAACTGGCTAACTCTAGTGTAGTCCTCTTGAGAAATAAATATAATCAAATGTGGCTGACAGAACTGTCTAACAGCTAACACTGGCCTGAAGGGCTACGTTACCAGTGGATCAGGCTAACATTGGCCTATGCAGCTAACTGAACCGGCTAGCTACGGTCTACTGTTAGCCCACTGCTAGTGTAGCAAACGGTGCAGACCCCCTCAGAGACGACATGCTGGAAATAAAATGGCCGATCGGAAATTGAGAGGGAAGCTGTAGCTCTCGAACGTCCTGTCCAGACAGGAACACACACACCATGGAACTCAAAGTGTTGGACATAGATTTACTGCAGGGACAGACACACCCCCCCACACACACACACACACACACACACACACACACACACACACACACACACACAATGTGCTTGAGCAGAACATGCAACACAAATACCAGGCGTGTGCTCCTCCCCCATCCAAACTCATCGTCATGGTAAAACACATCACATTATTCATGAGGCACTGGATGGACAAACAAGGCTGTGTAAACTCTGGGTTCATGCTTGGTTGGCCATATTTATATTCATCAGGACTAGATATGTGTGTTTGTTTGTGTGTGTGTGTGTGTGTGTGTATGTGTGTGTGCGCGCGTGTGTTTGTGTGTGTGTGTGTGTGCGCGCGCGAACGCACACACATACATATCTAGTCCTGTGTCATACTGTAGGGGTCAATGACATCCAAACATCACACCGTAGCACACTGTTGAGAGTGGTGAGTAGGCCTATAGCTAGGGGTGTAACAATATATCGCGATACAGAAACGTCACAATACGTATCGTCAAGGTGAAAACAATATTGTGATATGTTTATTGTATATCAGTGAACACTGGCTACACAACGCTGGTAACAAACATGTCTTTTGTCTCTAGGCCTATCCATGATATTATAACAGTTAAGGTCTAAATTCACAAAGTGTATTGGAGTAGAAATGTGGAGAAATGCACTATTGGTGTGAACAGCAGCGCTACTCCAACGCTTCACACCTGCCCTTAGTGTATCGTATTGTTATCGTCAACCCAATATCGTGTATCGTATCGTATCGTGAGATTAGTGTATCGTTACACCCCTACCTATAGCCTACATTACTATATTAATAATAATATATTCATTTTTGTAGTACATATATGAATAATAATATATTAATTTGTGTAGTATATAGGAAGGAAGAAGATGGAGCAGAAGATCATGTTTAATTTAAAGCAATACATTGCGATATGTGGACCTTTACAAACATGTCTGTTGCTAATTCTCCAATTAGATTTACTAAAAGTAAGCTGAATCGTCCAAACGTGACGCAGCATTCAGTTGAAGTGCGCATGCGCAACGTTGTGCTTAAACAACACAGTAGTAGCTAACTATTCCGGCGTCTATGGATATCATGCGTTTTTTAGCTCAATGATATCATGGCGTAGGTGAGAAAACCAAAGCGAAACATCACGGAGGAAGCCAGAAAAAGAAAAACACAATCTGATAACATTACGACAGTGCACTTACTCACAGAGCCTGTGGAGGCGCAGTTTCGAGAAAACCTGAGAAAACGCTATGTATTGCTTTAATAATAATATATTAATTAGTGTAGTACCTATATGAATAAAAATATATTAATTAGTGTAGTACTGATATTAATAATAATATATACATTTCTGTAGTACTGATATTAATAATAATATATTCATTTGTGTTGTAGCTCTATAACTTTCCTGGTTTTGTGTAGTACCTATATAATTTGTATTGTTTTGTGTTGAAGAGATGACTACCATGACAGGACATCATGTCAGTTTAACGCAGATATTCACAAGAACCACAGCTTGAGTACATCAGCACAAGAACCACAGCTTGAGTACATCAGCACAAGAACCACAGCTTGAGTACATCAGCACAAGAACCACAGCTTGAGTACATCAGCACAAGAACCACAGCTTGAGTACATCAGCACAAGAACCACAGCTTGAGTACATCAGCACAAGAACCACAGCTTGAGTACATCAGCACAAGAACCACAGATTGAGTACATCAGCACAAGAACCACAGCTTGAGTACATCAGCACAAGAACCACAGCTTGAGTACATCAGCACAAGAACCACAGCTTGAGTACATCAGCACAAGAACCACAGCTTGAGTACATCAGACAAATCTAATGATTTAAAATCATTGCTGAGTGGTACGGCTCCAAACGCTGGATTGACTTTATCCAATCAGAACTAGGACAATCCCACTGCACTGCTGAATGACAGATCTGGTCCCAAGGACTGAGTTATCAATGCATACATGAACAAGCTGCTGAATCTCACCTCAGTTAGAAGGGATGAACAAGCTGCTGAATCTCACCTCAGATAGAAGGGATGAACAAGCTGCTGAATCTCACCTCAGATAGAAGGGATGAACAAGCTGCTGAATCTCACCTCAGATAGAAGGGATGAACAAGCTGCTGAATCTCACCTCAGATAGAAGGGATGAACAAGCTGCTGAATCTCACCTCAGATAGAAGGGCCACCGAGGTTTCTGCACTGAGAAAACTATACGATGAATTAGAGATTGAGGTGAGGAGTTTTGATGCGGTGGGGGTTGTGTCTGATTCCTAGTCCACTGTGCTCCTCATGAGAACGATCCCTGGAGAAACAGGCCTGGAGTTCAGCAGCAGATGGCCGAAAGAGAGGTGGAGAGCCGGGAAAGAAGGCCGGAACTGACAGAGAAGAAGGAAAGTCCACCGATGCGGCCCAGAGACGAGGCCTGGCACCAAGCACAGCCTCTACAGCCTCCCAGAGACGAGGCCTGGCACCAAGCACAGCCTCTACAGCCTCCCAGAGACGAGGCCTGGCACCAAGCACAGCCTCTACAGCCTCCCAGAGACGAGGCCTGGCACCAAGCACAGCCTCTACAGCCTCCCAGAGACGAGGCCTGGCACCAAGCACAGCCTCTACAGCCTCCCAGAGACGAGGCCTGGCACCAAGCACAGCCTCTACAGCCTCCCAGAGACGAGGCCTGGCACCAAGCACAGCCTCTACAGCCTCCCAGAGACGAGGCCTGGCACCAAGCACAGCCTCTACAGCCTCCCAGAGACGAGGCCTGGCACCAAGCACAGCCTCTACAGCCTCCCAGAGACGAGGCCTGGCACCAAGCACAGCCTCTACAGCCTCCCAGAGACGAGGCCTGGCACCAAGCACAGCCTCTACAGCCTCCCAGAGACGAGGCCTGGCACCAAGCACAGCCTCTACAGCCTCCAAGAGACGAGGCCTGGCACCAAGCACAGCCTCTACAGCCTCCAAGAGACGAGGCCTGGCACCAAGCACAGCCTCTACAGCCTCCCAGAGACGAGGCCTAGCACCAAGCACAGCCTCTACAGCCTCCCAGAGACGAGGCCTGGCACCAAGCACAGCCTCTACAGCCTCCCAGAGACGAGGCCTGGCACCAAGCACAGCCTCTACAGCCTCCACAGCCTCCACAGCCTCCACAGCTGCATTCTACACAGCCAATGAGGGCACAGTGCACATTCTGCAATAAGTCCAAAGGCTGCTTTGAGTTGACGGTGGTAGAACCAGAGACCCGCCCCCCAGTAGAACCAGAGACCCGCCCCCCAGTAGAACCAGAGACCCGCCCCCCAGTAGAACCAGAGACCAGCCCCCCAGTAGAACCAGAGACCCGCCCCCCAGTAGAACCAGAGACCCGCCCCCCAGTAGAACCAAAGACCCGCCCCCTGGTAGAACCACAGACCGCCCCCTGGTAGAACCACAGACCCAACCCCCGGTAGAACCAGAGACCCAACCCCTGGTAGAACCACAGAGCGGCCCCCCAGTAGAACCACAGAGCGGCCCCCCAGTAGACGATGTTGTATCAGGAGCACCTAATAACTCTGACAGTGTTGGGGCCGTTTTACTACAAACAGTGACAGTGTGGATATAAAGGCAGAAACAAAGCCAGTTAGTGAGGTGTTTATTGGATGGGGAGCACAGTTTTATTAGAGAGGATATCTCAACAGCTCTTAGCTTTCCAGAAGAGTGGGAGAGGAGATATTAAACCTGCACAGATGTGGCTTAGTAACTCCCAAAAGAATCACCTGCAGGAGGGTTACAATACGTCTACGGAATGTTCCAGATAACCAGGTGCTGATGAAACATAACCAGCTGTTGGAAACGCCACTAGTCTGCACATCAAACTGCTTAGTCCTTCAACACACATCTGCTCCCGATACATGAATCAACCAAACATCAACAGTTTTCAAGGCTGTGCCTGTCCACTTAACACACACACACACAGGCACACACACAAACATACACACACACACACACACACACACACACACACACACACACACAAATCCATCCCTCCAACACCCACACACTCTGAAACACTGCCAGTCTTCAAGAGGAAGAGGAGGAGGAGGAAGATGGAGCAGCAGATCATGTTTAATTTAAAGCAATACATCGCGATATTTGGACCTTTACAAACATGTCTGGTGCTGATTCTCCAATTAGATTTACTAAAAGTAAGCTGAATCATCCGAACAGTCTACTCAGAAAGATAATACATTGACATTTATTACCTTTTAAAACTCGCGCAGCATTCAGTCGAAGTGCGCATGCGCAACATTGTCCTTAAACAACACAGTAGTAGCTAACTATTCCGGCGTCTATGGATATCATGCCTTTTTTTAGCTCAATGATATCATGGCAGGGATGAGAAAACCAAAGCGAATTAGTGCCTCCGAATGTTGTGTGTTAAATGTGCTTGTCTTGATATTATGTGTTGTGTTGTGAAATGATGTACTGTGTAATGTGGTCTTGAATGTTGTAACTGTTGGTGCTGTCCCATGTGATTCATGGTGTCCTGTCCCTGAATGTTCTGTTTACTGTGTTGATTTTAATCACTGGACCAATTTGACCATTGCAGGAAGGCCTTTTAATTTCTGTCAGGGGGACTGCCGACGGAAACTAGCCTTTTGGCTAAAATCGGGTGCATTTACACCATGTGTTTATTAATGTATGTTGTCCCTCTTAATCAAATAAAATAAACTGAAACTGAAAACGGAAACATCACGGAGGAAACCAGAAAAAGAAAAAGAGAATCTGATAACTTTAGACAGTAGGACAGTGCACTTCCTCACAGAGCCTGTGGGGGCGCAGTTCTGAGAAAACGCTATGTAGTGCTTCAATGTGTAAGGTGTAAGGACTCGGAGACCACGCACGCTCACACGCACGCACGCTCACACGCACGCACGCTCACACGCACGCACGCTCACACGCACGCACGCTCACACGCACGCTCACACGCACGCCCACACGCACGCTCACACGCACGCTCACACGCACACATGCTCACACGCACGCTCACACGCACGCTCACACGCACGCACACACGCACGCTCACACGCACGCTCACACGCACGCTCACACGCACGCCCACACGCACGCTCACACGCACGCTCACACGCACGCTCACACGCACGCCCACACGCACGCCCACACGCACGCTCACACGCACGCTCACACGCACGCTCACACGCACGCTCACACAGCGTGAGCCTAGAACACTCTGCCTCAGCTAGAAGGACCGGGGGGAGAGGAGGAGGAGGAGGAGGAGGAGGAGAGGAAGAATTAACACATCAGGCGGAGGAGAGACTCTTAACAGGATTGGAGTGACATGAGCTCATTCGCATATCCCTCTCTGGCTCTGATGCATCCTGGGAGAGTAAGTTTCCTTGGCAAAAAGCCCAACTCTCTGTCACACACATATCATGGCATCCAGCCTTTGCTATTCTCTCACACACACACACACACACACACACACACACACACACACACACACACACACACACACACTTAAGGTAGTCCATCGTATCTGATGATGACTTCTACTTCCGTCTGGTTAGGTGAGTTTTGGTGTGACTATCGGGTCCAGTGGGACCGGGCCAGACTGTTGGGTCCAGTGGGACAGGGCCAGACTGTTAGATCCAGTGGGACAGGGCCAGACTGTTAGATCCAGTAGGACCGGGCCAGACTGTAAGATCCAGTGGGACCGGGCCAGACTGTTGGATCCAGTGGGACCGGGCCAGACTGTTAGATCCAGACTGTTGGGTCCAGTAGAACCGGGCCAGACTGTTGGGTCCAGTGGGACCGGGCCAGACGCAGGCAGGGCGTTGTGTGGTCGGGGTCTGTTTGGGCTGCAGGGTCCTTGTTCCTGCTCTGACGCCTCAAGCAGAGCTTTCTCCGCTGTGCTGAGCTGCTCCGTGTCTCTGGTCTGCTGGTCTGCTGGCCTCCTGGCCTCCTGGCTGACCGCTCTGAGCAGGGGTGGACGCCAGCCCTCCAGCCCCCTGGTGGTGTGACCCCCCCATCGCACCAGGAGGGGAAGAGAAGTGGCCTCCATGCTCCTGGTGGTGTGACCCCCCCATCGCACCAGGAGGGGAAGAGAAGTGGCCTCCATGCTCCTGGTGGTGTGACCAGGTTCTCCAGGGTTCTCCAGCTGTCTGGTGAGGGTACAGGGACCAGGGCCCCGTACTACGAAGCTCGTTCAACATATCCAGGCTAACGTTTTGCTAGCTCGCTCCAGTAAACCAGACAACCGCAATCACGGATAAATGGTACTACGACAGTGGCTATCAACTCGTTAAGTCAACCCAGCTGGTCCAATCTAGCTATGAGTGCCGTCACAGTGAAAGGGGAGGTATTTGCTCGAAATGACCAATAACATACCTTAGAATGGGTATTCGGACACGGCCATGGACAAGGCAAACAATACACACAACCAAGTTCCATCCATGGCATTTTAGCTTACACAAGCACCTGCTTGTGGCCTATTCAAGGCAATTGCGTAGGGCGCAAATCTCCGCTAGCACCCCCCCCCCCCCCCCCCCCCGCTCAACAAATCTTTGCAGTATATTTCAAATGCACAACTTGAGTCAAAAGGTACGGTCGAATCAACAATTTATTGAGCAAGCCTAACACGTGTCAAATCTGTAGGCATTACTAAGGTTCACAGAGAGGCGCAGAGCTTATATCCTGGCTTCAGGCCAGGAATCACATGACAAAGAAATTTGCATACAAACAATGTTCATAAACTCCAGTTATGGTCTCAAACGGTCAAGTGTTGTTCTGACTGGTCAGGGTGTCAGCTGGTCTTTGGCCCCCCTCCGGACACAGGGGCTGCTTGGTTCTTCCTGTGTCCTCCTAGAATCATGTTACAACTGTAGGCTAACTGACTTCTTCATCCGAGGTGAACTTTAGGTCACGCTGACTCAGACAGGACAAAGGAATGCTGACTCAGGGGCAAAGACCTCTGTTGAGACTTGAATTAACACAGTCCCCCCCCCCCCCCAACAACTTGTCGGGGGCGCTCTGTCGTTATCTTGCCTAGGGCGGCCAAGTGCCTTCCACCGGGCCTGTACACAAGAGGAGCAATATTATAGAAATATGAACTATAGGCACAACACAGTCGCTACTGTCAAAGGCAGGAAGGAAAGCTGGAAAAATACTGCAGACTGCCTACGTTTTATCATTATCCTCCTCATGAACACGAGTAGGCTAGATCATTGGGCTATGCCTACTCTTATGGCGTGAAAATGCAATTGTAGCCTATATCTATATATCTTATTCTTTCAGCTGCAACCCTGTGAGACTGGCAGGACACGCTTAAATAAAGCAAATGAAGGCTATAGTTTGTAATAGTTTCAGGTTGGAGTAGACAATGTGAAGTCTCTATACAAGAGGAACTAGAGATAAAACAGCCTAAGATGGAAAAAGTGAAGCTCGAGGTGGAGAAGTAGGCTATAAGCCTACAGGGGAAAAAAGTAGCCTATTTCAGTAGGCCTATAACATCATTGATTGTCAGGCATTGGTGCTATCACAATTCAATTAAAATGTAGCCTACTTCTCTTTGTTCCTATGAATGAGAGGCTAGTCTAATAAATCAACATTAAAAACTTGAACAGTGAATTAAAAATGAGTGATTTTACTTGGTTCTCCGCATCACCCACAGCCTACACAAAACTGCAGGTAGGCTAATAAAATGCATAGCCTACAGTATATAACTGTAAATGCATAGCCTACAGTCTATAACTGTAAATGGCAAAAAGGCAAAAAAAAAGGCAAAATATGTCTCAAGCAGCTGCCATTCTGCAATTTCTCATTTGATATCGAGGAAAGCCAAAAATGGTTTTATCGGTTTGTAAAAACCTCTCACTGTTCGCGCACAGCAGATTATTGTTTAATTCGCACACTGAAGTTCCATATAGAATCTTAACGTCCACATGCCTTTTTCCAAGTGAATTGATCGGTCAGCGGGCAGTGCTTCATACGTTTTGATCCATAATCCTGAACTTAACTTGCCCCGGAGCAGGTTAGCTCGGCAGCATAAGTTACCACGGCGATATAGCATGGTGAAAAGTGAACCACCTTCGTAGTACGGATAAACCAGGCTTGAACCTAAAGTTATCACTCTAACCAGATAAACCAGGCTTGAACCTGAAGCTATCACGCTAACCAGATAAACCAGGCTTGAACCTGAAGTTATCACTAACCAGATAAACCAGGCTTGAACCTGAAGTCATCACGCTAACCAGATAAACCAGGCTTGAACCTGAAGTTATCACTCTAACCAGATAAACCAGGCTTGAACCTGAAGTTATCACTCTAACCAGATAAACCAGGCTTGAACCTGAAGCTATCACGCTAACCAGATAAACCAGGCTTGAACCTGAAGCTATCACGCTAACCAGATAAACCAGGCTTGAACCTGAAGCTATCACGCTAACCAGATAAACCAGGCTTGAACCTGAAGCTATCACGCTAACCAGATAAACCAGGCTTGAACCTGAAGTTATCACGCTAACCAGATAAACCAGGCTTGAACCTGAAGTTATCACGCTAACCCCCTAATCCTGTTTCCTAGTACAGGGCCCTGGGTTCACAGCCTCAGAGGACAGTACAGATGGTCGGGTAGACTGCAGTCCTAAGGGTGTATATTCTCACACACACACACACACACACACACACACACACACACACACACACACACACACACACACACACACACACACACACACACACACACACACACACACACACAGTTACGGATTGTGTGGTTCTGTCTTGTGCTTTGTTACTGTTCATGTTTGTCTCCCCCAGGTGTCTGTCCGTGCTGTGTGTACCCTCCCTTGTCATTCGTCCTGTCAATCATTGTCTCCTGCCATCCTCCTGACTGTCACTGCTACCACCTGGCTGCCATCAGCAATCAACTCCCCCAATTATCTCCTGCCCAATCAGCAGGCGGCCTTCCCCATATATATGTGTGTCTGTGTTCCCTGTTTGTGAGAGGGAGACAGAGGGGTATGTGATTGTGATGTTGATTGACCTTAGTTTTCTTATAGCCTACTGTTTGTTTACTTCTGTTTGACAACCTACCTACCTTAGTTCTAGTTGTGTTTCGGTTTACTGTGATCTTGTTATCTCCCCTTGTGTTCTTCCGCTCCAGGGAGAAGGGCTTTAGGTAAGATACCCTGGGGTAAACATTTTTCACCACGTAAGTAACCCTCTGTTAAACACACTAGTGAGCGGCTGCCACGTCTTTTTGTAGCAGGTAGGTAAGGTTCCGGTTTAGGCTTAGATAGATAGCTAGTTAGGGCCTCTAGTACTGTTGTCAGTTAGAAAGTGTTAGGGTCTATAGGGTAGAGGTGTAGGGAAGGTAGGGCTGTGTTAGGGTCTATAGGGTAGAGGTGTGTTAGGGTCTATAGGGTAGAGGTGTAGGGAAGGTAGGGCTGTGTTAGGGTCTATAGGGTAGAGGTGAAGGGAAGGTAGGGCTGTGTTAGGGTCTATAGGGTAGAGGTGTAGGGAAGGTAGGGCTGTGTTAGGGTCTATAGGGTGGAGGTGTAGGGCTGTGTTAGGGTCTATAGGGTGGAGGTGTAGGGCTGTGTTAGGGTCTATAGGGTGGAGGTGAAGGGAAGGTAGGGCTGTGTTAGGGTCTATAGGGTAGAGGTGTGTTAGGGTCTATAGGGTAGAGGTGTGTTAGGGTCTATAGGGTGGAGGTGTGTTAGGGTCTATAGGGTGGAGGTGTAGGGAAGGTAGGGCTGTGTTAGGGTCTATAGGGTGGAGGTGTAGGGAAAGTAGGGCTGTGTTAGGGTCTATAGGGTGGAGGTGTAGGGCTGTGTTAGGGTCTATAGGGTGGAGGTGAAGGGAAGGTAGGGCTGTGTTAGGGTCTATAGGGTAGAGGTGTAGGGAAGGTAGGGCTGTGTTAGGGTCTATAGGGTAGAGGTGTAGGGAAGGTAGGGCTGTGTTAGGGTCTATAGGGTGGAGGTGTAGGGCTGTGTTAGGGTCTATAGGGTGGAGGTGTAGGGCTGTGTTAGGGTCTATAGGGTGGAGGTGTAGGGCTGTGTTAGGGTCTATAGGGTAGAGGTGTGTTAGGGTCTATAGGGTGGAGGTGAAGGGAAGGTAGGGCTGTGTTAGGGTCTATAGGGTAGAGGTGTAGGGCTGTGTTAGGGTCTATAGGGTAGAGGTGTAGGGCTGTGTTAGGGTCTATAGGGTAGAGGTGAAGGGAAGGTAGGGCTGTGTTAGGGTCTATAGGGTGGAGGTGTAGGGCTGTGTTAGGGTCTATAGGGTAGAGGTGTAGGGAAGGTAGGGCTGTGTTAGGGTCTATAGGGTGGAGGTGAAGGGAAGGTAGGGCTGTGTTAGGGTCTATAGGGTGGAGGTGTAGGGAAGGTAGGGCTGTGTTAGGGTCTATAGGGTAGAGGTGTAGGGCTGTGTTAGGGTCTATAGGGTAGAGGTGTAGGGAAGGTAGGGCTGTGTTAGGGTCTATAGGGTAGAGGTGTAGGGAAGGTAGGGCTGTGTTAGGGTCTATAGGGTGGAGGTGTAGGGAAGGTAGGGCTGTGTTAGGGTCTATAGGGTAGAGGTGTAGGGAAGGTAGGGCTGTGCTTCTTAGTGGCTCCGTTCACAGTCCTTCTCCCTGGGTCCCTTATCTCCTGCCCTCTGTTCATTATACCCCCTTTGTGGTTTTGTCGTCTTGTGGTGTTTCTGTTCATTGTCATTTGTTCTATGTGGGTGGTAATAAATCCTTTTTGTGACAAAATGTACCTTTTGGTGGCACTGCCTGTTTCCGTACAGCACTCCATCCCATAATACTGTCTGGTTACATCGGCCTGGTGGGTCTAGACACAGGCTGTTGCGTTCCCCTCTCCCCCCCCTAGTTATTACACCTTTATTACATCTGAGTAGAGGATGTAACACACACACACACACTCTCTCTCACACACACACACACACACACACACACACACACACACACACACACACACACACACACACACACACTGTCCTACCTATGTGCTGCACAGATCCCTCTCTCTCTAGGACAGAGGTTCCCTGGGAGGGAGGGTGTGGGTGGGACTGACTGACTGGTTGCTGGCCAGCCTTCCAGTCATGTGCTGTTCTCCAGCCCCCAGTGACCCCATGTCTCCAGCACAGCAGCAGCGTCAGGCTGAGATAGAGCTCCCTGTCCTGATGAAGATAGAGATAGAGCTCCCTGTCCTGATGAAGATAGAGATAGAGCTCCCTGTCCTGATAGAGATAGAGCTCC
>NC_140246.1:22926196-23098696 GCF_949987555.1 Borostomias antarcticus | reverse complement strand
GGAGGAGCTGGACGGATCGGTTCCCCAGCCGAGAAACGGTGGAGGGGTCCAGGCATCGCATGTGGAATGAACACCTGCAACAAACTCTTAACCGACTGAGGCCGCAGCCGCCTAGACACGACACAATGAACTATGAATGCTATAGTATGAATATCCACAGCATGACGTTTACATTGAATATTGAGCAGCGTAGTGGACTCCGGGCCCCAGGTAGCGTTCGTATGCCGATGAAGTGTCATGCACGCAGCATTATAATAAGGTGATTAGTCTTTGAAATAACGCAGGGCAAATGCGAAGAGCAATGCAGTATCCCAACGCAGCGTAAAATGACACATACGACATCGAGCGAGATCAGCGCAGCATACATCCCTTTTACATTAGAATAAGCCCGTAAACCTTGCCCCCAAACAACGCGGAGGAGCAGGCGACGAACGGAAATGGCGGAAGAAGCACCGCGTTGAACCGAACAGCCAGATAGTCGCGCACACCCAGCAGATTGCAGAGCATAATGCTTGAACAATAGACGACAACGCACAGGTTACAGCACGATGCCCTAAGAACCATGCAGTAGCCCGATGCTACTGACCCGAACTAATAAAGCCAAAAACGCAATAATTGGTAAGGCATCATCGCCGTCGTTGTCCCCGAACGAGGTTAGACATGCCGAAGCAATCGGCCAAACAACCCAGGCCTACCAGACAGGCGAGACAGCCTTAAATACCATAATATCGATCGTCCTTATCACATACTTACAGTCAACAATTAATCCCTCATATAGCATACATGGTTCGCATCTCCGGAAGCAATACCGAAGCGATCATGAACGTCAAGAGCTAGCATTAGAATTATGAGCCAGTAACAGAATCATGAGCCAGCATTAGCAACCTAACATAATGAACCATGAGCCAGGATTAGCAATCTAACATAATGAATCATGAGCTAGTATTAGCAATCTAACAAAATGAATCACGAGCGAGTATGCAATCCAACATAATGATGCCCCGACGTGCAAACGGGAACCTTGACGAACGCCAGCTAGATAGCAACTAGCAGTATAGCCTGTCATGCAGCCAGCGAATCCACGAACGAGCCGCGAGGGGAGACTTATGGCGCAGTCGTGAGTGGCCGGAGGAGGCAAGTCGCAGTGGCAAAATACCTACCTCCGACCGGTGTGCATAGAGCTATAAAATATTATATCACAGTCACCTAGTTATATCTATATAACCTTATATCACAGCCACCTGGTATATCTAGGCATCGAGCAACTGGGGGCTGAGAAACATATCCGAATGTGCGACGAGGAAGTGCGAGTTCATGCGGTGGTGTATTTCAGTATTCCTAGTAGCAAGCCGCAATTAGCCACCTCCCAGTTATAAACGAACGCACCACGAGATGAACCAAATACATAGAGAACACACACAGCACGTCCACGGCCGAACCGCAAACATTCCAATGGTGAATGCACCCGGCGCACATCGACAGTTGAGTAACGCGGCAGACGACATGGACAACACCGACATAGCGGCACATGAATGAAACCCAGTGACCGGCGCGTAGCAAAGCCTAACGGACTACCAACGCAAGCAATGCGAGCAACGAACCATACGCAAGTATGGCACACGGAGCTACAGGGAGACGGGCTCCCCGGCCTCGGAAGCCGGCGCTCCACGACGCCACTAAACGGACACCCAAACCACGGACCGGAGAGACGACGGGCAGAGGGGAACGCGGAAGCAGCGAGGACACCGCGGGCGGCAGGTAGCAACGCACCAAGACACAATATGACACGGAACGCGAGCAAGACGCGGAGCAGCGAGCAAATAGCAGAATGGCAGCATGCAATTACGACAGCAGTAAGCAAGCGCGAATAATGACATGTTTTGACAGCTTAAATACCTGCGCTCTGGTGAGCTGACCAATGCTATGACAGCTACAGTCAGCTGGTGCTGCGTCATGCGTGACAGATTAACCTCTGCTGACCCCGGCTGACGTACGTGCCTTGGCTGAATTTGCGTCGGAGACTTCATGAATTATAACGACACCCACGACGTGTTCCAGATCTCTCTCCCCCGGCCGGGAACAGCCAATCACAGACCAGCCACCGACCTCCGTCACGGCACAGGCCTCAACCAGCCCCCTCCGCCTCAGTCTACACCCCTACCCTGCCTGCCAGGCCCGCTGGGTGTGTGTGTGTGTGTGTGTGTGTGTGTGAGGATACATACGTGTGTGTGTGTGTGTGTGTGTGTGTGTGAGGATACATACGTGTGTGTGTGTGTGTGTGTGAGGATACATACGTCTGTGTGTGAGGATACATACGTGTGTGTGTGTGTTTGTGAGGATACATACGTGTGTGTGTGTGTGTGTGTGTGTGAGGATACATACGTGTGTGTGTGTGTGTGTTTGTGTGTGTGTGTGAGAGGATACATACGTGTGTGTGTGTGTGTGTTTGTGAGGATACATACGTGTGTGTGTGTGTGTGTGTTTGTTAGGATACATACGTGTGTGTGTGTGTTTGTGTGTGTGAGGATACATACCTGTGTGTGTGTGTGTTTTGCGTGTAGAGGAAAGCAGCCTTACAAATTGAAGGTCACTCCTCTGCATAGAGACGATGACACACACACACACACACACACTCACACACACACACACACACACACAAACACACACACCGTTGGAGGACAGCCATACCAGCAACCTAGCTGGTTGATTCTGTATCTGAGGACACTTCGCTACTGTAAGTCTATCCTGAGATCTGTACTCTGATTGGTGAACGGAAACATGGATCTGCATTCTGATAGGCCAATAGAGAACGGATATTACCTCAGAGCAAATCATAGCAGCTAGACACCATCATCATCATCATCACCATCATCATCATCATCATCATCACCATCATCACCACCATCATCATCACCACCATCATCACCATCACCATCATCATCACCACCATCATCATCATCACCATCATCATCATCATCATCATCACCACCATCATCATCATCACCACCATCATCATCATCACCATCATCATCATCATCATCATCACCACCATCATCATCATCACCACCATCATCATCATCATCATCATCATCATCATCACCATCATCATCATCACCATCATCACCATCATCATCATCACCATCATCATCATGATCACCATCATCACCATCACCATCATCATCACCATCATCACCACCATCACCATCATCATCATCATCACCATCATCATCACCATCATCACCACCATCATCATCATCATCACCATCATCATCATCATCATCATCACCACCACCATCATCATCACCATCATCATTATCACCATCATCATCATCATGATCACCATCATCATGGTCTATTCATTAACAGGGCTAGGCTGTTGATTCCAGGCAGTGTTGTCCTGGACCTGACTGGGCCAATCAATAACAGGCCAACCTGACAGCTGGCACCTCATTGGTCAGACCACTTTACCACCAATATAATGATTTCCTGTTCATGCAGGAAGTGGAGCATTAACTCTGTCTGTTAAGAGAGAGGAGAGGAAAGAAGGACTGAAGAAGAGTAGAAGAGAGGAGAGGAGAGGAGAGAAGAGAGGAGAGGAGGGGGAGAGGAGGGGGAGAGGATGAGAGGAGAGGAGGAGAGGGGAGGGTTAGAAGAGGAGAGTGGAGGAGAGAGGAGAGGAGAGGAGAGGAGAGGAGAGGAGAGGAGAGGAGAGGAGAGGAGAGGAGAGGAGAGGAGAGGAGAGGAGAGGAGAGGAGAGGAGAGGAGAGGAGAGGAGAGGAGAGGAGAGGAGAGGAGAGACTCATGTCTAATATCCACCAGTCCAGGGTCACAGATGTACCTCCCCCCGGCCTCCTCTCAGGGACTGGCATCAGTGGGCAGGTCATGGTAAGGTCGTGACCCTGGACAGCCACACCCACATCCGACCCCTGGAGGTCCAGAACTCAGTCACTACGGAAACCAGACACTGCTAGACACACGGACGCCTGCAGGGTCGCCTGAGACGAATCAGAAATAACCCCTGATAACACACACACACACACACACACACACACACACACACACACACACACACACACACATAGGCACACACACACACACACACACACACATAGGCACACACACACACACACATACTGTACACACACACACATACATATACATACATACATACATACCCTTTTCACCATCTACATTAATGATATTGTCTACATTAACTGGCTGTCATGTTTATTTATATGCTGATGATAGTTGTCTACTGTATTGTGGATACAGTTCAGGAAGCCATTGAGAACCTGCAGCTTGCTTTTAATTTACTACAAGAACCTCTCACCAATCCTAAACTAGTCCTTAATCCTAGCAAATCTAAGTTTATGTTGTTCTCTAGAGCCAGGACTATTGATTATGATCAACTCCACCTTTCAACTGCTAATGGCCTGCATATTGAGAGAGTCACAGAGAACAAATATCTTGGTTTGTGGTTGGATGATAACTTTGGGATGATAACTTTCCAGTTTCATGCAGATAATCTAGTCTCTAAGCTGCGGCAGGAAATAGGCTTCCTGTCCAGAAACCGTTCTATCTTTCCTATGTTCAGCAGGAAGAGAATTATTCAAGCGGTCTTCTTATCAGTATTAGACTATGGTGACACAATCTATAGACATGCTTCTGTGACTACCCTGAAACCCCTAGACTCTGTCTACTGTACCACTCCACCCTAAGATTTATTACGGGTGATAGAGATGACACTCACCACTGTGTTTTTTATCATAAGGTGGGCTGGCCATCTCTTTCTCTAAGGCAGGCGCGCAGATCGTCTGGGGCAAGGGGGGGGGGGCACTGCTCCCCCTGGTGGCCAGGTGCGCAAGCTGTCTGCAACGCGTCCAAAACATGTATTCTAGGTTCTGAAATATATTGTAATATAATTTATAATCATAATGGTATGTATGGAATCTTTAGGCCTGTTTTAAGATAATGTGGAACGGTACTGAGATGGACAACACAGATGCCAAGGTCCAGAGAGGAGGGCCTGTTCCCCTGACCAGGAGATCCAGAGCCTGCCTCCTCCTCTCCTCTGACCAGGAGCTCCAGAGCCTGCCTGCTCCTCTGACCAGGAGCCCCAGAGTCTGCCTCCTCCTCTCCTCTGACCAGGAGCCCCAGAGTCTGCCTCCTCCTCTCCTCTGACCAGGAGCTCCAGAGCCTGCCTCCTCCTCTCCTCTGACCAGGAGCCCCAGAGTCTGCCTCCTCCTCTGACCAGGAGCACCAGAGTCTGCCTCCTCCTCTGACCAGGAGCACCAGAGTCTGCCTCCTCCCCTGACCAGGAGCCCCAGAGTCTGCCTCCTCCTCTGACCAGGAGCACCAGAGTCTGCCTCCTCCTCTGACCAGGAGCTCCAGAGCCTGCCTCCTCCTCTGACCAGGAGCCCCAGAGCCTGCCTCCTCCTCTGACCAGGAGCCCCAGAGTCTGCCTCCTCCTCTGACCAGGAGCCCCAGAGTCTGCCTCCTCCTCTCCTCTGACCAGGAGCCCCAGAGTCTGCCTCCTCCTCTGACCAGGAGCACCAGAGTCTGCCTCTCCCCCTGACTGTCACACTGACATATTCCCTCCTGTCGAGTCAGGGACTGGCCTTCAGCGAGTATAAAGAGGAGTGTGTGACCTTGGTGTGTGTGTGCATTCTCTACTGAGAGACGGGTCTGCTTGTTTCTCTGGGTGAATTCACCCCATCGTATACGATCCAATTCCATCTTCAACTGCTATCCGAGGACGGTGTGGTTTATTCTTGGTATCCTACAAACTTAAGTTTTCCTAAACAATATACACACACACACACACACACAATAACAAAGTGCTTGGGTGATACCAACTTTGACATTAATAAACTCACTCAGGCCGACCGCCTTCCCCCTCTAATGGCCTCTAGGACACACACGTCACAAACACACACACTCACTAACACCCCCACACCCCCCCCCACACACACACCCCCCCACACACACACACCCACACACACACACACACATTTACTTTCTTATGGTTGAGAAGACCTACGCAGAGAAGTTTTTTTAATTGCCACAGGGGCTGTGCCATCCTCAATAGCACTGCTTGACTGTAGGAGGGTAAACTCTGGTGGCAAGGGAGGCCCACGACAACCAGCCCCCCTCCCTAGCTGAGACAACCAGCCCCCCTCCCTAGCTGAGACAACCAGCCCCCTCCCCAGCTGAGAGAACCAGCCCCCTCCCTAGCTGAGACAACCAGCCCCCTCCCCAGCTGAGAGAACCAGCCCCCTCCCTAGCTGAGACAACCAGCCCCCCTCCCTAGCTGAGACAACCAGCCCCCTCCCCAGCTGAGAGAACCAGCCCCCTCCCTAGCTGAGACAACCAGCCCCCTCCCCAGCTGAGAGAACCAGCCCCCTCCCTAGCTGAGACAACCAGCCCCCTCCCCAGCTGAGACAACCAGCCCCCCATCCCCAGATGAGAGAACCAGCCCCCTCCCCAGCTGAGACAACCAGCCCCCTCCCTAGCTGAGACAACCAGCCCCCCTCCCTAGCTGAGACAACCAGCCCCCTCCCCAGCTGAGACAACCAGCCCCCCTCCCTAGCTGAGACAACCAGCCCCCCTCCCTAGCTGAGCCAACCAGCCCCCCTCCCTAGCTGAGACAACCAGCCCCCCTCTCCAGAGAACCAGCCCCCCTCCCCAGCTGAGACAACCAGCCCCCCCCAGACAACCAGCCCCCTCCCCAGATGAGAGAACCAGCCCCCCTCCCCAGCTGAGACAACCAGCCCCCCTCCCCAGACAACCAGCCCCCTCCCCAGCTGAGACAACCAGCCCCCCATCCCCAGCTGAGAGAACCAGCCCCCCTCCCCAGCTGAGACAACCAGCCCCCCTCCCCAGACAACCAGCCCCCTCCCCAGATGAGACAACCAGCCCCCCTCCCTAGAGAACCAGCCCCCTCCCCAGCTGAGACAACCAGCCCCCTCCCTAGCTGAGAGAACCAGCCCCCCTCCCCAGATGAGAGAACCAGCCCCCCTCCCCAGCTGAGAGAACCAGCAGCCGGTCCCTCAGTCTGTGGAGGAGGTCCGTCTGCGCGTGCTGCTCCCACGTTGCTGTTCTCTCAGGGTGAGCTCCCCTAGCCTTCTGACCTGGAATACACTCACTCAGGCCCACCGCCCTCCCCCTCTCACGGCCTCTAGGACACACACACACACACACACACACACACACACCCAGCACGCACAGACATACACACACACACACACACACACACACACACCACGCACAGACATACACACACACACACACACACACCCAGCACGTACAGACATAAACACACACCCAGCACGCACAGACATACACACACACACACACACCCAGCACGCACACACACCCAGCACGCACACACATACACACACACACACACACCCAGCACGCAGACATAAACACACACCCAGCACGCACAGACATACAGTACACACACACACACACACACAGACCTACACACACACACACAGCACGCACAGACATACACACACACACACACCCAGCACGCACAGACCTACACACACACACACACACACCCAGCACGCACACACACACACACACCCAGCACGCACAGACCTACACACACACACACAGCACGCACAGACATACACACACACACACACACACACACACACACACACACACACACACACACACACACACACACACACACACAGACATACACACACACACACTCACACACCCAGCACGCAGAGACATACACACACACTCACACTCAGCACGCACAGACATACACACACACTCACACTCAGCACGCACAGACATACACACACACTAGGGGTGTGCCGGGAGCCCACTATTTGTATTTGACAGCTAATTATTCGGATTCGTATTCGTATTCGGAAGTGGGCGGGGCTTAAACCGGAAGTCGGTTCAAAACGGTTTAAACTGAGGGTAAATGTCATTTCTTTAGCCTAATATTAATTGGCATTGCAATTGCTGTGCTATCAAAACATCAGAATTGCTGTTTATATATTATTATTATTATCATTAATTATGAAGTATAATTCCTCATCATCATCCTGTATGTTTTTATTTTAACAAACTATGAAGTGTCAGAACCCCACCACCACACTTAACTGGGGGACATTCTACATTTAGTTAGAAACTGAAAAACATTTTTCTAAACCAAAATATAAGTCCTCATAGCAACTTTGCTATAACAGCTATAGTAGCCCTATTTCTCCCGTGTCATAATATCTAATATATTATCTGCAACCATGTGACACAGGCAGCATGGTGTAGCCTACTAGTAATGGTTTTCACAAATCCAGCAATAAACCTGTATTACTATAAATATAATTGAAATTAATTATAAAATTGTAGCCTAGGCTATAGGCTAATAAGCTGAGGAAAATGACTATAGGTCTATAGCCTACTCAAGTTTCAACAGTGCTTAAACCATGGGTAAGTAGGGTATTGTAGTGAAATTATTCTTTTCTTTTTTTTTCTTTATTTTAATCTGTTTAAATAGTTTATTATTGTTATATCGGAGATAAGGACTTTGATTATATAGCCTATCTTAGGATACACTAGACTACTCTGTGCTGATAACTGAACGGCATGGATCAAACATTTCATCAGTTGTGTTTCAGTTGTTAAAATATACTTTCATAATTATTTCATATTTCAAAATAGTCGGATATTATATAGGCTAGTGAGAGGCTGAGCATGCATAGCTGAAATAGCTAGCGTTAGCTAGATATACTACACTGAGCTAACAAGCTAGCTACCGGTCCTGCTCTGCTCAAACAAACGCTACAGTTCACATAGGCTATTGCAGCAGGTAGGCTACGACAAGAAAACAAAATCCAATAACTGTCTCAATAAACCAGTTAACTAGGGACAAAAGCCCTCGGTGCTGCTTACGTTCGTTGCTGCCTAGTGCCTACTATCAGCGCGCTCCAAGCTTTCTCTCCCTCTCCGCGTTGTCTAGACGTCTAGACAGACAGCAGGTGGACGTCTAGACAGACAGCAGGTGGACGTCTAGACAGACAGCAGGTGCGAGACTGCAAACGCGTGTGCCTCTGTCTCTCTCTCTCTCTCTCCCTCCCTCGTCGTGTCATGTCAACAAGCAGACAGAATGTGCGCGTATCGCTCGCTCATACAGTATTTGACTGTTCTCCCCCCTCCCGAATATTTTTTACAATATTCGTACGAATTTACTATTCGGGAAAAAGCTACTATTTGTGCTCATCCGAATACCGTATTCGTATTCAGGCACACCCCTAACACACACACACACACACCGCACGCAGACACACACACACACACACACACAGAAATACACACACGCACACACTCCGCACACACAGACATACACACACACACACACACTCCGCACGCACAGACATACTGTACACACACACACACACACACACACTCCGCACGCACAGACATACTGTACACACACACACACACACACACACACACACACTCCGCACGCACAGACATACTGTACACACACACACACACACACTCAACCGTATTATATTCAGTGGCCAGGCAGAGCCAGCAGACAGATTTAAATCTAAACCCTAAACGACTTTGTGGAGCAGAAAATGTGTTCTAGATGCAAACGCTACAGCAGCCCAACCAATCAGAGTCAGGCCTCAGCTCTGACCCACCAATCACAGTCAGGCCACAGCTCTGACCCACCAATCACAGTCAGGCCACAGCTCTGACCCACCAATCAGTCAGGCCTCAGCTCTCATCCACCAATCACAGTCAGGCCAAAGCTCTCACCCACCAATCACAGTCAGGCCACAGCTCTCACCTACCAATCACAGTCAGGCCACAGCTCTCACCCACCAATCACAGTCAGGCCACAGCTCTGATCCACCAATCACAGTCAGGCCACAGCTCTCACCTACCAATCACAGACAGGCCACAGCTCTCACCCACCAATCACAGTCAGGCCACAGCTCTCACCTACCAATCATTTCCACTTTTCAAGTATTGCTAACGAGTCCTGCGCTCTAACGAGCTGTCGCTATCATATCTGGCTCACAAGGTGCGATTTACTTGGACCTTTTCTCCATGTTAAGTTTTTATTACCCAAACGGCAGAGTGTATTTTATTACAGAGTGTATTACCCTAATGAATTGCTCATTTAATCCCGGTGGACGACACTCAACGATGAGGTCATGTTGAAAGGCGGCAGGATTCTGAAGGTAGGCGAACGCTGGCTCCGCCCCTCTGCCCATATGAGGCGCTTTACTCCAGAACACACCCCTTAAAACACATGCTGAACAGCAACGATGCTTCTAGATCTAGTGTGCGTGTGTGTGTGCGCGCGTGCGTGTGTGTATATGTGTCTGGTGTGTGTGTATGTGTCTGAGTGCGTAAGTGTGTGTGTGTGTGTTTGAGTGTGTGTGCGTGTCAGAGTGTGTGTGTGTGTGTCTGAGTGTGTTTGAGTGGCAGCTGGAGGGCAGGACAGGGTTGCGTCGGCAGGGACAGTGGACGGTCATCACAGTTGTCACGGTGACCTCAGAGGCCACCCTGCGTCTGCCAATCAGGGCGTGTGGTCAGGCCTGGGCCTCTGAGGTCAGAGCTGGGCCCGCTGGGCGCTCACAGCTCAGCCACGGAACCCGCTGATCACACGCCAAGACGGGAGACATGGGAGGAGGCGAGAGATGGAGAGAGAGAGATGGAGAGAGAGAGAGAGAAAGTGTGTGTGTGTGTGTGTGTGTTAACAGGTTTTAATTGTGTTGTGCCATCATTCTATGGCAGGTTATATCCCAGCCTGCATCAGTCATAACGACCTCCAATCAGACTGCGGGGGCGGGGCTAGAGTAACAGACACACAGGTGGGGTCTGAAAACACTCGGAATGACCTCAGCACTTCCTATCACACACACACACACACACACACACACACACACACACGAACAAACTCAAACAAACTTAAAATGACCTCAAAACTTTACATTCAATCTCACACATACACACACACACAAACTATGTCCAGGTGGAAGAGCAGCTGATCTGGGCCTGTGGCCCTGGCATCAGTAGCGTAGCTTTGGCATCGCTAGCCTGTTAATTTTCCCCTTGGATGAGCACAGCATCCTAACAGCTAGCTGCTAAGGGCTAACAGCAAGCCGCTAAGGGCTAACAGCAAGCCGCTAAGGGCTGACAGCTAGCAGCTAAGGGCTAACAGCTAGCCGCTAAGGGCTAACAGCTAGACAGAGCCAGGTGAGAACTGAAGAGAACTCTTTATCTCATAGAACCAGGCTGCAGAGACATCGTACATCATTTAGGTGTGTGTGTGTGTGTGTGTGTGTGTGTGTGTGTGTGTGTGTGTGTGTGTTGATGGGGGGTTAACTAACTTCATGGCCAGTTTCCCAGAGTGTTGTCAGAGAGGCTGGAGGCTCACACTCAGGTCACAGGCTTTCTGTAGAAACTGCAGCACTGCTCTCTCTCTCTTTTTCTCTCTCTCGCTCTCTCTTCCTCTCTCTCTCGCTCTCTCTCTCTCTCTCTCTCTATCTATCTCTCTTTCTCTCTCTCTCTCTATCTTTCTCTCTCTCATCTGTTTTCAGTCACATCAATCAAACCTTGGTGACTGCCCTTGACAAAGACACACACACACACACACACACACACAAACACACACACACACACACACACACACACACAGCTTCATGGATTGGACGCCTGGGGCTGGATCTTTACTTTGGGTAATTATTTCCCTGGCACTGTGTGGAGTAGGGTGTGTGTGTGTGTGTGTGTGTGTGTGTGTGTGTGTGTGTGTGTGTGTGTGTCACAGTCATGTCATCAGGGCATAGGCCTAAAGACAGAGACCAGAGGGTGGAAGAGAGGGAGGAGAGGAGGACAGAGGAAGGGAGAGAGGGAGGACTCTGAGGTCAACAGAGAGGAGAGGAGTGTGAATGAGAGAGAGAGAGAGAGAGAGAGATGGTGAGTCTGAAGAATGGAGCGTCTCACCTCTTTCTCTGTCCTCCTCTCCTCTCTTCATCTCTGTCTCCGCCAGCCTCTCTGATGAGAACAGACAGGATGGATACTCTGGGCAGAGAGATAAAGAGATGAGAGCAGAGAGATGAGAGAGAGACCAGAGAGAGACAAGAGGGAGGACAGATCCCTATCAATCCCTACTATGAAGGGTGACAGAGAGAGAGACGGACAGATCGCGCGAGTGTGTGTGTGCAGGGGTGTAGGTTTGATTTGATCTTTGGTAGGGACACACTGGGTTGATCTCTGGTAGGGACACACTGGGTTGATCTTTGGTAGGGACACACTGGGTTGATCTCTGGTAGGGACACACTGGGTTGATCTCTGGTAGGGACACACTGGGTTGATCTCTGGTAGGGACACACTGGGTTGATCTTTGGTAGGGACACACTGGGTTGATCTTTGGTAGGGACACACTGGGTTGATCTTTGGTAGGGACACACTGGGTTGATCTTTGGAAGGGACACACTGGGTTGTTGTTGTTTCACGTAGTCTGGATTGAATCTGGGTGGTGGCCGAATCAGATTAATTTCCGTCGCCACTGATTGGGCAATGTGACAACGAATGACAAGGTTTATCCACAAAACCTCCATCTGTTGAGTCAGACTATATCTCACCTGTAACCCTGATGCATCTCCTGCCTCTCCTCATCCTGCCTTTCTGCTGCTTTGACCCCAAAAATTCTAATGTCCATTTTTGTCTTCACTCACCATCTATCATAAAAGGGAAATGATTGACAATATCAAACTACTTGCAGACATGAAACACTCTTTTCCGTGTAGCCTACAGCCTATTCTGTGTAGCATATGAAATATGAACATAATTACGCTGGACTTGGACTATTGAACTGAATTGCATAAACAAACCAGACGTCTCGTCTCATTTGTTTGGCCTGCTATGAAATCCAGTGGGTGAGTGAACCTAGCTAGTCATTGCTCAAACCTAGGAGTTTGCAACGGTTATATCAAAACTGATTTATTACTAGCTAAAGACAACTGTTATGACAACATTACAGCACCTTATCTCTGCCTCAGCAAACGTTACGAGACCTAACGTCATAGCTAATAGCTACAGTAGCTAGCACTAGCTCTGACTAGCTGCACCACCAGCGAGCACTAACATTACAGTTTACATAGGCATTTAGTAGGACGCAAACTAAACTATTATCATTGATACAACTCTGTACAGAAAAATAATTGTCGGTCAATCATTTTTCCAAACAATTCCCTATTGTTCAAGAACTTCAATCTTACTTGCTGCCTAATCAAAATTCCCACTGTTGCCGACGGTCGATGCTGGATGTGCTGTGAGCTGCGCGTGTTGATTGGATAGCTTGCTAAACGCAGCTGTCAACCAGGCCTTAATTCCCAACCGTTTTGCTTTCGCAAGTTGTGAATGGTAATTAAAAACTAGTTTTCACTCTGTATTATTTGTGGTAGGGACAATTCGTGTTTCCGTGGATTGGTATGGACATGTCCATAGCGTCCATACTAAAACTACGCCTATGTGTCTATGTGTGTGCGTGTATATATATGTGTGTGTGTGTGTGTGTGTGTATGTGTGTGTGTGTGTGTGTGTGTGTGTGCTTGCGCTGCAGTTTCCTCCGAGCAGATCTCCAGCTCTGATCAGTCGTCCAATCAGAGGGTTCGTCCTCTAAAATTATAATTACTCTCCTTTAATTAAAGTCCCTGTTCCACTTAAATAGACAGACCCCACTACACCACACACACACACACACACACACACACACACACACACACACACACACACACACACACACACACACACACACAGACCACTACACCAGACACACACACACACAGACCACTACACCAGACACACACAGATAGACCACTATACCAGACACACACACACACACTGACCACTATACCAGACACACACACACACACGTACCACTATACCAGACACACACACACACACTGACCACTATACCAGACACACACACACACACTGACCACTATACCAGACACACACAGACAGACTGACAGACAGAGGGGAGGTTCCTGATGAATAGGAGGTAAGAACTGAATTTCAGTCCAACTGTACTCTACTGTACTCTACTGTACTCTACCGTACTCTACCGTACTCTACTCCACTCAACTCTACCCAGGACCTGGAACTCTGTAGATGAATACTGCTTAAAACATGTCAACCCTGACACTAAAACTCTCTCTCTCTCTCTCTCTCTCTCACACACACACACACACACACACACACACACACACACACACACACACACACACACACCGTGTGCCTGGCGTGTTGCTTGCATGTTGTGAACATGTGATGCCATCATTGATCCTCCTCCAGAGTGCGTCAGCTGCAATCAATGTGCCCGTTGTGACAGAGAGCTTAATGGCTGCGTTTAGCAGGTAATCAGGCATAATTACTACACTCACACACACACACACACACACACTCACACACACACACTCAACCACACATCTGCATACATACACAAAACACACCTGCATACATCAGCGAAGACACACACACACACGCACACACACTCACACACACACACACACACACACACACACACACACATGTCTGCATACATACACAAAACACACACCTGCATACATCAGCGAAGACACACACGCACACGCACACACACACACACTCACACTCACACAAACACACACACTCTCACACACACACACACACACACACACACACACACACACACACACACACACACACACACACACACACACACACACAGCCACCCTGGATGGTGCCTCTGCACCAAATGTTGCATTCAGTGGAACAAAGAGGCTAATTAGCCGACGAAGCAAATCAAGCTCTATTATAGATGAACTACCCTACTGTATAGAATCACTACTCAAGCTCTATTATAGATGAACTACCCTACTGTATAGAATCACTAATCAAGCTCTCTATTATAGATGAACTACCCTACTGTATAGAATCACTACTCAAGCTCTATTATAGATGAACTACCCTACTGTATAGAATCACTAATCAAGCTCTCTATTATAGATGAACTACCCTACTGTATAGAACCACTAATCAAGCTCTATTATAGATGAACTACCCTACTGTATAGAATCACTAATCAAGCTCTCTATTATAGATGAACTACCCTACTGTATAGAATCACTAATCAAGCTCTCTATTATAGATGAACTACCCTACTGTATAGAACCACTACTCAAGCTCTCTATTATAGATGAACTACCCTACTGTATAGAATCACTACTCAAGCTCTATTATAGATGAACTACCCTACTGTATAGAATCACTAATCAAGCTCTCTATTATAGATGAACTACCCTACTGTATAGAACCACTACTCAAGCTCTCTATTATAGATTAACTACCCTACTGTATAGAATCACTACTCAAGCTCTCTATTATAGATTAACTACCCTACTGTATAGAACCACTACTGTGCAGAATAGAATCACTACTGTGAGGAATAGAATAGATAACTACTCTACTGTATAGAATAGATAACTACTGTGCAGAATAGAATAGATAACTACTGTATAGAATAGATAACTACTCTACTGTATAGAATAGATAACTACTCTACTATATAGAATAGATAACTACTCTACTGTATAGAATAGATAACTACTCTACTGTATAGAATAGATAACTACCCTACTGTATAGAATAGATAACTACTCTACTATATAGAATAGATAACTACTCTACTGTATAGAATAGATAACTACTCTACTGTATAGAATAGATAACTACTGTGCAGAATAGAATAGATAACTACTGTATAGAATAGATAACTACTCTACTATATAGAATAGATAACTACTCTACTGTATAGAATAGATAACTACTCTACTGTATAGAATAGATAACTACCCTACTGTATAGAATAGATAACTACTGTGCAGAATAGAATAGATAACTACTCTACTGCATAGAATAGATAACTACTATATATAATAGATAACTAGTGTATAGAAAAGAACTACTCTACTGCATAGAATACATAACTGCTGTATAGAATAGATAAATACTCTAATGCATAGAATAGATAAATACCCTACTGTATAGAATAGATAACTACTGTATAGAATAGATAACTACTCTACTGTATATAACAGATATGTATTCTACTGTATAGAATAGATAAATAATGTATAGAACACAATAGATAACTACTGTATAGAATAGATAACTACTCTACTGTATATAACAGATATGTATTCTACTGTATAGAATAGATAAATAATGTATAGAATAGAATAGATAACGACTGTATAGAATAGATAACTACCCTACTGTATAGAATAGATAACTATTCTACTGTATAGAATAGATAACTATTCTACTGTATAGAATAGATACCTACTCTACTGTATAGAATAGATAACTACTGTATAGAATAGATAACTACTATACTGCATAGAATAGATAACTACTGTATAGAATGGATAACTACTCTACTGCATAGAATAGATAACTACTCTACTGTATAGAATAGATAACTATTCTACTGTATAGAATAGATAACTACTCTACTGTATAGAATAGATAACTACCATACTGCATAGAATAGATAACTACTGTATCGAATAGATATCTACTCTACTGTATAGAATAGATAACTACTGTATAGAATAGATAACTACTGAATAGAATAGATACCTACTCTACTGCATAGAATAGATAACTACTCTACTATATAGAATAGATAACTACCCTACTGTATAGAATAGATAACTACTGTATAGAATAGATAACTACTGAATAGAATAGATAACTACTGAATAGAATAGATACCTACTCTACTGCATAGAATAGATAACTACTCTACTGTATAGAATAGATAACTACTGTATAGAACAGATAACTACTCTACTGCATAAAATATATAACTACTGTATAGAATAGATAACTACTGTATAGAACAGATAACTACTCTACTGCATAGAATACATAACTACTGTATAGAATAGATAACTACTCTACTGTATAACATATATGTATTCTACTTTATAGAATAGATAACTACTGTATAGAATAGAATAGATAACTACCCTACTGTATAGAATAGATAACTACCCTACTGTATAGAATAGATAAATACCCTACTGCTACTGTATATAATAGATAACTACCCTACTGTATAGAATCGATAACTACCCTACTGTATAGAATAGATAACGACTGTATAGAATAGATAACTACTCTACTGTATAGAATAGATAACTACTCTACTGTATAGAATAGATAACTACCATACTGTATAGAATAGATAACTACTATACTGCATAGAATAGATAACTACTGCATAGAATAGATAACTACTCTACTGCATAGAATAGATAACTACTCTACTGTATAGAATAGATAACTACTGTATAGAACAGATAACTACTGTATAGAATAGATAACTACTCTACTATATAGAATAGATAACTACCCTACTGTATAGAATAGATAACTACTCTACTATATAGAATAGATAACTACCCTACTGTATAGAATAGATAACTATTCTACTGTATAGAATAGATACCTACTCTACTGTATAGAATAGATAACTACTGTATAGAATAGATAACTACTATGCTGCATAGAATAGATAACTACTGTATAGAATGGATAACTACTCTACTGCATAGAATAGATAACTACTCTACTGTATAGAATAGATAACTATTCTACTGTATAGAATAGATAACTACTCTACTGTATAGAATAGATAACTACCATACTGCATAGAATAGATAACTACTGTATCGAATAGATATCTACTCTACTGTATAGAATAGATAACTACTGTATAGAATAGATAACTAGTGTATAGATCAGAACTACTCTACTGCATAGAATAAATAACTACTGTATAGAATAGATAACTGCTGTATAGAACAGATAACTACTCAACTGCATAGAATAGATAAATACCCTACTGTATATGACAGATATTTATTCTACTGTATAGAATAGATAACTAATGTATAGAACACAATAGATAACTACTGTATAGAATAGAATAGACAACGACTATATAGAATAGATAACTACTATACTGCAAAGAATAGATAACTACTGCATAGAATAGATAACTACTGTATAGAATAGATAACTACTGTATAGAACAGATAACTACTCTACTGCATAGAATAGATAAATATCCTACTGTATAGAATATATAACTACTCTACTGCATAGAATAGATAACTACTGTATAGAATAGAATAGATAACGACTGTATAGAATAGATAACTACTCTACTGTATAGAATAGATAACTACCATACTGTATAGAATAGATAACTACTATACTGCATAGAATAGATAACTACTGCATAGAATAGATAACTACTCTACTGTATAGAATAGATAACTACCCTACTGCATAGAATAGATAACTACTGCATTTAATAGATAACTAGTGTATAGAACAGAACTACTCTACTGCATAGAATAGACAACTACTGTATAGAATAGATAACTACTGTATAGAATAGATAACTACTCTACTGTATAACAGATATGTATTCTACTTTATAGAATAGATAACTACTGTATAGAATAGAATAGATAACTACCCTACTGTATAGAATAGATAAATACCCTACTACTACTGTATATAATAGATAACTACCCTACTGTATAGAATAGACAACTACTCTACTGTATAGAATAGATAACTACTCTACTGCATAGAACAGATAAGTACTGTATAGAATAGATAACTACTGTATAGAACAGATAACTACTGTATAGAATGGATAACTACTGTATAGAACAGATAACTACTGTATAGAACAGATAACTACTCTACTGTATAGAATAGATAACTACTCTACTGCATAGAACAGATAACTACTGTATAGAATAGACAACTACTGTATAGAACAGATAAGTACTGTATATAATAGATAACTACTCTACTATATAGAATAGATAACTACCCTACTGTATAGAATAGATAACTACTCTACTGTATAGAATAGATAACTACCCTACTGTATAGAATAGATAACTACTGTATAGAATAGATAACTACTGAATAGAATAGATACCTACTCTTCTGCATAGAATAGATAACTATTCTACTGTATAGAATAGATAACTACTCTACTGTATAGAATAGATAACTACTGTATAGAATAGATAACTACTCTACTATATAGAATAGATAACTACCCTACTGTATAGAATAGATAACTACTGAATAGAATAGATAACTACTGAATAGAATAGATACCTACTCTACTGCATAGAATAGATAACTACTCTACTGTATAGAATAGATAACTACTGTATAGAACAGATAACTACTCTACTGCATAGAATATATAACTACTGTATAGAATAGATAACTACTGTATAGAACAGATAACTACTCTACTGCATAGAATACATAACTACTTTATAGAATAGATAACTACTCTACTGTATAACATATATGTATTCTACTTTATAGAATAGATAACTACTGTATAGAATAGAATAGATAAATACCCTACTGCTACTGTATATAATAGATAACTACCCTACTGTATAGAATAGATAACTACCCTACTGTATAGAATAGATAACTACTCTACTGCATAGAATATATAACTACTGTATAGAATAGATAACTACTGTATAGAACAGATAACTACTCTACTGCATAGAATACATAACTACTTTATAGAATAGATAACTACTCTACTGTATAACATATATGTATTCTACTTTATAGAATAGATAACTACTGTATAGAATAGAATAGATAAATACCCTACTGCTACTGTATATAATAGATAACTACCCTACTGTATAGAATAGATAACTACCCTACTGTATAGAATAGATAACTACTCTACTGCATATAATAGATAACTACCCTACTGTATAGAATAGATAACTACCCTACTGTATAGAATAGATAACTACCCTACTGCATAGAATAGATAACTGACCTACTGTATAGAATAGATAACTACTCTACTGCATAGAACAGATAAGTACTGCATAGAATAGATAACTACTGTATAGAACAGATAACTACTGTATAGAATAGATAACTACTCTACTATATAGAATAGATAACTACTCTACTATATAGAATAGATAACTAACATACTGTATAGAACGGATAACTACTGTATAGAATAGATAACTACTGAATAGAATAGATACCTACTCTACTGCATAGAATAGATAACTACTCTACTATATAGAATAGATAACTACTGTATAGAATAGATACCTACTCTACTGCATAGAATAGATAACAACTCTACTGTATATAATAGATAACTACCCTACTGTATAGAATATATAACTACTGTATAGAATAGATAACTACTGTATAGAATAGATACCTACTCTACTATATAGAATAGATAACTACTCTACTGTATAGAATAGATAACTACTGTATAGAATAGATAACTACTGTATAGAACAGATAACTACTCTACTGCATAGAATAGATAAATATCCTACTGTATAGAATATATAACTACTCTACTGCATAGAATAGATAACTACTGTATAGAATAGAATAGATAACGACTGTATAGAATAGATAACTACTCTACTGTATAGAATAGATAACTACCATACTGTATAGAATAGATAACTACTATACTGCATAGAATAGATAACTACTGCATAGAATAGATAACTACTCTACTGTATAGAATAGATAACTACCCTACTGCATAGAATAGATAACTACTGCATTTAATAGATAACTAGTGTATAGAACAGAACTACTCTACTGCATAGAATAGACAACTACTGTATAGAATAGATAACTACTGTATAGAATAGATAACTACTCTACTGTATAACAGATATGTATTCTACTTTATAGAATAGATAACTACTGTATAGAATAGAATAGATAACTACCCTACTGTATAGAATAGATAAATACCCTACTACTACTGTATATAATAGATAACTACCCTACTGTATAGAATAGACAACTACTCTACTGTATAGAATAGATAACTACTCTACTGCATAGAACAGATAAGTACTGTATAGAATAGATAACTACTGTATAGAATGGATAACTACTGTATAGAACAGATAACTACTGTATAGAACAGATAACTACTCTACTGTATAGAATAGATAACTACTCTACTGCATAGAACAGATAACTACTGTATAGAATAGACAACTACTGTATAGAACAGATAAGTACTGTATAGAATAGATAACTACTCTACTATATAGAATAGATAACTACCCTACTGTATAGAATAGATAACTACTCTACTGTATAGAATAGATAACTACCCTACTGTATAGAATAGATAACTACTGTATAGAATAGATAACTACTGAATAGAATAGATACCTACTCTTCTGCATAGAATAGATAACTATTCTACTGTATAGAATAGATAACTACTCTACTGTATAGAATAGATAACTACTGTATAGAATAGATAACTACTCTACTATATAGAATAGATAACTACCCTACTGTATAGAATAGATAACTACTGAATAGAATAGATAACTACTGAATAGAATAGATACCTACTCTACTGCATAGAATAGATAACTACTCTACTGTATAGAATAGATAACTACTGTATAGAACAGATAACTACTCTACTGCATAGAATATATAACTACTGTATAGAATAGATAACTACTGTATAGAACAGATAACTACTCTACTGCATAGAATACATAACTACTTTATAGAATAGATAACTACTCTACTGTATAACATATATGTATTCTACTTTATAGAATAGATAACTACTGTATAGAATAGAATAGATAAATACCCTACTGCTACTGTATATAATAGATAACTACCCTACTGTATAGAATAGATAACTACCCTACTGTATAGAATAGATAACTACTCTACTGCATATAATAGATAACTACCCTACTGTATAGAATAGATAACTACCCTACTGTATAGAATAGATAACTACCCTACTGCATAGAATAGATAACTGACCTACTGTATAGAATAGATAACTACTCTACTGCATAGATCAGATAAGTACTGCATAGAATAGATAACTACTGTATAGAACAGATAACTACTGTATAGAATAGATAACTACTCTACTATATAGAATAGATAACTACTCTACTATATAGAATAGATAACTAACATACTGTATAGAACGGATAACTACTGTATAGAATAGATAACTACTGAATAGAATAGATACCTACTCTACTGCATAGAATAGATAACTACTCTACTATATAGAATAGATAACTACTGTATAGAATATATACCTACTCTACTGCATAGAATAGATAACAACTCTACTGTATATAATAGATAACTACCCTACTGTATAGAATATATAACTACTGTATAGAATAGATAACTACTGTATAGAATAGATACCTACTCTACTATATAGAATAGATAACTACTCTACTGTATAGAATAGATAACTACTGTATAGAATAGATACCTACTCTACTATATAGAATAGATAACTACTCTACTGTATAGAATAGATAACTACTGTATAGAATAGATAACTACCCTACTGTATAGAAGAGAACTACTGTATTGAATAGATAACTACTCTACTGTATATAATAGATAACTACCCTACTGTATAGAATAGATAACTACTGTATAGAATAGATAACTACTGAATAGAATAGATACCTACTCTACTGCATAGAATAGATAACTACTCTACTGTATAGAATAGATAACTACTCTACTGTATAGAATAGATAACTACTGTATAGAATAGATAACTACTCTACTGTATAGAAGAGAACTACTGTATTGAATAGATAACTACTCTACTGTATATAATAGATAACTACCCTACTGTATAGAATAGATAACTACCCTACTGTATAGAATAGATAACTACTCTACTGCATAGAATAGATAACTACTCTACTGTATAGAATAGATAACTACTGTATAGAACAGATAACTACTGTATAGAATAGAGAACTACTCTACTATATAGAATAGATAACTACCCTACTGTATAGAATAGATAACTACTGTATAGAATAGATAACTACTGAATAGAATAGATACCTACTCTACTGCATAGAATAGATAACTTCTCTACTGTATAGAATAGATAACTACTGTATAGAATAGATAACGACTGTATAGAATAGATAACTACTCTACTGTATAGAAGAGAACTACTGTATAGAATAGATAACTACCCTACTGTATATAATAGATAACTACTCTACTATATAGAATAGATAACTGCTCTACTGTATAGAATAGATAACTACTGAATAGAATAGATAACTACTCTACTGTATAGAATAGATAACTACCCTAATGTATAGAATAGATAACTACTGTATATAATAGATAACTACTGTATAGAATAGATAACTACTCTACTGTATAGAAGAGAACTACTGTATAGAATAGATAACTACTCTACTGTATAGAAGAGAACTACTGTATAGAATAGATAACTACTCTACTGTATAGAAGAGATAACTACTGTATAGAAGAGATAACTACTCTACTGTATAGAATAGATAACTACTGTATAGAATAGATAACTACTGTATAGAATAGATAACTACCATACTGCATAGAATAGATAACTACTCTACTGTATAGAATAGATAACTACTCTACTATATAGAATAGATAAGTACTCTACTGTATAGAATAGATAACTACCCTATTGTATAGGTCAAGGTCAAGGTAAACTTTATTTATAAAGCACGTTTAAAATCAACCGAAGTTGCACCAAAGTGCTGTACAATATATAAAATAAACTAAAACAAAAAACAGAATAAAGTGCACATAATCACAGAACAGTAAAAGGACAGGACACAAAACAGGACAGGGGATGTAGGCTATCAGGCCTCAAAAGCCAGTGAAAACAAGTGCGTTTTAAGCTGAGACTTAAAGAGCCCTAGGTTCTGTGTGTCTAATGTGTGGAGGGAGGCTGTTCCAGAGCTTTGGGCCAGCCACCGCAAAAGCTCGGTCACCCTTGGTCTTAAGTCTCGATCTAGGGACTGTTAAAAGAGTCTCGGAGGAGGACCTCAGGGTTCTAGATGTCGCCCGAACTTGAATCATTTCAGCCAGATAGTGTATAGAATAGATAACTACTATACTGCATAGAATAGATCACTACTGTATAGAATAGATAACTACTGATGGAAATGACTAGAGCTGGCTGCTAGAAAGAACTGTCAATCATTAACAGTATCAGCTGGTTCCAGTGTGTGTGTGTGTGTATGACTACTGTGTGACTGCCCGAGGGTTCCTGGAGACGGAGGTTACGACAGGGGAGTCATGCTGCTACCCAAGGGGGGTCTAGGCATAGGGAAAGGTCCCCACCTTATAGCTGTATATGTCCCTAGAGTAAGGGTGACAGTCTCTCATGTGGTGCACAAACACCGACTCTTTAGATACAAGGGCGTCAGGCGCCTCATCCTATCTTAGTTGCAAGGCCGCATGATTGAGAAGAGAGAGAGAGACAGCTTTGTCTCGAAGGACGTAGGGGGGTGTGGGACACCAACCCCTCCCTCTCGTCAGGAGGTTAAAACCACTGTTCTGCTGTATGTTATTTGATTTGAGATCAGCCAGCATCCAGACAGGTCATCTGTGCATTAGACATTGTCATGTTCTTCTGTATGTTAAACCTTCTGGAATAAACCGCTTTTGCTCGAGACTCAGATCCCGTGTTGGAGAGATTCATTTGGAATACCTGGGAAAGGAGACACTGGACTGTGTGCTATATTTGGAGATTGGGGGTCCGTCTTTTATTGGAAACAAAAAAACACAACGCAGAGCTAATCAAGGACAATAATAAAAGACAACGAGATTCAACACTTCTATACTGTATAGAAGAGATAACTACTCTACTGTATAGAAGAGATAACTACTCTACTGTATAGAAGAGATAACTACTCTACTGTATAGAAGAGATAACTACTCTACTGTATAGAAGAGATAACTACTCTACTGTATAGAATAGATAACTACTCTACTGTATAGAATAGATCACTCTGAATCTGTCATTCAGTCCCCGCTCTCTCCCTCTCTCTCATTTCCTCTCTTTTCTCTCTCTCTCTCTGTTTCTCTCTCTCTTTCTCTCTCTCAATTCAATTCAATCCAATGGGCTTTATTGGCTTGAAATAACAAAGGTTCATTATGTCTAAAGCAACCATGGTATTACAGACATATTTTGTATCCGTATAAATCACAGCTTTACATCCCCCCCACCCCCCCTCTCTCTCTCTCTCTTTCTCAGTCAAGTATGAAAGGTAAGGCACTTGGGGGGGGATGAAAGGGAGGGAATCAGAGGATGAGGTAATCTCTCTCTTTCACTCTCTCTCTCTCACACACACACACACGCGCACACACACGCACACACACAAAGATGTGATCTCTCTCACACACAGCTGTCTCTTGAGGAGTGCACACTACGTTAACAAGCCTCTGTTGGCTAACCCATAGGGCAGTGGTTTAGTGTGTGTGTGTGTGTGTGTGTGTGTGTGTGTGTGTGTGTGTGTGTGTGTGTGTGTGTGTGTGTCTGTGTCTGTGTGTGTGTGTGTGTGTGCAAGTGTAGGTGAGGTATGTGTGTTTGTGTGTGGTTGAAGTGTACATGTTTCAGGTGTGTGTGTGTGTGTGTGTGTGTGTGTGTGTGTGTGTGTGTGCATGTGAAGTGTATGTATTTGAGGTGTGTGTGTGTCATAAATGCTTGTGAGGTGTGTGTGTGTGTGTGTGTGTGAATCTGTGTGTGTTTGTGAATCTGTGTGTGTGTGTGTGTGTGTGTGTCATAAATGCTTGTGAGGTGTGTGTGTGTGTGTGTGTGTGTGTGTGTGTGTGAATCTGTGTGTGTTTGTGAATCTGTGTGTGTGTGTGTGTGTGTGTGAATCTGTAGTGTGTGTGTGTGTGTGTGTGTGTGTGTGTGTGTGTGTGTGTGAATCTGTAGTGTGTGTGTGTGTGTGTGTGTGTGTGTAGTTGGTATTCTAGCAGTGAGGTACAGGACCAGTGAACAGCGTACCTGCAGCTTGCTGACGAGCCCCTTAGGAAGAGAGGGGGATGGAGGGATGGGAGACGAGAGAGGGGGAGGGGTAGAAAGGGAGGGAGGGAGAGGGGTTGAAAAGGAGAGAAAAGAATGGGATAGGAGAGTGGAGGGAGGAGCGGGGGTGGAGTGATTCTAGGAGAGGAGGGGTGAAGGTTGTCATAGCAGAGAGATACTCAGCCCTATTTCTGTTCACATGAAATCTCCTGAGACTGGAGGAGGGATAGACGCGTCTCCCAAGGGAGGGGGAGATGTAGGTCTGTAGGGAAGCTCTGGGTACCACAGTATCTCCTCAGTTACATGGAGCTGATCTCTCTTCTATCCTCCAACCAGCTCTGGGTGAGGTTTAGATCTGGTCTGGATCTGGGTGGGGTTTAGATCTGGTCTGGGTCTGGGTGGGGTTTAGATCTGGTCTGGGTCTGGGTGGGGTTTAGATCTGGTCTGGGTCTGGGTGGGGTTTAGATCTGGTCTGGGTGGGGTTTAGATCTGGTCTGGGTCTGGGTGGGGTTTAGATCTGGTCTGGGTCTGGGTGGGGTTTAGATCTGGTCTGGGTCTGGGTGGGGTTTAGATCTGGTCTGGGTGGGGTTTAGATCTGGTCTGGATCTGGGTGGGGTTTAGATCTGGTCTGGGTCTGGGTGGGGTTTAGATCTGGTCTGGGTCTGGGTGGGGTTTAGATCTGGTCTGGGTCTGGGTGGGGTTTAGATCTGGTCTGGGTGTGGGTGGGGTTTAGATCTGGTCTGGGTGTGGGTGGGGTTTAGATCTGGTCTGGGTGAGGTTTAGATCTGGCCTGGGTCTGGGTGGGGTTTAGATCTGGTCTGGGTGGGGTTTAGATCTGGTCTGGGTCTGGGTGGGGTTTAGATCTGGCCTGGGTCTGGGTGGGGTTTAGATCTGGTCTGGGTCTGGGTGGGGTTTAGATCTGGCCTGGGTCTGGGTGGGGTTTAGATCTGGTCTGGGTCTGGGTGGGGTTTAGATCTGGCCTGGGTCTGGGTGGGGTTTAGATCTGGCCTGGGTCTGGGTGGGGTTTAGATCTGGTCTGGGTGGGGTTTAGATCTGGTCTGGGTGGGGTTTAGATCTGGCCTGGGTCTGGGTGGGGTTTAGATCTGGTCTGGGTCTGGGTGGGGTTTAGATCTGGCCTGGTCTAACTCTAAATTATTTCCTTGATAAAATGCTGACAGGATCAAGAACCTGAACACCAAGACTGTTTGGAATACTAGGTGGGGCTAACTGACTCAGCCTTTGCTTTTTTCAGTTCCTATCTTTCTGATATAACTGTTTCTATGTAATAGGTAATTGCTGTTCCTCTACTACTCATATTAAATATGGTGTCCCCCAGGGATCTATTTTGGGCCCTGTACTCTTTTCTATCTACATGCTTCCTTTCGACGATATCATCTGCATATACTGTATCTCTATCCACAATATCTCTTTTTACTGTTATGATACACAATGATATACTGTATTACCCTTAATCCTAGTGATCTGGCCATCTTAAACACCTGTAATAATTGCATTTCTGACATCAAGGGCTGGATGTCTGACAATTTCCTCCAAGTCAATGATAGTGAATCTGAAATCATTGTTTTAGGCCTGAGTCAATTAACTCAGTTCAGTGTAATCTCAGAAACTGGACCAATACCAAACCGTCTGCTAGGAACCTGGGGTGTCATTTCTGTCTCTCATCTCTGTTTAGAGAAGCAAGTTAACAATGTTGTTCGGTCCTGTTTCCATCAGTTAAGGAATTTGTCTAAGATTAGGTGATTTTTGTTTTTTGCAGATTTGGAGAGGGTATTCCATGCTTTTATTATCTCACGCTTAGACTATTGTAATTCTCTGTATTCATGTCTTAGTTAAAAGTCCCTCTCTCGCCTGCAATTGGTAGAAAATGCTGCTGCCAGGCTTTTATCTAGGAGTAACGGGCGTGACCATGTTAGCCCCATTTTAGCCTCTCTTCACTGGCTTCCCATCAGCTCTAGAATAGATTTTCAGATTGTGCTTCTAACTTGTTCTAAACCTACATGGTCCGACTCCCTCATACCTCCCAGACCCTCAACCCCCTATGAGCCCAAGAACAGCCTGAGATCCTCAGCCGGGTCCTTCTGTCACACACACACACACACACACACAAACACACACACGCACACACACATGCACAATCACACACACACCTACACACTCACACACACACACACACACACACAAACACACACACAAACACACACACACACACACACACACACTCACAAACACACACAAACACACACACACACTCACAAACACACACATACTCAAACACACACACTCACAAACACACACACAAACACACATACACACTCACAAACACACACACACACACACACACAAACAATCACACACTCACACAAACTCTCTCTCTCTCTCTCTCTCTTTCTCACACACACACACACACACACACACACACACACACACACACACACACACACAGAACAGAACAGCAGAATACTGGAAAAAAGGAGCAGCAGGGTATGGGGTGTGAAAAGTACCACACTAGTTGCTTGTTCAAGCTTACTTACAATGTGTGTGTGCGCGTGTATACCATGGAGTATACACACACACACACGTTGGAGTCGACCATCGCAGCTCATTGCAAAACTGCATACGCATGCGTGGTGGTCACGCTTAAAGTGAATGGGGGGTGGGCATCTTTTTACCACTTAAGGAACATTGCCAAGGTGCAACCGTTTCTCTCTCAGGCTGACACTGAAAGATTAATGCATGTTTTCATCACAAGCAGGCTGGACTACTGCAATGCTCTACTATCAGGCCTACCAAAGAAAGCAATCTCTAAACTACAAATGCTCGATCGTCTCGTTGAGAGAGGTCAGGGAAGAATTTTTACAGCTCATTTTTCTGTGCCCCGGGTGAAACTGTTTTTTTGCTTGTGGAGTGGAGATAGTAGTAGAAACAAATATCTAGGAATTATGATCGACAGCAACCTCATATTTAAAGGTCACGTTAAAAAAGTGTGTAAGAACCTCAGATTCACCCTGGCCAACGTCCGTCATCTCAGAAACCACATGTCTACAGAAGAGGAAAGAATGTACTTGTTTTCTCTCATCCTGTCCCACATCGGTTACTGTCTGCCTACCTGGTCAAATGCACATGCCTCAACTCTAGGCCCCGTCATATCCTTATATAAACAAGATATCAAAATTCTCGATAAAAAACCCATTAGATTCCACCACTGCAGTATACTTAAAAAACACAATCTCTTAAATTGGGATAATCTTTCAAATGTATGAACTGTTATCTCATGTTCAATATCCGTCACGGTTCGGCCCCTCCTCCACTCACCAGCGTAGTTAGTTTCCCTTCATCCACCATGGGTTCCACAAGAGGGCCATTGAGAGGTGACTGCCAAATCCCATTCAGAAAAAGTCTGTTTGGTCAATCTGGTTTTTCATACACTACTGCACACGAGTGGAACACAGTCCCACAACACATAAGAGACTCTACCTCATACCACACCTTCAAGAGACTCTACCTCATACCACACCTTCAAGAGACTCTACCTCATACCACACCTTCAAGAGACTCTACCTCATACCACACCTTCAAGAGACTCTACCTCATACCACACCTTCAAGAGACTCTACCTCATACCACACCTTCAAGAGACTCTACCTCATACCACACCTTCAAGAAACACATGAAAAACTGGCTTCTCCACTATCAAAGCTGTGACCATTAGCGCCTTTGGATGTTCTGCGTTAAATGTGTGTGTCTTGATATTATGTGTTGTGTTGTGAAATGATGTACTGTGTAATGTGTAGTCTTGAATGTTATACTGTTGGTGCTGTCCCATGTGATTCATGGTGTCCTGTCCCTGAATGTTCTGTTTACTGTGTTGATTTTAATCACTGTGTACCAATTTGACCATTGCAGGAAGGCCTTTTAATTTCTGTCAGGGGGACTGCCGACGGAAACTAGCCTTTTGGCTAAAATCGGGTGCATTTACACCATGTGTTTATTAATGTATGTTGTCCTTCTTAATCAAATAAAATAAACTGAAACTTCCCTCTGTAATATGTAGGGGTGGGATAATCCATGTTCAAGCAGGGCTGGAGGGATGGAGGAGGGAGGAGAAAGAGAGCAGGGATGGAGGGATGATGGAAGGAGGGAGGAGAGAGAGAGCAGGGATGGAGGGATGATGGATGGAGGGAGGAGAGAGAGAGCAGGGATGGAGGGATGATGGATGGAGGGAGGAGAGAGAGAGCAGGGATGGAGGAGAGGCATTCTGCCACATGTGCTCTGATAGACATGACCAGACTGCTCTTCTCTGGAGGTGAACTGCTGCTTCCCTGACAGCTGCAGCTGTCTACCAGTGTGTGTATGTGTGTGTGTGTGTGTGTGTGTACACGTGTGTGTACATGTGTATGTATGTGTGTGTGTGTGTGTGTGTGTGTGTGTGTTTGTGTGTGTATGTACATGTGTGTGTGTACAATGGGGCGGCTGTAGCTCAGTTGGTAGAGCGGGTCGTTCAATGATCGAAGGGTCAGTGGTTCGAATCCCAGCTCCGACTGTCCACATGTCGAAGTGTCCTTGAGCAAGACACCTAACCCCAAAATTGCTCCCAATGAGCAGGTTAGCACCTTGCATGGCAGCTACCACCATTGGTGTGTGATTGTGTGTGTGAATGGGTGAATGAGAGGCCATTGTAAAGTGCTTTGAGTACCGCTAAGGTGGAAAAGCGCTATATAAGTGTAGTCCATTTACCATTTACCATTTACAAGTACGTGGGTGTGTATGTACGTGTGTATGTATGTGTGTATGTGTGTGTACGCATGTGCGTGCGTGTGTGTGTGCGTCAGTCAGTGAGACCAAACTCTCTACCTGTGTGATGAGGACAGACTCAGGAAATCTCATCAGTCAAATTCCTCTGCTCCACCCCCCCCCCCCCCCCCCCGTCTCTCTCTCCCCTCTCTCCCCTCTCAAACCCTGCTTTCTCCCTCTCTCCATCTCCCTCTCTCCCCCCTCCCTCTCTCTCCCCCTATCCCCCTCCCTCCCTCTCCCCCTCCCTCTCTCCCCCTCCCCCCCTCCCTCTCTCCCCCTCCTCTCTCTCCCTGCTCTCCTCCTCCCTCTCTCCCTCCCTCTCTACCCCTCCTCCCTCTCTCCCCCCTCTCTCTCCCCCTCCCTCTCTCTCTCTCCCTCTCTCTCCCCCTCCCTCTCCCCCTCCCTCTCCCCCTCCCCCTCCCTCTCTCTCCCCCCTGCTCTCTCTCCCCCCCCGCTCTCTCTATCCCTGCTCTCTCTCTTTCTCTCTCTCTCTCTCTCCCTCCCTCCCATGCAGTCTTATTCAGAGTGAATTAAAATCAGTGCTAATTCATCTCAGGAAAAGTACCGATTCCTTTATTGTCATTGCAGAATAAAATGAAACGTAGTAGCAATCCAGACGATGCATTCACACAACAAACCGCAATTAAAAATTTAAGAGTTCAAGCTACAGTCATTTAAAATGCTACACATATAAATAAACTATAGAATGTATACATGTGCTGTAACAATAAGATATAAAACTATACAATGGTATAACTATTGTTATTACAAGCTGAGATCTTGCACTTCCGGATGTTGCATATTAGCTGAATTGCAGTGGCCCTATGAACGTACTGTACTCCAGTTAAAACATGTTCAATCTCTCTTTCCTCTCTCTCTCCGTTTCTCGCCCTTCCTCTCTCTCTCCAACAGAAACTATCCTTCCCAGGATGCCCTGGTCTTGTCTGTGGGTCAACTGCATCAAAACATCACGCATCATCAAGTGTGACAGACGAACGCAGACACGCACACACACACATATACACACACACACATACACACACACACATATATACAATGCAAACACACACATACAGTACACACACACACACACACACACACACACATACACACACACACACACATATATACAATGCAAACACACACACACATACAGTACACACACACACACAAACACACACAGTACACACACACACACACACAGTACAAACACACACACATATATAGTACATACACACATACAGTACACACACACCCAGTACCCACCCAGTACACACACGCATACACACACACACACACACACACACACACACACAAGCGCATGAAAATGAGTAATGGGTGCAGGGAGGCGCGTGGCAGGCAGAGTGATGGTGATGGTCTCAGCAGAGGGGCTTGGTGTTCAGCGGTGTTCAGGTGCTCAGTGTGTGAGAACGACTGACTGGATGAACACAGGAATATATGAATATTAATGAGGATATGAATAATGAATGCTTATGTGAAGACCAGCATTGCTGTTCACTGTAGCCACACCCACGAGGCTCAGTGTGATTGGTGCAGTTGACTGGACAGTCCAGATCTAATCCATGTCCTGGTCAGCTAGACCTCTTCTAGCTGGACCTGTGATACTGGTCTAACCAGCTGGACCTGAAGCAGACTGATGGTATAGTAGACTGATGTTATAGCAGACTGATGTTATAGTAGACTGATGTTATAGTAGACTGATGTTATAGTAGACTGATGTTATAGTAGACTGACTGATGTTATAGTAGACTGATGTTATAGTAGACTGACTGATGTTATAGCAGACTGATGTGTTATAGTAGACTGATGTGTTATAATAGACTGATGTGTTATAATAGACTGACGTGTTATTATAGACTGATGTGTTATAATAGACTGATGTGTTATTATAGACTGATGTGTTATTGTAGACTAGTGTGTTATAATAGACTGATGTGTTATTGTAGACCGATGTGTTATAGTATACTGACATGTTATAGCAGACTGATGCGTTATTGTAGACTGATGTTATAGTAGACTTATGTTACAGTAGACTACGGATGCAAACAATTAATCGAAAATCGAAAATTGATCTTTAAGGATTTGTTCAAGCACGTGAACTTTATTTGATATTCCATCAAACAACGTGATATCAAAGCAGCCATCTCAGGAGAAATGCAGATAAATCACCAGCGGCATATTTTGAAAAATGAAGCGGGTCAAGCAAAGCGTTGTGTGGGACCACTTAGAAAAGAAAGGACAAGAAACCACTTTCAAATATGATGATGCCGTGAACATGTACCACATGACCACAACAGCAACGCTCTGTCACCTGAAGAACAGCTAACCCACCATGGGCTCAGTGTTTGAGGAGGAGCTGAGGGGCAGCAGGCAGAGAACAATAACCCTGTCCGTCCGTAAGGGAGTGTTTATAAAGAAAACAAACACTTATGGTATTGTTTGGAAATGTTGGTATTTTAATTACAATTAACCGACTGATCATTAACATTACCAATGATCGATTCAGGGACGTGCCTACAATTTGCAACCCTACAGTAGACCGACTAATTTTATAGTAGATCGATGTTACAGAAGAGTGATATTACAGTAGACTGACTGATGTTATAGTAGACACACTGATGTTATAGTGCACTGATGTAACTCTAGACAAAGGTACTTACTGTAAGTCACTTTGGATAAAATCGTCTACTAAATTACTAAAATGTAAAAAAAAAACATGAACATGTTCTAAGAGCCAGACTGAAAAAGACAGGAGTGTTAGGAGGGTAGTAGAGTCTGGTAGAAGGCAGGGGTAGTAGGGTAGTAGAGTCTGGTAGAAGGCAGGGGTAGTAGGGTAGTAGAGTCTGGTAGAAGGCAGGGGTAGTAGGGTAGTAGAGTCTGGTAGAAGGCAGGGGTAGTAGGGTAGTAGAGTCTGGTAGAAGGCAGGGGTAGTAGGGTAGTAGAGTCTGGTGTGGTAGAAGGCAGGGGTAGTAGGGTAGTAGAGTCTGGTAGAAGGCGGGGGTAGTAGGGTAGTAGAGTCTGGTCTGGTAGAAGGCAGGGGTAGTAGGGTAGTAGAGTCTGGTAGAAGGCAGGGGTAGTAGGGTAGTAGAGTCTGGTAGAAGGCAGGGGTAGTAGGGTAGTAGAGTCTGGTGTGGTAGAAGGCAGGGGTAGTAGGGTAGTAGAGGCTGGTAGAAGGCAGGGGTAGTAGGGTAGTAGAGTCTGGTAGAAGGCAGGGGTAGTAGGGTAGTAGAGTCTGGTAGAAGGCAGGGGTAGTAGGGTAGTAGAGTCTGGTAGAAGGCAGGGGTAGTAGGGTAGTAGAGTCTGGTAGAAGGCAGGGGTAGTAGGGTAGTAGAGTCTGGTAGAAGGCAGGGGTAGTAGGGTAGTAGAGTCTGGTAGAAGGCAGGGGTAGTAGGGTAGTAGAGTCTGGTCTGGTAGAAGGCAGGGGTAGTAGGGTAGTAGAGTCTGGTCTGGTAGAAGGCAGGGGTAGTAGGGTAGTAGAGTCTGGTGTGGTAGAAGGCAGGGGTAGTAGGGTAGTAGAGTCTGGTGTGGTAGAAGGCAGGGGTAGTAGGGTAGTAGAGTCTGGTAGAAGGCAGGGGTAGTAGGGTAGTAGAGTCTGGTAGAAGGCAGGGGTAGTAGGGTAGTAGAGTCTGGTGTGGTAGAAGGCAGGGGTAGTAGGGTAGTAGAGTCTGGTAGAAGGCAGGGGTAGTAGGGTAGTAGAGTCTGGTAGAAGGCAGGGGTAGTAGGGTAGTAGAGTCTGGTAGAAGGCAGGGGTAGTAGGGTAGTAGAGTCTGGTAGAAGGCAGGGGTAGTAGGGTAGTAGAGTCTGGTGTGGTAGAAGGCAGGGGTAGTAGGGTAGTAGAGTCTGGTGTGGTAGAAGGCAGGGGTAGTAGGGTAGTAGAGTCTGGTAGAAGGCGGGGGTAGTAGGGTAGTAGAGTCTGGTGTGGTAGAAGGCAGGGGTAGTAGGGTAGTAGAGGCTGGTAGAAGGCAGGGGTAGTAGGGTAGTAGAGTCTGGTGATGGCAGAAGCCAGGGGTAGTAGGGTAGTAGAGTCTGGTAGAAGGCGGGGGTAGTAGGGTAGTAGAGTCTGGTAGAAGGCGGGGGTAGTAGGGTAGTAGAGTCTGGTGTGGTAGAAGGCAGGGGTAGTAGAGTCTGGTGTGGTAGAAGGCAGGGGTAATAGGGTAGTAGAGTCTGGTAGAAGGCAGGGGTAGTAGGGTAGTAGAGTCTGGTAGAAGGCAGGGGTAGTAGGGCAGTAGAGTCTGGTGTGGTAGAAGGCAGGGGTAGTAGGGTAGTAGAGTCTGGTGTGGTAGAAGGCAGGGGTAGTAGGGTAGTAGAGTCTGGTAGAAGGCAGGGGTAGTAGGGTAGTAGAGTCTGGTAGAAGGCAGGGGTAGTAGGGTAGTAGAGTCTGGTAGAAGGCAGGGGTAGTAGGGTAGTAGAGTCTGGTAGAAGGCAGGGGTAGTAGGGTAGTAGAGTCTGGTGTGGTAGAAGGCAGGGGTAGTAGGGTAGTAGAGTCTGGTGTGGTAGAAGGCTGGGGTAGTAGGGTAGTAGAGTCTGGTGTGGTAGAAGGCAGGGGTAGTAGGGCAGTAGAGTCTGGTGTGGTAGAAGGCAGGGGTAGTAGGGTAGTAGAGTCTGGTGTGGTAGAAGGCAGGGGTAGTAGGGTAATAGAGTCTGGTAGAAGGCAGGGGTAGTAGGGTAGTAGAGTCTGGTAGAAGGCAGGGGTAGTAGGGTAGTAGAGTCTGGTAGAAGGCAGGGGTAGTAGGGTAGTAGAGTCTGGTAGAAGGCAGGGGTAGTAGGGTAGTAGAGTCTGGTGTGGTAGAAGGCAGGGGTAGTAGGGTAGTAGAGTCTGGTGGGGTAGAAGGCAGGGGTAGTAGGGTAGTAGAGTCTGGTAGAAGGCAGGGGTAGTAGTGTAGTAGAGTCTGGTAGAAGGCAGGGGTAGTAGGGTAGTAGAGTCTGGTGGGGTAGAAGGCAGGGGTAGTAGGGTAGTAGAGTCTGGTAGAAGGCAGGGGTAGTAGGGTAGTAGAGTCTGGTAGAAGGCAGGGGTAGTAGGGTAGTAGAGTCTGGTAGAAGGCAGGGGTGGTAGGGTAGTAGAGTCTGGTAGAAGGCAGGGGTAGTAGGGTAGTAGAGTCTGGTAGAAGGCAGGGGTAGTAGGGTAGTAGAGTCTGGTGTGGTAGAAGGCAGGGGTAGTAGGGTAGTAGAGTCTGGTAGAAGGCAGGGGTAGTAGGGTAGTAGAGTCTGGTGTGGTAGAAGGCAGGGGTAGTAGGGTAGTAGAGTCTGGTAGAAGGCGGGGGTAGTAGGGTAGTAGAGTCTGGTAGAAGGCAGGGGTAGTAGGGTAGTAGAGTCTGGTAGAAGGCGGGGGTAGTAGGGTAGTAGAGTCTGGAAGAAGGCGGGGGTAGTAGGGTAGTAGAGTCTGGTGTGGTAGAAAGCAGGGGTAGTAGGGTAGTAGAGTCTGGTGTGGTAGAAGGCAGGGGTAGTAGGGTAGTAGAGTCTGGTGTGGTAGAAGGCAGGGGTAGTAGGGTAGTAGAGTCTGGTGTGGTAGAAGGCAGGGGTAGTAGGGTAGTAGAGTCTGGTGTGGTAGAAGGCAGGGGTAGTAGGGTAGTAGAGTCTGGTAGAAGGCGGGGGTAGTAGGGTAGTAGAGGCTGGTAGAAGGCAGGGGTAGTAGGGTAGTAGAGTCTGGTGTGGTAGAAGGCAGGGGTAGTAGGGTAGTAGAGTCTGGTAGAAGGCGGGGGTAGTAGGGTAGTAGAGTCTGGTAGAAGGCAGGGGTAGTAGGGTAGTAGAGTCTGGTGTGGTAGAAGGCAGGGGTAGTAGGGTAGTAAAGTCTGGTAGAAGGCAGGGGTAGTAGGGTAGTAGAGTCTGGTAGAAGGTAGGGGTAGTAGGGTAGTAGAGTCTGGTAGAAGGCAGGGGTAGTAGGGTAGTAGAGTCTGGTGTGGTAGAAGGCAGGGGTAGTAGGGTAGTAGAGTCTGGTGTGGTAGAAGGTAGGGGTAGTAGGGTAGTAGAGTCTGGTGTGGTAGAAGGCAGGGGTAGTAGGGTAGTAGAGTCTGGTGTGGTAGAAGGCAGGGGTAGTAGGGTAGTAGAGTCTGGTAGAAGGCAGGGGTAGTAGGGTAGTAGAGTCTGGTAGAAGGCAGGGGTAGTAGGGTAGTAGAGTCTGGTAGAAGGCGGGGGTAGTAGGGTAGTAGAGTCTGGTAGAAGGCAGGGGTAGTAGGGTAGTAGAGGCTGGTAGAAGGCAGGGGTAGTAGGGTAGTAGAGTCTGGTAGAAGGCAGGGGTAGTAGGGTAGTAGAGTCTGGTAGAAGGCAGGGGTAGTAGGGTAGTAGAGTCTGGTGTGGTAGAAGGCAGGGGTAGTAGGGTAGTAGAGTCTGGTAGAAGGCGGGGGTAGTAGGGTAGTAGAGTCTGGTAGAAGGCAGGGGTAGTAGGGTAGTAGAGGCTGGTAGAAGGCAGGGGTAGTAGGGTAGTAGAGTCTGGTAGAAGGCAGGGGTAGTAGGGTAGTAGAGTCTGGTAGATGGCAAGGGGTAGTAGGGTAGTAGAGTCTGGTGTGGTAGAAGGCAGGGGTAGTAGGGCAGTAGAGTCTGGTGTGGTAGAAGGCAGGGGTAGTAGGGTAGTAGAGTCTGGTGTGGTAGAAGGCAGGGGTAGTAGGGTAGTAGAGTCTGGTAGAAGGCAGGGGTAGTAGGGTAGTAGAGTCTGGTAGAAGGCAGGGGTAGTAGGGTAGTAGAGTCTGGTAGAAGGCAGGGGTAGTAGGGTAGTAGAGTCTGGTAGAAGGCAGGGGTAGTAGGGTAGTAGAGTCTGGTGTGGTAGAAGGCAGGGGTAGTAGGGCAGTAGAGTCTGGTGTGGTAGAAGGCAGGGGTAGTAGGGTAGTAGAGTCTGGTAGAAGGCAGGGGTAGTAGGGTAGTAGAGTCTGGTAGAAGGTAGGGGTAGTAGGGTAGTAGAGTCTGGTAGAAGGCAGGGGTAGTAGGGTAGTAGAGTCTGGTAGAAGGCGGGGGTAGTAGGGTAGTAGAGGCTGGTAGAAGGCAGGGGTAGTAGGGTAGTAGAGTCTGGTAGAAGGCAGGGGTAATAGGGTAGTAGAGTCTGGTGTGGTAGAAGGCAGGGGTAGTAGGGTAGTAGAGTCTGGTAGAAGGCGGGGGTAGTAGGGTAGTAGAGTCTGGAAGAAGGCAGGGGTAGTAGGGTAGTAGAGTCTGGTGTGGTAGAAGGCAGGGGTAGTAGGGTAGTAAAGTCTGGTAGAAGGCAGGGGTAGTAGGGTAGTAGAGTCTGGTGTGGTAGAAGGCAGGGGTAGTAGGGTAGTAGAGTCTGGTGTGGTAGAAGGCAGGGGTAGTAGGGTAGTAGAGTCTGGTGTGGTAGAAGGCTGGGGTAGTAGGGTAGTAGAGTCTGGTGTGGTAGAAGGCAGGGGTAGTAGGGCAGTAGAGTCTGGTGTGGTAGAAGGCAGGGGTAGTAGGGTAGTAGAGTCTGGTGTGGTAGAAGGCAGGGGTAGTAGGGTAATAGAGTCTGGTAGAAGGCAGGGGTAGTAGGGTAGTAGAGTCTGGTAGAAGGCAGGGGTAGTAGGGTAGTAGAGTCTGGTAGAAGGCAGGGGTAGTAGGGTAGTAGAGTCTGGTAGAAGGCAGGGGTAGTAGGGTAGTAGAGTCTGGTGTGGTAGAAGGCAGGGGTAGTAGGGTAGTAGAGTCTGGTGGGGTAGAAGGCAGGGGTAGTAGGGTAGTAGAGTCTGGTAGAAGGCAGGGGTAGTAGTGTAGTAGAGTCTGGTAGAAGGCAGGGGTAGTAGGGTAGTAGAGTCTGGTGGGGTAGAAGGCAGGGGTAGTAGGGTAGTAGAGTCTGGTAGAAGGCAGGGGTAGTAGGGTAGTAGAGTCTGGTAGAAGGCAGGGGTAGTAGGGTAGTAGAGTCTGGTAGAAGGCAGGGGTAGTAGGGTAGTAGAGTCTGGTAGAAGGCAGGGGTAGTAGGGTAGTAGAGTCTGGTAGAAGGCAGGGGTAGTAGGGTAGTAGAGTCTGGTGTGGTAGAAGGCAGGGGTAGTAGGGTAGTAGAGTCTGGTAGAAGGCAGGGGTAGTAGGGTAGTAGAGTCTGGTGTGGTAGAAGGCAGGGGTAGTAGGGTAGTAGAGTCTGGTAGAAGGCGGGGGTAGTAGGGTAGTAGAGTCTGGTAGAAGGCAGGGGTAGTAGGGTAGTAGAGTCTGGTAGAAGGCGGGGGTAGTAGGGTAGTAGAGTCTGGAAGAAGGCGGGGGTAGTAGGGTAGTAGAGTCTGGTGTGGTAGAAAGCAGGGGTAGTAGGGTAGTAGAGTCTGGTGTGGTAGAAGGCAGGGGTAGTAGGGTAGTAGAGTGTGGTGTGGTAGAAGGCAGGGGTAGTAGGGTAGTAGAGTCTGGTGTGGTAGAAGGCAGGGGTAGTAGGGTAGTAGAGTCTGGTGTGGTAGAAGGCAGGGGTAGTAGGGTAGTAGAGTCTGGTAGAAGGCGGGGGTAGTAGGGTAGTAGAGGCTGGTAGAAGGCAGGGGTAGTAGGGTAGTAGAGTCTGGTGTGGTAGAAGGCAGGGGTAGTAGGGTAGTAGAGTCTGGTAGAAGGCGGGGGTAGTAGGGTAGTAGAGTCTGGTAGAAGGCAGGGGTAGTAGGGTAGTAGAGTCTGGTGTGGTAGAAGGCAGGGGTAGTAGGGTAGTAAAGTCTGGTAGAAGGCAGGGGTAGTAGGGTAGTAGAGTCTGGTAGAAGGTAGGGGTAGTAGGGTAGTAGAGTCTGGTAGAAGGCAGGGGTAGTAGGGTAGTAGAGTCTGGTGTGGTAGAAGGCAGGGGTAGTAGGGTAGTAGAGTCTGGTGTGGTAGAAGGTAGGGGTAGTAGGGTAGTAGAGTCTGGTGTGGTAGAAGGCAGGGGTAGTAGGGTAGTAGAGTCTGGTGTGGTAGAAGGCAGGGGTAGTAGGGTAGTAGAGTCTGGTAGAAGGCAGGGGTAGTAGGGTAGTAGAGTCTGGTAGAAGGCAGGGGTAGTAGGGTAGTAGAGTCTGGTAGAAGGCGGGGGTAGTAGGGTAGTAGAGTCTGGTAGAAGGCAGGGGTAGTAGGGTAGTAGAGGCTGGTAGAAGGCAGGGGTAGTAGGGTAGTAGAGTCTGGTAGAAGGCAGGGGTAGTAGGGTAGTAGAGTCTGGTGTGGTAGAAGGCAGGGGTAGTAGGGTAGTAGAGTCTGGTAGAAGGCAGGGGTAGTAGGGTAGTAGAGGCTGGTAGAAGGCAGGGGTAGTAGGGTAGTAGAGTCTGGTAGAAGGCAGGGGTAGTAGGGTAGTAGAGTCTGGTAGATGGCAAGGGGTAGTAGGGTAGTAGAGTCTGGTGTGGTAGAAGGCAGGGGTAGTAGGGCAGTAGAGTCTGGTGTGGTAGAAGGCAGGGGTAGTAGGGTAGTAGAGTCTGGTGTGGTAGAAGGCAGGGGTAGTAGGGTAGTAGAGTCTGGTAGAAGGCAGGGGTAGTAGGGTAGTAGAGTCTGGTAGAAGGCAGGGGTAGTAGGGTAGTAGAGTCTGGTAGAAGGCAGGGGTAGTAGGGTAGTAGAGTCTGGTAGAAGGCAGGGGTAGTAGGGTAGTAGAGTCTGGTGTGGTAGAAGGCAGGGGTAGTAGGGCAGTAGAGTCTGGTGTGGTAGAAGGCAGGGGTAGTAGGGTAGTAGAGTCTGGTAGAAGGCAGGGGTAGTAGGGTAGTAGAGTCTGGTAGAAGGTAGGGGTAGTAGGGTAGTAGAGTCTGGTAGAAGGCAGGGGTAGTAGGGTAGTAGAGTCTGGTAGAAGGCGGGGGTAGTAGGGTAGTAGAGGCTGGTAGAAGGCAGGGGTAGTAGGGTAGTAGAGTCTGGTAGAAGGCAGGGGTAATAGGGTAGTAGAGTCTGGTGTGGTAGAAGGCAGGGGTAGTAGGGTAGTAGAGTCTGGTAGAAGGCGGGGGTAGTAGGGTAGTAGAGTCTGGTAGAAGGCAGGGGTAGTAGGGTAGTAGAGTCTGGTGTGGTAGAAGGCAGGGGTAGTAGGGTAGTAAAGTCTGGTAGAAGGCAGGGGTAGTAGGGTAGTAGAGTCTGGTAGAAGGTAGGGGTAGTAGGGTAGTAGAGTCTGGTAGAAGGCAGGGGTAGTAGGGTAGTAGAGTCTGGTAGAAGGCGGGGGTAGTAGGGTAGTAGAGTCTGGTAGAAGGCAGGGGTAGTAGGGTAGTAGAGTCTGGTAGAAGGCAGGGGTAGTAGGGTAGTAGAGTCTGGTAGAAGGCGGGGGTAGTAGGGTAGTAGAGTCTGGTAGAAGGCAGGGGTAGTAGGGTAGTAGAGTCTGGTAGAAGGCAGGGGTAGTAGGGTAGTAGAGTCTGGTGTGGTAGAAGGCAGGGGTAGTAGGGTAGTAGAGTCTGGTAGAAGGCAGGGGTAGTAGGGTAGTAGAGTCTGGTAGAAGGCAGGGGTAGTAGGGTAGTAGAGTCTGGTAGAAGGCAGGGGTAGTAGGGTAGTAGTCTGGTAGAAGGCAGGGGTAGTAGGGTAGTAGAGTCTGGTAGATGGCAAGGGGTAGTAGGGTAGTAGAGTCTGGTGTGGTAGAAGGCAGGGGTAGTAGGGCAGTAGAGTCTGGTGTGGTAGAAGGCAGGGGTAGTAGGGTAGTAGAGTCTGGTGTGGTAGAAGGCAGGGGTAGTAGGGTAGTAGAGTCTGGTAGAAGGCAGGGGTAGTAGGGTAGTAGAGTCTGGTAGAAGGCAGGGGTAGTAGGGTAGTAGAGTCTGGTAGAAGGCAGGGGTAGTAGGGTAGTAGAGTCTGGTAGAAGGCAGGGGTAGTAGAGTCTGGTAGAAGGCAGGGGTAGTAGGGTAGTAGAGTCTGGTGTGGTAGAAGGCAGGGGTAGTAGGGTAGTAGAGTCTGGTAGAAGGCAGGGGTAGTAGGGTAGTAGAGTCTGGTAGAAGGCAGGGGTAGTAGGGTAGTAGAGTCTGGTAGAAGGCAGGGGTAGTAGGGTAGTAGAGTCTGGTAGAAGGCAGGGGTAGTAGAGTCTGGTAGAAGGCAGGGGTAGTAGGGTAGTAGAGTCTGGTGTGGTAGAAGGCAGGGGTAGTAGGGTAGTAGAGTCTGGTAGAAGGCAGGGGTAGTAGGGTAGTAGAGTCTGGTAGAAGGCAGGGGTAGTAGGGTAGTAGAGTCTGGTAGAAGGCAGGGGTAGTAGGGTAGTAGAGTCTGGTAGATGGCAAGGGGTAGTAGGGTAGTAGAGTCTGGTGTGGTAGAAGGCAGGGGTAGTAGGGTAGTAGAGTCTGGTAGAAGGCGGGGGTAGTAGGGTAGTAGAGGCTGGTAGAAGGCAGGGGTAGTAGGGTAGTAGAGTCTGGTGTGGTAGAAGGCAGGGGTAGTAGGGTAGTAGAGTCTGGTAGAAGGCGGGGGTAGTAGGGTAGTAGAGTCTGGTAGAAGGCAGGGGTAGTAGGGTAGTAGAGTCTGGTGTGGTAGAAGGCAGGGGTAGTAGGGTAGTAAAGTCTGGTAGAAGGCAGGGGTAGTAGGGTAGTAGAGTCTGGTAGAAGGTAGGGGTAGTAGGGTAGTAGAGTCTGGTAGAAGGCAGGGGTAGTAGGGTAGTAGAGCCTGGTGTGGTAGAAGGCAGGGGTAGTAGGGTAGTAGAGTCTGGTGTGGTAGAAGGTAGGGGTAGTAGGGTAGTAGAGTCTGGTGTGGTAGAAGGCAGGGGTAGTAGGGTAGTAGAGTCTGGTGTGGTAGAAGGCAGGGGTAGTAGGGTAGTAGAGTCTGGTAGAAGGCAGGGGTAGTAGGGTAGTAGAGTCTGGTAGAAGGCAGGGGTAGTAGGGTAGTAGAGTCTGGTAGAAGGCGGGGGTAGTAGGGTAGTAGAGTCTGGTAGAAGGCAGGGGTAGTAGGGTAGTAGAGGCTGGTAGAAGGCAGGGGTAGTAGGGTAGTAGAGTCTGGTAGAAGGCAGGGGTAGTAGGGTAGTAGAGTCTGGTGTGGTAGAAGGCAGGGGTAGTAGGGTAGTAGAGTCTGGTAGAAGGCAGGGGTAGTAGGGTAGTAGAGGCTGGTAGAAGGCAGGGGTAGTAGGGTAGTAGAGTCTGGTAGAAGGCAGGGGTAGTAGGGTAGTAGAGTCTGGTAGATGGCAAGGGGTAGTAGGGTAGTAGAGTCTGGTGTGGTAGAAGGCAGGGGTAGTAGGGCAGTAGAGTCTGGTGTGGTAGAAGGCAGGGGTAGTAGGGTAGTAGAGTCTGGTGTGGTAGAAGGCAGGGGTAGTAGGGTAGTAGAGTCTGGTAGAAGGCAGGGGTAGTAGGGTAGTAGAGTCTGGTAGAAGGCAGGGGTAGTAGGGTAGTAGAGTCTGGTAGAAGGCAGGGGTAGTAGGGTAGTAGAGTCTGGTAGAAGGCAGGGGTAGTAGGGTAGTAGAGTCTGGTGTGGTAGAAGGCAGGGGTAGTAGGGCAGTAGAGTCTGGTGTGGTAGAAGGCAGGGGTAGTAGGGTAGTAGAGTCTGGTAGAAGGCAGGGGTAGTAGGGTAGTAGAGTCTGGTAGAAGGTAGGGGTAGTAGGGTAGTAGAGTCTGGTAGAAGGCAGGGGTAGTAGAGTCTGGTAGAAGGCGGGGGTAGTAGGGTAGTAGAGGCTGGTAGAAGGCAGGGGTAGTAGGGTAGTAGAGTCTGGTAGAAGGCAGGGGTAATAGGGTAGTAGAGTCTGGTGTGGTAGAAGGCAGGGGTAGTAGGGTAGTAGAGTCTGGTAGAAGGCGGGGGTAGTAGGGTAGTAGAGTCTGGTAGAAGGCAGGGGTAGTAGGGTAGTAGAGTCTGGTGTGGTAGAAGGCAGGGGTAGTAGGGTAGTAAAGTCTGGTAGAAGGCAGGGGTAGTAGGGTAGTAGAGTCTGGTAGAAGGTAGGGGTAGTAGGGTAGTAGAGTCTGGTAGAAGGCAGGGGTAGTAGGGTAGTAGAGTCTGGTAGAAGGCGGGGGTAGTAGGGTAGTAGAGTCTGGTAGAAGGCAGGGGTAGTAGGGTAGTAGAGTCTGGTAGAAGGCAGGGGTAGTAGGGTAGTAGAGTCTGGTAGAAGGCGGGGGTAGTAGGGTAGTAGAGTCTGGTAGAAGGCAGGGGTAGTAGGGTAGTAGAGTCTGGTAGAAGGCAGGGGTAGTAGGGTAGTAGAGTCTGGTGTGGTAGAAGGCAGGGGTAGTAGGGTAGTAGAGTCTGGTAGAAGGCAGGGGTAGTAGGGTAGTAGAGTCTGGTAGAAGGCAGGGGTAGTAGGGTAGTAGAGTCTGGTAGAAGGCAGGGGTAGTAGGGTAGTAGAGTCTGGTAGAAGGCAGGGGTAGTAGGGTAGTAGAGTCTGGTAGATGGCAAGGGGTAGTAGGGTAGTAGAGTCTGGTGTGGTAGAAGGCAGGGGTAGTAGGGTAGTAGAGTCTGGTAGAAGGCGGGGGTAGTAGGGTAGTAGAGTCTGGTGTGGTAGAAGGCAGGGGTAGTAGGGTAGTAGAGTCTGGTAGAAGGCAGGGGTAGTAGGGTAGTAGAGTCTGGTAGAAGGCAGGGGTAGTAGGGTAGTAGAGTCTGGTAGAAGGCAGGGGTAGTAGGGTAGTAGAGTCTGGTAGAAGGCAGGGGTAGTAGAGTCTGGTAGAAGGCAGGGGTAGTAGGGTAGTAGAGTCTGGTGTGGTAGAAGGCAGGGGTAGTAGGGTAGTAGAGTCTGGTAGAAGGCAGGGGTAGTAGGGTAGTAGAGTCTGGTAGAAGGCAGGGGTAGTAGGGTAGTAGAGTCTGGTAGAAGGCAGGGGTAGTAGGGTAGTAGAGTCTGGTAGATGGCAAGGGGTAGTAGGGTAGTAGAGTCTGGTGTGGTAGAAGGCAGGGGTAGTAGGGCAGTAGAGTCTGGTGTGGTAGAAGGCAGGGGTAGTAGGGTAGTAGAGTCTGGTAGAAGGCAGGGGTAGTAGGGTAGTAGAGTCTGGTAGAAGGCAGGGGTAGTAGGGTAGTAGAGTCTGGTAGAAGGCAGGGGTAGTAGGGTAGTAGAGTCTGGTAGAAGGCAGGGGTAGTAGGGCAGTAGAGTCTGGTGTGGTAGAAGGCAGGGGTAGTAGGGTAGTAGAGTCTGGTGTGGTAGAAGGCAGGGGTAGTAGGGTAGTAGAGTCTGGTAGAAGGCAGGGGTAGTAGGGTAGTAGAGTCTGGTGTGGTAGAAGGCAGGGGTAGTAGGGCAGTAGAGTCTGGTGTGGTAGAAGGCAGGGGTAGTAGGGCAGTAGAGTCTGGTGTGGTAGAAGGCAGGGGTAGTAGGGTAGTAGAGTCTGGTGTGGTAGAAGGCAGGGGTAGTAGGGCAGTAGAGTCTGGTGTGGTAGAAGGCAGGGGTAGTAGGGCAGTAGAGTCTGGTAGAAGGCAGGGGTAGTAGGGCAGTAGAGTCTGGTGTGGTAGAAGGCAGGGGTAGTAGGGTAGATGATCTGTTACCTCCCAGACTGAACCTGGCGCAGCAGCAGAGGCTCAGCTAAAAGCTGCTCGCTAACAGACAGAGAAACACACCTCAGCTCTCCCACAGCATGTTCTGATATCAAAGTGACTCAGGGGAGAGAGAGAGAGAGAGAGAGAGAGAGAGAGAGAGAGAGAGAGGATAGAGAAAGAGAGGGAGAGAGAGCGAAAGAGGATAGAGAAAGAGAGGGAGAGAGAGAGTTAGAGATTGATAGAGGAGAGATAGAGAGAGCGAGAGAGAGATTTAAAGAGCTTAAAGAGGCCTGCTAGATCCCTGCTGAGGAACATTCCTGAGGATTAGAAGAACGCAGAGCTGAGGAGATGGCAGTCCTAAACGTTCTAGAGGTTTCTACAGGCTGACTTACTCACCAACCCCATCCTGACCTCTGGGTTGGTTAAATAACTAACCCTCCTCTCTCCCCCCATTCTCTCTTTCAACTCTCTCTTTCTCTACCCCTCTTCTTTCCATCTCCCTCCCTCCCTCCCTCCCTCCCAGCAGAGGGGCAGGATGTCCCAGGACTAACCTGCTTACACACACTCACCATTCAGACTCCACTACCACCATGCGCTCTCTCTCTCTCTCTGCTCTCTTTCTGTCACAAAGACAAACATACCAGAGGAACACACACACACATGCACGCGCGCACACATGCACACACACACACACCACATGAACACACACACCTGCTGAAGCCTGCTGTGTTCCAGTCAGAGAGAGCAGCACACTTTTGGGAGAAGATTAGACACCCCATCTCTCCTCCTCCTCTCCCCTGCTCTCCTCCTCGCCTCTCCTCTGAGTGGCTGTTTGTGTAGGACTGAGATGACATCATTATCAAGGAACTGTTTAGCCAATACTCTCAAATGCTTATCAACCCTCAGGGCCATAGTCACCATATACATTGAGGGGGACAAGTCCCCCCCAATGTTCAGATATGCCCCAAATATCCCCCCCAATATATAACTGATATTTTCACAAAAAAACACAACCCCAAAACTTTTTTTTCATTGCTATTTTACGTTAGACAATCACATACCACCATCCAAAATGATGCAATCATCATAATTATAACTAAACATAACAAAAATATTTAAGCTAGGCTATGTATTCTTCATGCTTTGTAATGCTGTTTTATTACTGTGTAGTTACAACTAGCCTACAGGACACTAGGGGGCAGCAGAGGCTCCGTTGCCATTGTTGTACCACAGGACGTTTGAGACTGAAAACAGCTGCGCCTGAGTGAACGGTCCACTCATTTATTTTCATGTTTACAGGTTAGTAAGCCGTAACTTGTATTACATCTAGACTCATTATATGTATATCTTATGTCTATAAGTGGTTTGTAATTCTTGTTTACTTTAGTAATGGTAAAGTTAGCTAGCTAGCTACTACACGTTAGCTGCTGTTAGCTATGAGAAGATGTCCATTGCCGTGGTGCACATGAGTATTCAAGTGACGCTCCCGACAAACTGTATAACTTAAACTATAATGTATGGAAGCTCCCCTGTCACATTATCTTACTATCCAAACTCCCACTCTAACTGCTTGTTTTCTTAATTATTACTTCTTTAGAAGCCATAGTATCTAGCTATGAGTTGCCTGTTAGACCTAGCTAGCTAGTTGGCTACAAACTATCTGTCCCCCAGTTCTTATCACGGGGCTCCACTCACTGAATGGACACAGTAGTGGTGAATTAACAAGTGAATAGCTGTTTGGCGGTCCCAGTGTTTCCCATACGTTAATTCATCCATGGCGGCACGCCATGGAAGCATTTATCCCGCCATAGCTGCAAATTTTAGGATATCAACAGTGGCGATTGCTTCTATAAGCCAGGGTAAGCCTGGCTTACCCATACAAATCCAAATAAAACTACATTTTTGCTCTTTCTTTCAGTGAAAGAAGGCACAAAAATCGACTTTCACACTGTCTTTGACTTAAATGTGCCTTGTATTCTGCCATATCGCTTCATTCTCATCCGTGTTTAGCGTTTTGGTAGTGCTCCGTCGCCCCCTACAGTCCTCATGAAAATACAGTCCATGTTACGGTCCGTTGGCAGCTTGTCTTACTAGCTCCTCATTCACTTAACATTGTAGGCCAGGAAAAAGGATTCTGGTTTACGGAAATCAAGACTAAATGAAAAATCAGCCAATCAAATTATCCCACACATACAAAACCGCGAAAAATTCGTCATCAGTCGAAATGTAACTTAAAGGAGTAGTAAAGGGAAAATGCATATTTAGCCCTGTTTTAAGGTTACTTATGATCATATACAATGGTTCAGATCAAAATGTTGACAAAGCTAGTTTTTTCGAGAAAGTTGATAATTGCTCTACCACCGTTTTTGTCCTACAATGGATGTGGATGGGCATCTTGAAAAATTGTGTGTGCTGCGCGCATGTTTCGTTGCTCCTGGCTTACCCGGTTCTAGGACCCACCAGACACCACTGGTTATCAAAAGTTTTGACTTCTCATTAAAAATAAAACTCAAACGCTGTTGTGTTTTGTGCTGTGCTCAGAGGGTGAGAGATATATTAGACCAGTGAGATGTCCAGGCCCTCTGCCCTGGTGTGAGGCAGCTGCTAGTGTCAGAGGGGAAGCCTCGTTCAGACTGCTTGATTGCCATCTCTGAGGGATCTCTATTAGATGATGGTCAGCTGGCTCTTTTTCAGCTTCTACTTGCACATTTTCTCCTAGATTTTTCTTTTTCAGAACTGACATTTTTAAGGGCTCATGTCCCACAGTATGTTGCATTAAATAGCCTTTTGTACAGTAGATGGAAATGTGGTCTTTGGCACAGTGAGTTGTTTGTCAGAGTGTTACCTGTATTTTCATTAAAAAAGACTGGGCACGACACTGGATGTTATTTAATATTGGTACCCCCTAATGTTGACTCCATGGCTACAGCCCTGAACCCTCTACCCTCTCCTTCTTCCTCCTTCCCTTTCTTTCTCCCCCCCCCCCCCTTTCCTCTCTCAATCTCTCTTTGGGTCCTATTTTTGTGCCGGTGCAGGGCAGTGTTGTGGCCTAGCGCTGGTGAACTGCCAGTTTTCTCTGCTGCAAACTCAATATTTCTCGCCTCCACTAGGTTTGATCATTTCATGGTGCACAAGTTGTTTACGCCACAGTGGGTTGGCCAGGGCAACAGGCGGTGACTATGGGAACGGAATGACATCAGTCGGCGCTATGCAACTTTGGTGGGGATGAAATGAAACAATTACCGGTTTCACAATAAACCCCAGAAAAAATTCCCACAGTCAGTAGTACCACTTCAAAATTTAATTGGGGGACAAGCAGCATAAGCCACCATTATGTTTCTACCTTTTTGTACTTTTTATTAGGGGCCAGACAGCGTAGCTGCCGGAACCCTATTGTATTTGCCAATATTATTATTATTATTCTAGGGGGCGGCTGTAGCTCAGTTGGTAGAGCGGGTCGCTTAGTGATCGAAGGGTCAGTGGTTTGAATCCCAGCTCCAACTGTCTACATGTTGAAGTGTTCTTGAGCAAGACACCTAACCCAAAATTGCTCCCAATTAGCAGGTTAGCACCTTGCATGGCAGCTACCGCCATTGGTGTGTGAATGTGTGTGTGAATGGGTGAATGAGAGGCCATTGTAAAGCGCTTTGAGTGCCGCTAAGGTGGAAAAGCGCTATATAAGTGTAGTCCATTTACCATTTACCATTCTCCATCTTCCACTGAAGTCTGACTTCCTGTGGACAAAAAATCACCAAACTTTGCACATAGCTCCAGTCCTATACCCAAAGTTCTCAACCTGCATTGTAGGTCAATAAAGCTGAAGGTGGCGCTACAGCAACAGTCTAAAGTTTAAAACTTTAAAAAATCATAACAAATCAGCCATAGGTGCCATCACTGTAAAACCACCATGTCAATGTAGTCCCAAGTGAGACAAAACTTTCATACGCTCTGACCTTGCAGGAATTTTGAAGTCCATCACTCTGATTTCTTCATAAACTATAAAACCTATCAATCCTATCTCCTCCCACATTTTTTGTTCAATTGACACCAAAATTGATCTACTGTATCTTCAGACTGTCCTTACCAAACGATCCTCAGATTTTTTAAATATGAAAAATTGAGCCCACAGCGCATCAAAATGTTTTACTGTTAACAGTTCTGTATACAATTACTACAAATTCTTGCCAAATCAATGTCTGATCATCCTCATAGTGACAGCGACACGTGACAACATTAACAACATATCCAAGATGTAGTGTGATTTTTTTTCAGAATTATATGTCAATTTTTTTTCTTTTTTTCCTTTTTTCTTTTTTACAGTATTCTGAATTATACCCTCAAATGGTCAATGGAAAAGAACATATCTAAACCTAACTCCTCCCATATTTTTTGTGTGTTGGCTGTAAGCCGACACACCAAGGAGAGGGAATCCTTTTTGTCCGTGCTTCTTGCGTTTTGTGTCTTGTGTCGTGTTGTTGACCTGCAATTCCATTGCTGCTACCACAAGAGGCAGTAGTCCCAGAACATCCAAACCAAAAGACTCCACTGACCCCTACATGCGTAGTTTCTCTCCCTATCTGCGTGCGTGTACGGGGTGTGCAGGGGGGGGGGGGTTGGGGGGCATTGGGAGTAATAACAATGTCGGAGAAGACCCTGTGCAAGACCCCACGGTACTCTACTGCATTATAGACAGATAGTCCTCATTACAATAGGAGTAGGACACTTCAAATCCTATAGTAATTAATTTTTGTAAAGGATGTGATGCACCAGTCGCTCTACGCCTATGTGGTTTATTTTCAGTGATTAGACTGACTGTTGACTGGCACAGCTTTAGGTGGTGATGGAGAAATGAGCTTAATGTATTGATGCTTTTTTGTGCGTGACTTACAGTGCCAGCGCACCTAGTATAGTGTTCGTCCGGTCATCACTCCCTCCCTCCCTCCCCTCCGTTACTGCGGACAATGTTGGCCTGCATTTCTCTGTTGGCACCACAAGAGGCAGTAGTCCCAGCACACCAAAATCAAGAAGGACACCAAAATCAACCCGCCGATCTCCACAGCACAAGTAGAGTAGTGGTGAGAGCATTGGACTCCCACCCAGGAGACCGGGGTTCTTGGTGGGGATGACTTTATGTTATCATCAGTGTAACTGCTTTAGCCACTGACCGCTACCATTAATGTTATGGAAGCTGCTGCTAGTTGTTGTGAGCTCATGAGCTAACTGGCTATCCCGCTCTTATTGTGCTGGATTAGCATTGGAAGCATTGGAACTGATGTGTCCAGGTGACAAGACCTATCTTTATTTATCAGACATTACCGTCCTACCAGTCCCACACAGAAACAAGCCAGCCAACACACATAAGCCAGGCTTGACCTGGCCTGGTTTTTTCAATTGCAACCAAAATGAATACACTGCATCATCAGACAGCCCACACCAAACAATCCAGACAGATTTTTTAAATATCAAAAACTGAGCGCATGATGCATCAAAACGTTTTACTATTAGCAATACTGTACATTTACTACAAATTCTCACTCAATAAATGTCCAATGTTCATGAAAAATGAGGGGAATATTTTCCTGAAATGGTATATGTAGTGTAATTTTTTTCAGAATTTTATCTCAAAAATTTAATTTTTGAATATATGTTTAATTCTGTCCTCTGAAACCAACACTTCATACAGAGAAAACTACACTACCCACAATTCAACACAAGCTCCACCAATTGTAGACGTTGCTTTTGGCAACCCTACCCAGCTCCCGCCAAGGATTACCAAGGCTGCGTTCCGAATCGCATACTTCTACTTCTTACTACCAGTACCTACTACAGCTGCCCTTAGAAAGTACGTACTTTGCAAGCAGTAGGCATCTAATTGGGACATACTACCTTGTCATAACATTGCGCCTTGAAATTTGCCCACATCCGTCGCTGTCCATAATGCGACATTCATCTACAGCTGTCACGACTCGCAAGTGTGACGCACATTTCCGCTGTGCACAGGATTGTGGGTCAGAATAGCCAGAAAAGCCTGCTGGCTTGCATACTGCAAAATACGACCGGATGTAGTAGGACATCCTGGTATTTTTGCCATACTGCATGTGGCATACTATGTACTGGGACATATTACATCCTGTTTTGGCATACTATATAGTAGGGTAGTATGCGATTCGGAACGCAGCCAATGACTAAGTTCATTGATTGGCCACTGACTGAGCACACAGCTGCTGAAGTTAATGTTAAATTATGAAGAAAAGCAAACAAAACATGTAAAAATGAATAAACATCTCATCCCACAATTTTCAAATCAATTAACACCAAACTTTCTACACTGGATCTTCAGACCATCATTCACAAACTCATTGACCAGATTGTTGAATTATCAAAATTGAGCTTACAATGCATCAAAATGTTTTTCAATACACAGTACTGTCAACAGCTTTCTCTTTCCTTTGTTGTATATTATTATTATGAGACTCTGATCACTTCAGCCACTCATCCACATTTTGAAGGGCATACCATCATTATATGATGCAACTTCTATTGTTATATCCTTTGTTTCAGTGTGTATACTTTAATCAACAAACATCTTTTCACATGGGCTTTTATATATACCACACGCTCAGTGTTGCAATAGAAATGGATGCGCCTTCCTCAAAAAATAGACTTTGTTGTGGTGCTAAACCAAAATTGTGAACATCAAAAAGGACATCAAAGATGCATGGTAGCACTCACCAATAAAAGATACATGGACAGATCCTCTATTTCACCGGTTTTATTTTTGCCGTCAATGGATCATGCTAACGTTTCGGCCAGAGGCCTTCCTCAGAGCATGAATGAGCTTGGAATCAGATGGTACGAAACGTTAGCATGACGTTAACCTTTGCAACATCCGGCGTAGCACAGTGGATAGTGCGTCGGCCTTGCAAGCAGCAGGTAGAGATCGAATCCCGTTCAACCATATGTCTGACTTTCTAAATTCTCGGGACCATCCTTGACCCTTGTCAAACACGTCTCATGTCGACACGTCAGTCTAGCTGATTCCTTGGCTACTTGCAGCTAAACTGCTTGGCCCCCACATCCCTGCTTGCAGGTATATTTATCATTAAAACCCGTTTGATTATTATTATTTGTTGTTTTGTGAGAATGGCAGAAGGCAGAGCTGAGGAGATTTTCCTGCCTTCTTAGAGGACTAAGTCTGAAGTGAACTTGCATGTGGGGACTTTGAAATGGATGGGAATGTCATGGTTGGTCTAACTTGCCAATAGCTTGTGTTAATGATGTAAACTGAAGCTTTCAGTGTAGCCTACTCTTGTAAAACAACACGTTCTGCTGCTGTAGGCTACTCTAGCGCATAGCATTTATAGGCTAGTCTTGCGCATAGGGTTTAGTTTCACTTTCATTTTTGTATTGAGAGAAGAGAGGCATACTATTCAATGGAGAAAAAGTTTGTGTGTGTGAGTGATTGAGTGAATGATTGAGAAATAATAATAATGATAATCAGGTCTGTTTCAGTACTTTTTGAACATGTTCAGTATATTTTAACAAACCGTGATAATACTGGTAACCGTGATCATTTAAGAATATCGTGATAATACTGATTGAACCGTGGTCATTTTGGTCACTATAACCATGATATAAAATGTTCATACCGTTATATCCCTAGTGTCAAATAATGATTATACAATGGGTAGTTCCAGTCCTTGATTTTGATTGGCTGAAAGCTTTGTAAAATATTCTATAACCACACACCTGTGACCGCATAACTAGTCTTTTTCAGTATTGTAAAGCACCTGGGATAAAAACACTATATAAGTGCAGTCCATTTACCATTACAAGAAATTACAATAGATAAATAAAAGGTCATGGTGTGAAATGTATATTAATGTCTTACAACTGTACCAATGTCTCTACTGGGATTGCCTTCTAGCCAACTACATTTACATTTGTTAAATGTTGATCAATATACATTTATTCAAATAAATACATTGGAAATTGATAGCGTGTAGTACCTTATATTTAGTAAAACCAAAATGATTTGATTTTGACTCATTAAACTGGGAAATAAACTTAAACCTGAGGCTATTTAACTTTTAGTTGCGCACCCCATCTGATCATGGTATCCTTTAGTATGAGGGGTCCAGTCCACAGGTGATTAGTGATGTGACTCCAGGGTGATTAGTGATGTGACTCCAGGGTGATACATGTGTTTGACTCCAGGGTGATTAGTGATGTGACTCCAGGGTGATACATGTGTTTGACTCCAGGGTGATTAGTGATGTGACTCCAGGGTGATTAGTGATGTGACTCCAGGGTGATACATGTGTTTGACTCCAGGGTGATTAGTGATGTGACTCCAGGGTGATTAGTGATGTGACTCCAGGGTGATTAGTGATGTGACTCCAGGGTGATTAGTGATGTGACTCCAGGGTGATTAGTGATGTGACTCCAGGGTGATTAGTGATGTGACTCCAGGGTGATTAGTGATGTGACTCCAGGGTGATTAGTGATGTGACTCCAGGGTGATTAGTGATGTGACTCCAGGGTGATTAGTGATGTGACTCCAGGGTGATTAGTGATGTGACTCCAGGGTGATTAGTGATGTGACTCCAGGGTGATGCATGTGTTTGACTCCAGGGTGATTAGTGATGTGACTCCAGGGTGATTAGTGATGTGACTCCAGGGTGATTAGTGATGTGACTCCAGGGTGATTAGTGATGTGACTCCAGGGTGATTAGTGATGTGACTCCAGGGTGATTAGTGATGTGACTCCAGGGTGATTAGTGATGTGACTCCAGGGTGATACATGTGTGTGACTCCAGGGTGATTAGTGATGTGACTCCAGGGTGATTAGTGATGTGACTCCAGGGTGATGTATGTGTTTGACTCCAGGGTGATTAGTGATGTGACTCCAGGGTGATTAGTGATGTGACTCCAGGGTGATTAGTGATGTGACTCCAGGGTGATACATGTGTTTGCCAGTTATCGTGATTCGGTCCCACAACACCTACACACACGCTTTGTATTCTTTATAGGGCCAGATCTTCAGATGTTTGGACAGGTCGGTGGTATTTTACGATACAGCCCTCAGTAAGCCAGTGGTACATTACAATGCAGCCCTCAGTAAGTCAGTGGTATAGTAACACAGCCCTCAGTAAGCCAGTGGTACATTACAATGCAGCCCTCAGTAAGTCAGTGGTATAGTAACACAGCACTCAGTAAGCCAGTGGTACATTACAATGCAGCCCTCAGTAAGTCAGTGGTATAGTAACACAGCCCTCAGTAAGCCAGTGGTACATTACAATGCAGCCCTCAGTAAGTCAGTGGTATAGTAACACAGCCCTCGGTAAGTCAGTGGTATAGTAACACAGCCCTCAGTAAGTCAGCGGTATATGAATACAGCCCTCTGTAAGTCAGTGGTATATGAATGCAGCTCTCTGTAAGTCAGTGGTATAGTAACACAGCCCTCTGTAAGTCAGTAGTATATGAATGCAGCCCACTGTAAGTCAGGGGTATATGATTACAGCCCTCTGTAAGTCAGTGGTATATGAATACAGCCCTCTGTAAGTCAGTGGTATATGAATACAGCCCTCTGAAAGTCAGTGGTATATGAATACAGCCCTCAGTAAGTCAGTGGAACTGTACATTAATACAGCCCTCTGTAAGTCAGTGGTATATGAATACAGCCCTCTGTAAGTCAGTGGTATATGAATGCAGCCCTCTGTAAGTCAGGGGTATATGAATGCAGCCCACTGAAAGTCAGTGGTATATGAATGCAGCTCTCTGTAAGTCAGTGGTATAGTAACACAGCCCTCTGTAAGTCAGTAGTATATGAATGCAGCCCACTGTAAGTCAGGGGTATATGATTACAGCCCTCTGTAAGTCAGTGGTATATGAATACAGCCCTCTGTAAGTCAGTGGTATATGAATACAGCCCTCTGAAAGTCAGTGGTATATGAATACAGCCCTCAGTAAGTCAGTGGAACTGTACATTAATACAGCCCTCTGTAAGTCAGTGGTATATGAATACAGCCCTCTGTAAGTCAGTGGTATATGAATGCAGCCCTCTGTAAGTCAGTGGTATATGAATGCAACCCTATGTGAGTCAGTGGTATATGAATGCAGCCCTCTGTAAGTCAGTGGTATATGAATGCAGCCCACTGTAAGTCAGTGGTATATGAATACAGCCCTCTGTAAGTCAGTGGTATATGAATGCAGCCCTCTGTAAGTCAGTGGTATATAAATACAGCCCTCTGTAAGTCAGTGGTATATGAATACAGCCCTCTGTAAGTCAGTGGTATATGAATGCAGCCCTCTGTAAGTCAGTGGTATATGAATACAGCCCTCTGTAAGCCAGTGGTATATGAATACAGCCCTCAGTAAGTCAGTGGAACTGTACATTAATACAGCCCTCTGTAAGTCAGTGGTATATGAATACAGTCCTCTGTAAGTCAGTGGTATATGAATACAACCCTCTGTAAGTCAGTGGTATATGAATAGAGCCCTCAGTAAGTCAGTGGTATATGAATACAGCCCTCTGTAAGTCAGTGGTATATGAATACAGCCCTCTGTAAGTCAGTGGTATATGAATACAGCCCTCAGTAAGTCAGTGGAACTGTACATTAATACAGCCCTCTGTAAGTCAGTGGTATATGAATACAGCCCTCTGTAAGTCAGAAGTATATGAATACAGCCCTCTGTAAGTCAGTGGTATATGAATGCAACCCTCTGTGAGTCAGTGGTATATGAATGCAGCCCTCTGTAAGTCAGTGGTATATGAATGCAGCCCACTGTAAGTCAGTGGTATATGAATACAGCCCTCTGTAAGTCCGTGGTATATGAATGCAGCCCTCTGTAAGTCAGTGGTATATGGATACAGCCCTCTGTAAGTCAGTGGTATATGAATACAGCCCTCTGTAAGTTAGTGGTATATGAATGCAGCCCTCTGTAAGTCAGTGGTATATGAATACAGCCCTCAGTAAGTCAGTGGAACTGTACATTAATACAGCCCTCTGTAAGTCAGTGGTATATGAATACAGTCCTCTGTAAGTCAGTGGTATATGAATACAGCCCTCTGTAAGTCAGTGGTATATGAATACAACCCTCTGTAAGTCAGTGGTATATGAATAGAGCCCTCAGTAAGTCAGTTGAACTGTACATTAATACAGCCCTCTGTAAGTCAGTGGTATATGAATACAGCCCTCTGTAAGTCAGTGGTATATGAATAGAGCCCTCAGTACGTCAGTGGAACTGTACATTAATACAGCCCTCAGTACGTCAGTAGTACAGTACGTCCGTCAGTAAGTCAGTTTGTTCTTTTGGGAAGCGAGCTGTTGGAGACACGAAAAAGAGTCATCAGGAAATTGCCAATTCTATAGCGTTGGCGCACTAGCATTTAAATAGATGGAAAAAGGGTGTTGTGATTGGGCCATTATGAAACTAAGCCTCCACTACACCCACGCGTATTCTATTAGCTTTATCAAACCACTTTTACAACTGTGCCTGGGGTGCTTCTGGGGTAGAACACATGAAGATAGAGATGTTCTTGTGGTATAATCCCAGGTCTCACCAGCACCTGGCTGCTTATTTATACAAGACTGAGATTCTGCTCGCTGATCTACTGGACAGGAAGAGGGAGAAGGAAAGGAGGGAGGAGAGGAGGAGGAGAGGGGAGGAGGTGGGAGGAGAAGAGGAGGAGAGGATGTTTCTATCAGTGTTCCAGCAGCAGCAAGATGAGATACCTAGGCCTGAATAGCTGTCAAACCTCTCCTGTCCTCCTCCTGTCCTCCTTCTCTCCTCCACTTCTCCTCTCCTCCACTTCTCCTCCTCTCATCTCCTTCGCCTCTCCTCCTTCTCTCCTCCACTTCTCCTCTCCTGTCCTCCTCCTCTCCTCCTTCTCTCCTCCACTTCTCCTCTCCTGTCCTCCTCCTCCTCTCCTCCTCTTCTCCTCCTGTCCTCCTTCTCTCCTCCTCCTCTCCTGTCCTCCTCCTCTCCTCCTCCTCTCCTGTCCTCCTCCTCTCATCCTTCTCCTGTCCTCCTCCTGTCCTCCTTCTCTCCTCTCCTCCTCCTCTCCTTCTCCTCTCCTGTCCTCCTTCACTTCTCCTCTCCTCCTCCTCTCCTTCACTTCTCCTCTCCTCTCCTCCTCCTCTCATCCTTCTCCTGTCCTCCTCCTGTCCTCCTTCTCTCCTCTCCTGTCCTCCTCCTCTCCTTCTCCTCTCCTCCTTCACTTCTCCTCTCCTGTCGTCCTCCTCTCCTTCACTTCTCCTCTCCTGTCCTCCTCCTCTCCTTCACTTCTCCTCTCCTGTCCTCCTCCTCTCCTTCACTTCTCCTTCTCTCCTCCTCTCCTTCACTTCTCCTCTCCTGTCCTCCTCTGGTCCTCTTCTCCAGCATAGATAAACGAGCTGTCACAGCCATGTCTCTATAAACGCTCAACAGAGAAAACAAACAGGCAGAAGAGACGCGGTGCCTCTTCCCTCCGAGCCTCCTGCCGGTGTGGAATCTTCACAGGACCTGTTTTCATCTCCCGTTGTTTATAAGGGGCATTTGCAAATATGACATTTGACAAACGACAACAAACACATAAGGGACAAATCTAGAGCTTATCTCTCAGACGGTAAAAGGAATGTTTTCTCTGGCCAGCCAGCGCGTGATTACGACACTGCTTTCAGCTGAGTGTGAGTGTCTGTGTGTGTGTGCGTGCGCGCGCGTGTACTTGTATGAGGTGTGTGTGTGTGTGTGTGCTAACACGTGTGTGAACTCGTTAGGGCATTAACAACTTCTGATTTTTTCAGGTCGACTTATCCATCAATAAAGGCAAAGTCGAGTCGACAAGTCATGTGATGACGTCATCACACTTACACAGCGGAGGAATAGCCTAGCCTACATAGATACAGCAACAACAACAACAAAACACCATAACATAATGGCCTGGTGGGTATTCCACAAAGCTGGCTAACTGAGTAAGATAATAACCTGGGGGGTATTCCACAAAGCTGGCTAACTGAGTAAGATAATAACCTGGGGGGTATTCCACAAAGCTGGCTAACTGAGTAAGATAATGACCTGGGGGGTATTCCACAAAGCTGGCTAACTGAATAAGATAATGGCCTGGGGGGTATTCCACAAAGCTGGCTAACTGAGCAAGCCTGACTTTTGCAATGAGTAAAACCTGGAAACTCTTCAAATCTGGAACTGAACTGAAGAAAAAAAATAGCTTTCCGGGTTTTACTTTGTGCAGAAGTCAAGTTTACTTAGTTATCCAGCTTTGTGGAACACCCCCCTGAAGTAGTCTAAGTCAGTAATGTGTGCATTGGTCGCGGCATTCGCGTAGCTCATGTTAGCTCACGTAAGGAGGAGTAATTATGGCCCGTGTGGATTTACTAACTGAGAAGACAAACCTGACGAACGTCGCTATCGCTTTCACATGTGCAAATTGAATTTGCGAACTGAGCAGACAATCGCCGCTACTTGTCCACATGTAGTATTGCGAACGTATAGCTAAGTAAGCAAACACTTGTGAGGAACGTCGCCGCTGTCATCATCAGAAGGTCATTTAAGCTGCTACTGTAGTTGTCTTGTTAGCTCTGATATGGCTAGCCAGCATAGTCTCTCTGTCAGTTGAATCGCCTCGCTCCACATACTACATAATAGAGAGATCAGCAGCATGCAGCAACTTAGTGTATCAGCGCAAGAACTCTCATGAGTCTGGTGCTGAGGTTGAGACTATCTCAGGTACAGAAACAGAGAGAGAGAGAGAGAGAGAGAGAGAGAGAGAGAGAGAGAGAGAGAGAGAAAAACATGACTTGTCGACTCCTCCCCGGGGGAGTCGACTTCTGCTACTGACAAGTCGACTTTTATGTTAATGCCCTAGTACTCGTATGAGGTCTGTGTGTGTGTCCTTGTATGAGGTCTGTGTGTGTGTGTCTGTCCTTGTATGAGGTCAGTGTGTGTGTGTGTGCACATGCGTGTGCTAGCGCATGTGTATACTCGTATGAGGGCTGTGTGTGCATTTGTGTGTGTGTGAGAGACAGTGACTGGAGCAGTTGAGGCTTGTTACTACATGCTATCTCAGCAAGCATGTCCACATCCCCTACCAACCTCTCTCTGGGGGAGGTGAAGGTTACACACACACACACACACACACACACACACACACACACACACACACACACACACACACACACACACACACACACACACATACACACACACAATTATGGCAAAGTTCTCCCCAGTCCTGCTCCAGTGAAGATTTCCCTCCCTGCAGAGCTCAGAGTGAGGCAGAGCCACAACACAGCCTGGACAAGGACTGACTGAGACAGACTGAGACAGACTGGGACAGACTGGGAAGAGACTGGGAAGAGACTGGGACAGACTGGGAGAGACTGGGGAGACAGGGACAGACTGGGAAGAGACTGGGAAGAGACTGGGAAGAGACTGGGGAGAGACTGGGGAGACAGGGACAGACTGGGAGAGACTGGGGAGACTGGGAAGAGACTGGAAGAGACTGGGGAGAGACTGGGGAGAGACTGGGAAGAGACTGGAGAGAGACTGGGACAGACTGGGAGAGACTGGGACAGACTGGGACAGACTGGGACAGACTGGGGAGACTGGGACAGACTGGGACAGACTGGAAGAGACACACTGGAGAGACTAGGAGATACTGGGGAGACAGACTGGGACAGACTGGGAGAGACTGGGACAGACTGGGACAGACTGGGAAGAGACTGGGAAGAGACTGGAAGAGACTGGAAGAGACTGAGACACACTGGAGAGACTAGGAGATACTGGGGAGACAGACTGGGACAGACTGGGAGAGACTGGGGACAGACTTGGGGAGATTGGGGACAGACTTTTTCTAGCTAGTAAACAAGGTCTGTTACAGTTATTAGGTAGCTAGCATAGGGTGACCATAATTTCAAATACCCACATTTTTTATTTTATTTTTTATTATATTTTTAGGTGGGCTAGCTTGTAGAAGCTAGCCCAACTTGTGATATTCCCACTATTTCTTTCTTTCTCTTTCTTTTTCTTTCTTTCTTTCTTTCTTTCTTTCTTTCTTTCTTTCTTTCTTTCTTTCTTTCTTTCTTTCTTTCTTTCTTTCTTTCTTTCTTTCTTTCTTTCTTTCTTATTATTCTCCCCACTTTTTGAACCTTAACTAGTTCTTCATACTTTGTGCTAGAAACTTCATTCAAACTTTAAAATGTTCATGACGTTCAGCTCTTGAACGGATCCATTCAGATTTTTGATATTTTTTAGTTTTTTAGAAATTTAACTTTTAAAACTATTTTTGGTCCCATTGAAACTGCTTGAAACCGCTTTTGGAATGTTCAGAAACTTTACATTTTTAGAGTGGTGGCAGCAGTTGCTTTGAAAATATTCACACATTTTGTAAACTGCTGGCACTCCTACAGTTTTGAAAGCTCACACACATATTATACACCAAAATGTTCACACAACTGTGCTGATTCGTACAATGTAAGTATCTAAGCAGTGTGACTTATAGTTTTCACTGTATGACGATTTGTTCGGCAACTGTGCTCCTCATTGAAACGTATGGCAAAGCACTCTAGCTTTTGAGCTGCTAATTTTGTATTTTTACTCTTTTTCTAACTTGTCGCTATGCCTACAGTTTTAACAGCTCATACACATTTTATATATCGAAACGTTCCCATAACTGTGCTGATTCGTACAATGTAAGTATCTAAGCCGTGTGACTTATAGTTTTCGCTGTATGACGATTTGTTCGGCAACTGCGCTCTCCATTGAAACGTATGGGCCCACACTCTTACCTTTTGAGCTGCTAATTTTGCATTTTTACGCTTTTTCTAACTCGTCGCCATGCCTACAGTTAAGCTACACGGACATATCATATCCTAAAAAGCATTTTCTCAGGATTCCTACGGTGTCAATATCTAGGCTGTGACCTTTATACTTTTTGAGAGAGAGCTGTCTGAATCCAACATGCCTTTCCATTGAAGTGAATGAGAGGATGCTCACAGTGTCAGTTAGGATTTGAATTTGGGGACACGTGGAGGCTCTCTGTACAGGCACCCTTTTATGACTATTGTGGTAGCATTCATATTCATTCATTCCATCCTTCCTTCCTTCCTTCCTTCCTTCCATCCATCCATCCATCCATCCATCCATCCATCTTTCTTTCTTTCTTTCTTTCTTTCTTTCTTTCTTTCTTTCTTTCTTTCTTTCTTTCTTTCTTTCTTTCTTTCTTTCTTTCTTTCTTTCTTTCTTTCTTTCTTTCTTTCTTTCTTTCCTTTCATCCATCCATCCATCCATCCATCTTTCTTTCTTTCTTTCTTTCATCCATCCATCCATCCATCCATCTTTCTTTCTTTCTTTCTTTCATCCATCCTTCTTTCTTTCTTTCTTTCATCCATCCTTCTTTTCTTCCATCCATCCTTCTTTCTTTCTTTTATCCATCCATCTTTCTTTCTTTCATCCATCCATCCATCCATCCATCTTACTTTTTTTCTTTCTTTCATCCATCCATCCTTCCTTCCTTCCTTGCATCCTTCCTTCCTTCCATCCTTCCATCCATCCATCCATCCTTCCTTCCTTCCTTCCTTCCTTCCTTTCTTTCTTTCTTTCTTTCTTTCTTTCTTTCTTTCTTTCTTTCTTTCTCTTTCCTTATATTCGAAGAAATATTCAGAATGACACTCTTTTTCAGGCTGCAAACTCATATATACGCCACAATATATTTTCTCCTCTTTCAGCTATTGAACTCAATAAAACTATGAGTTATGATGAGTGGTCTAATCGATTTTTGAGTGTAGTACTAGCAGTACTCATAACAAACACGTACTGCTTTTCACTGCTACTGCTTCTAACCTCAACTTCCATACAACACCTTCACAGCTACTGCTCCGCCCGGGGTGGGCTATAGACACATGGTCTCCAATGAGGGGTGCATGGGGATGGCCTGGCAATCACTGACCTGCCCCCCACAACCTCTGACCTGAGGGGGCGGAGTTTCGCCACGGCGCCACTATCCACGCCACTGTCCCCACATCTCAGACCCTGAGTTGGCTAGAGACACATGGTCTTCACCGGTGCGGGCGGGTAGGTGGCCCGGAGAGGGGTACACTGTCCTCGACCAGCTATGACCTGAGGGGGCGGAGTCTCACCACCATGCCACTGTCCACGCCACAGACCGCACAACTCAGCCCCTGAGTGGGCTAGAGACGCACGGTCTTCACCGGTGGGTGCATGGAGATTGCCTGGTCTGTAGTAGTTCTAGCATACATACATACATGTTACATACAGCTGCAGCAGCTAGCCCACCTCACATTTTCTCCAGGAAATGTACTTTCTAGTTTATTTTTATTATTTTTAACTCTCAGAACTCTCAGTTCTTTTAAATCAAGACTGAAGACTTTTCTTTCTGTTGCCGCTTTTTATTAAATCAAATAATTATGTATTCATACACTGCACAGTAACTTTTAATTCCTGCATTTTTTTAATTTTTATTTTAATTCCTGTATTTTATTTTTCCTGCATTTTGTTTTAAATGTCCTTTTTTGCATTTCGTTTTATATGACCTTTTATGTGTTGCACTTTGTCTTGATGCTTTGAATGTTTCATGTAAAGCACTTTGAATTGCCTTGTTGCTGAAATGTGCTACACAAATAAACTTGCCTTGCCTTGCCTTTAAGGTAGGCTGTAGGCAAATATAAAATAGGTGATGTATTGCATTCATAACAAAGTTGACAATTTATTGACTGATTTCAAAAGAAAACATAAGGTGAGCTTATTATTAGATCTAGGGTATTTTTGCCTCTGTAATATGATCTTTAGAAACGTCTTTAGAAACAAATAAAGCTTCCCCACTTGCTCCAGCACGCATGCGCACAGCACGCAGACTGGCTATTGTCCGTCTGTAGGCTACACTCGCGGCTCACATTCTCTACGCTACGATCGGCTTCCATCATCTTCTATATCCTCAAAATCTGATAAATATTCAGCCATATTGCACACAATATTCCAGGAACCAACAAGCCGATCATAGCGTAGAGAATGAGAGCCGCGAGTGTGGCCTACAGACCTCGAATTTGCACGTGACCTTGAACATCATCATCATCATCATCATCATGTAAATTGGGAACCTCTCAACTTTAACACTTTGGCGGTTTTGGAACACATTTCCACCCATTCATGAATCCAGCAGGGATCTTTCTTAGGGTTGGTCTTACGAAGTTCATAAGAAGACATTTAAGAGGACACTTAAGAAAATGTTCAGGAATGAGGACCATTCTCCTTTAAGCGCTGACAACAAGTAATGCCATTATTATTTTAAAATCGGGACAATTTGTTAGTGAATGTGGAAAACCGTACAGATATTTGTCGGGACTCAGGATAGCCAGCTTGAAAAAGGGACTGTCCCGGTCAAATAGGGACAGTCGTCTGGTCGTGACGTCTGGTCACCATAAGCTAGCTACCTAGTCTAGCTTCTAGCCAGTTGGTTTCTTAAATGCTATGCCACTAGGCTTGGCAGGGTTGACACAATAATTTGTGAATGCATCCCTTTGTACCATTCATGGTAACTTATTTACCATATACATGCATTGTTATGCCAGCTCTGCTGCTATGCTAGCTAGCTAGATAGGAACAAGCCAGCCAACGCAAAACATGTATATCTAGCGAGCTAATATCAAATCAAATTATCCCATCAGGTCCGTTTATTTTGCATGTGCATGCCTGTGTAGCCTGCTGATTTCTTATAGTCGTTGTGCTATACCTGATAACTGAATTCACCTAATTTTCCTCTCAGTATGATCAGCAAGAAGAGGATGTCAAATAGGGGAGGCAGGGGCAAAGTCAGCAAACACATACACAGCCAACCATATCAGAAGCTTTTCAGAGGCGAAATTAATATGACAAAAACTCACATGAGGCGAGGACATTGGATATGGCAGTTGCTGAATTCATATGCATGGATCAAGTCCCTGTCTTCACTGTAGAAAAGCATGGATCCCAGCAAATGCTTCAGCAGTTCAACCCCAAATATCAGTTACCAAGCAGAAATTATTTAATGTACACAGAGATCCCCAAACACTACACTGAAACTAGAGAGCTCATTACGCGGGATCTCAGAGAGAAGCCATGTTTTGTCTGAACAACTGGGCTGCGTTCAAATTCAGCTAACAGAAGCGAACGTTCGTCGCAAACATGTTTTCTCCAAACGGTCACATTTGAACGGCTTTTAATGAACGTTTCAAATAGTTCGCATAAACGCAACAATGTTCCAAAATACCGTCAGGCTACACATACAATGGCTTCAAGAAGACAGTCTATGGCATCTTTTGTCATTGTTAAATGTTTTGATGATGAGATGTTCGATATTGTTCAACTGCTACAGTGTTGCTTCTCATCTAGTGAACCGGCCACTGGTAGAGTCGAGGGTTTTGTGACCGAAATCAAAACAATCCCCATCTGGGAGCACATCTCCAGTAAGCCTGGGTCCATTGTGATCCTTGTTCCGTTACTGGCGAACTACCTCTCCAGACTGTTAGCTTCTGTTAGCAAACGTTTGCGCCAAACACAAAGCTAATGGAAAATAGTTCGCTAACGTTCGCAAACGTTCGCTATGTTCACTGAATTTGAACGCACCCCAGATCTGTGGACTAGCAGAGCTGCACACACCTTCCTGTCTATTACTATACAGTACATAACCAAGTCATGGGCGATGCACTCCTGGTGTTTAGGGTGTAGCGGCCTGAATACACAGGTGAGAGTTTGAAGGAGGCATTTGAAGAGAAGATTGAAGAGGAATGGAAGTTAGACATTTTAAGAATGGCAGGCATCACAACAGACAATGCCTCCAACAACAAGAAGGCCTGTAAAGATGACTACACATGGGTCTCATGGTTTGGCCACAATCTGCATCTGGTAGTCTACAAAGCCATCAATCTGCACCTGGCAGTCTACAAAGCCATCAATCTGCACCTGGCAGTCTACAAAGCCATCAATCTGCACCTGGCAGTCTACAAAGCCATCAATCTGCACCTGGCAGTCTACAAAGCCATCCATTTTGACAGGGTATCTGCCGCCCTGTCAAGGCTTCGCAAAATCATATGCGCCTTCATCGGATCACCAAAGCTCTCGCATCAAATCACCAAAAAACAGCACCTCTCACTCCAGGAACATTATCTCATCCATGATGAACCCACTCGTTGTTATTCTTCATATGGCATGGTGGACAGGTTTCTGGAGCATCAGCAAGCTGTGTGTGCAGTGCTGGCAGAGGACAAAGAAATGGCATCTTATGCCCTAAAACACTGACATTACAACTTTAGAAACTCTGGAATTCCTTGAACCACTGAGCCCTTTCACTGATGCACTGAGTGGTGGGAAGCACACAACCCTCTCCTCTGTCTTACCACTGATGTGGAAGATTCCCACGTGTCTCAGTGATGAAGACGATGACTCCAGCAACGGATAAATGATGACAGAGAGTTGAAGCTTCTTTTGAACACTGCCACCTACCTTGACCCTAGGTTTAAAGAGCTCTGTTTCACTTGAGGATGATGTTAAACAAAGGACCAAGTCAGGAATGAACCAGGTCAGGAATGGGCCAGGTCAGGAATGGACCAGGTCAGGAATGGGCCAGGTCAGGAATGGACCAGGTCAGGAATGGGCCAGGTCAGGAATGGACCAGGTCAGGAATGGACCAGGTCAGGAATGGGCCAAGTCAGGAATGGACCGAGTCAGGAATGGACCAGGTCAGGAATGGACCAGATCAGGAATGGACCAGGTCAGGAATGGACCAGGTCAGGAATGGACCAAGTCAGGAATGGACCAAGTCAGGAATGGACCAAGTCAGGAATGGACCAAGTCAGGAATGGACCAGGTCAGGAATGGACCAGGTCAGGAATGGACCAAGTCAGGAATGGACCAAGTCAGGAATGGACCAAGTCAGGAATGGACCAGGTCAGGAATGGACCAAGTCAGGAATGGACCAAGTCAGGAATGGACCAGGTCAGGAATGGACCAGGTCAGGAATGGACCAAGTCAGGAATGGACCAAGTCAGGAATGTTGCGGAAGTGGGCCAACACAAGCAGGGGCCTCAAGTTAAGACAGGTCAGCAAAGCAAGCAGGGCTCTCCCCATGTGATAGGTTGAATGGTGAGTGCCTTGTACACAGCAAAATACCAGAACTCAGTGCTGAGGAGGATCCACTCTCCTGGGGGCAAACCAATGGAGGTATTTTACATCAGTTATCCTGTTTTGCCAGTAGGTATCTGTGTATTGCTGCATCAAGCTGTGCTTCTGAGAGAGTATTCACTGCTTCAGGGATTATTGTTAGCCCAAGACGGTCAAGATTGACCCAAGACAACATTGATATGCTGGTGTTCCTCTCTAAAATCCTAGACTTGACAAAGAAAAGGTTCAAGAAGCAATGGAAATTTATGCCATTCTTAAAGAAATATTTTCTTCTCCACAAAATGGTAATAATCACACTATTGTATTCTGTATTGTTGCTTTTTTATGCCCAGCAGTTTGAGCTGGACATTTAACACAGTTCTGTAACGTGTGTGTCAGGTGCTTTTTTATTTTAACCCTATATGCTAGTGCTGGATTTGACAATCTGAGTAATCCTGGTATTTGTATTTGTATGTATTTATTTGTGAAGGGACAATGCACATACATCCATAGTACAATACTATATATGAGCCAGATTTAGCCCAAATGGCTAGTTTCCATCTGCTGTCCCTGGACAGATATTTAAAAGGCAACCTGTAAGAAAAGCATAAAACACAGTACATCTATAATACATTACAGAGGTTAAAAAACATAATTACTCTAAAAACAACACTGAGACAGCATGCAGGAACTGACAAGACCAAGCATACACAAAGGGCAGGACAAACAAGCAACACTGGACATTCAGTGTACACATGTCTGGTTGTTAAAAAGCCATGATTTTAATGGCTCACTGAAGGAGCGGTAGCTACTAAGTTCTCTGATGTGCCCCGGCACTAAGTTCCACTCTTGTGATGCCTTAAGAGAGAATGCAGAATGACTAAAGGCGCTTTTTCTGATCGGCACAATACAGTCACCTTGAGAAGAACCTCTGGTTGTCCTGAAAATATTAGACCTCTGCGTGATAAAGGTTCGGAGTGGAGGGGGGGCAGTGTTGTGCAATATTTTAAAAACAAGTCAGTGTTGTTCTACTTATAAACTAGGCTGTTTACCTTTTCTTTTCTTTTTTTATACTTGGAGGCTACATGCTACTGTTCTTTTTTGTAATGTTAATAGTTGTATAATTTTATATGTGTGTATATATATATATATATATATATATATATATACACAGTAGGACCCCACTCATCCGAACTTCAGAGATCCGAACCTCCCGGTCTACCGGACAGGCTTAAAAAACTCTCTTCTTTTTTTTTAGCTTGCTATCTGGTTACTAGTGGGATTTTCATTACAGTACTGTACCCTGAAGCAGATGAGCATAGAGTCATTTTTCGTTCCCAGTTAATGGACTTCAGGAACACAGACGTGTTGTGAGCATGTAGATTACTAGACCTACTGTATTTGTTAAATAATAGCCTACAGCCTAGGCCACGTTAGCCTACATCGGTTGTTTTAGAGACTTTCTTTTAGGCTACAATAGCCTAAGACACACAACTTGTCTGTCATTTCATTTATTTATTTATTGATTATCATTTGCTCTAATTGTTCTAATGTTGGGTTGTTTTTAGGCTATACCATGTTGTTCTGCGAATACATTAGCCTATCGATGCAGCGTACGCCTCATTTGAGAATAAAGTAGGCTACTGTATTTGATCAAAGCACGCACTCAAGTGGAAATTCGGTTATTTTATTATAGGCTACTGTAGGTCTATTATAGGCTAGGCTGTATGAGTTTAGTTGGCTATTTGATTGCAATTTTGATGCATTTTCACAAGTAATTAAGGGTATTTATTGGTCTATTATGAGTCTATATGAAACAAGTACCACTTATTGAATTTAATGCATTTTAACAGAAGTTTCAGTCATCCGGACATTTCAGAGATACGAACGACCTTCGGTCCCGTTGGGTTCGGATAAGTGGAGTCCTACTGTATATATATATATATATATATAGGCCCATTTATTATATTTTGGGAAACCCTTCAGGCGTTCTGACGGCTCCTGTTAGCTTCACCAGACACCAAGGAGACTTAACTAAAGCTTCCAGCAATCTCCCTCTCCCTCCCTCTTTCTCTCCCTCTTTCTCCCTCTCTCAGCTACTGCTAACCTCTTCCTCTAGGGGAGAGGCTGGGCCAGGGATAATGAAATAACTAATTATCTCACAGAGAAACCCTGAGCTGAAGCTCCACCAGGGACCACAGATATAGTCAAAGAGGACAGACCTGCAGGACCAGACCGGACCAGACCAGACCGGACCGGACCAGACCAGGTCAGACCAGACCGGACCGGACCAGACCAGGTCAGAACAGACCGGACCAGACCAGACCAGACCAGGTCAGACCAGACCGGACCCAACACCCCTCCCTGACCCCCTCTGACCACCCCCACCCCTGACCCCCTCTAACCCCCCCTGACCACCCCTCACCTCTGACCCCCCCTCACCCCTGACCCCCTCTAACACCCCTCCCTGACCCCCTCTGACCACCCCCACCCCTGACCCCCTCTAACCCCCCCTGACCACCCCTCACCTCTGACCCCCCCTCACCCCTGACCCCCTCTAACACCCCTCCCTGACCCCCTCTAACACCCCTCTCTGACCCCCTCTAACCCCCCCTGACCACCCCTCACCCTGACCAAGCCTGACCCCCCCCTCACCCCTGACCCCCTCTAACCCCCCTGACCCCCCCTCACCCCTGACCCCCTCTAACCCCCCTGACCACCCCTCACCCCTGACCAAGCCTGACCCCCCCTGACCCCCCCTCAACCCTGACCCCCTCTGACCACCCACACCCCTGACCCCCTCTAACCCCCCCTGACCCCCTCTAACCCCCCCTGACCCCCCCCTGACCCCCTCTAACCCCCCCTCACCCCCCCTGACCCCCTCTGACCCCCCCTCACCCCTGACCCCCTCTAACCCCCCCTCACCCCTGACCCCCTCTAACCCCCCCTGACCCCCCCTCACCCCCCCTGACCCCCTCTGACCCCCCCTCACCCCTGACCCCCTCTAACCCCCCCTCACCCCTGACCCCCTCTAACCCCCCCTCACCCCTGACGCCTCCTCACCCCTGACCACCCCTCACCCCTAACCCCCCCTGACCCCCCCTCACCCCTGACCCCCCCTCACCCCTAACCCCCCCTGACCCCCCCTCACCCCTGACCACCCCTGACCCCCCCTCACCCCCTCTGACCACCCCTGACCCCCCCTGACCCCCTCTAACCCCCCCCTCACCCCTGACCCCCTCTAACCCCCCCTCACCCCCTCTGACCCCCTCTAACCCCCCCTCTAATCCCCTCACCCCCTCTGACCCCCCCTCTAACCCCCCCATATGGACCATGGATTTGTTAAGTTTGGGAACTAAGACAAGGATGGACTCACAGACACACAAACACACACGCATGCACTCTTTGGGGAACTACATGTACACCATTGCTTTTAAAACTGAGCAGACTTCAGGATACAGAGAGGGCAGAGCAGTGTGGATCTTAGGGGTGCTCCGATTCCACTAAGCCACGATCCCATTCCTGGGGTCACCATCCCATTCCCGAATCGGTTCTCAATTCCAACGATTCTCGATTCCAGAATCTAGATTCAATTCTCAATGGATTTTCTACAAAGACGGATTTGTGGAATAAGAAAGTGGAATATAGCAGAAAATGATATAATATTATGTTGTTTTATATTGCAATAGCACACGAAGGGAAAATCATGTTTAGCCCTGTTTTAAGGTTACTTATGATCATATACAATGGATCAGATCAAAACGTTGACAAAACTAGCACTTTTGAGAAAGTTGATAATTGCTCTACCACCGTTTAGGTCATACAATGGATGTGGGTGGGCACCGTGAAAAATCATTCAAAAACATCTTAAACTCTCGATTTCAAAGACAAAGACTCACTGAGGGGGTAATTGGTGTCAGTTGGTGTTCTGACATCAAATTCGCCGCAAAGTATGAATCCTGTAGGGTTTTATTGATCATTTTATGAAATCCATTGACTTGTATTGAAGCGACCGTTGTAGATGTGTAGATCAATCCGCAGAGGGGATTCAGGAAGCGGAACTACTTCAAGGCATTGGGCGAGATCGGAATCAGTTCAAGCGGAGGTTTACACACGTATATGCTGTGACTAAATAGTTCTATGCTAAATATTTTAAAAAGCCTTTCCAGATGATCTAGAATCTTACTTTATGGTGAATTATATGTCAGAACGCCAACTAACCTTGGTGAGTTTCTTGTCTTTGAAATTGAGAGTTTAACATGTTTTTTGAATGATTTTTCAAGGTGCCCACCCACATCCATTGTATGACAAAAACGGTGGTAGAGCAATTATCAGACTCTCAAAAGTGCTAGTTTTGTCAACGTTTTGATCTGATCCATTGTATATGATCATAAGTAACCTTAAAACAGGGCTAAACATGCATTTTCTCTTCGTGTGCTATTGCAAGTGCTCAGGAGAGAGAGAGGAAAAAAAGAAGAAGAATCGATTATTGGGAGTTGGGAATCGATTCAGGAATCATGGCATTAAGATTCGCGATCCTTTCAAGAATCGATTCTTTGGAGCACCCCTAGTGGAGTAGAGCAGGGGTCTCAAACTCACACCCCTCCACCCGGCCCGTGACATGATGTCAGAAATATAATGTAATCCGGTCCGCAAAATAATTGATTGTAAACGGCTCCAGCAGGCAGGCCTACAATGCGAAATACAAGTCGGTCAAATGTGGGGAGAAATGCTGTTATTGTGCTCAGCGCGCGAGGTGAATGCTGCATACAGTCACAGGTGCAATCAATCAATCCACACACGACTATGAACTATGAACGGAATGCAGCTCGCCACCGAGGGGCTGTTTTCATGGTTAACTAACGTTAGGAACACAGACAGTTTCAAGAAATATGGACATTAGAGTATTTTTTGTGGAGTTCAATGGAAATGCTACCTGCCTGATATGCAAGAACAAAGTCACCGTTCTAAAGGAATATAATGTCAAGAGCTATTCATTACTAAACATGAGGTGTCATAGGGAGACAAGAGGAAAAAACGAGCCACACAGCTGAGAGGGATAATGTCTCAGTCTTTCAAGATAAGTGTCTAGCCAGAAATAGAGCAGTAGCCTACACATGTATTCAAGTGTCTGGTAAGAAATGGAAACAAACTTGAACTTTAATAAATGCAAGTACAGGTCCAGGGCAGGCTTACAGTAGTGATGCACATCTTGAAGCTCAAACAGAATAAAGTACAAATGTAGGCTATTCAAGATAAAATACAAGTAAGGAAAAAAGATTTGCAGCACTAACTGTTAAAATATATTAAAATGAATGGAAACTGGTTTGAATTTGTATGATAAAAATGTTAGTTATGGAATAGTCTTGCAACATTTAGAGACTGAGTTATGGAAATGAAAAATGACATTTTCCGAAATATTGCACTTGAACATAGTTAGTAGTAGCCTAGTTGACGTTGACATTGACGTGGCCCTCCTATGCGTTGACGATACCAGCAGTGGCCCCAAGCCAATGTGAGTTTGAGACCCCTGATGTAGAGTGAGCTGCCCCAAACGTCTGGAGAACAACGATCCAAGAAGTAGTGTGAAGCCATGTCCCCTCTAGAGCAGGTTAGAGAGCGCTTCCCTGAGGTAAGATAGGATCTCAGGCACTTCCTGCATTCATGTAGGGAAAGTAGCACCATTCAGGGGAAGGTGGTCACGCTAGGCCTTGGTTTAGCATCGTGAGCCATTGGCCAGCAAGGCAAACCTTCACACACACACACACACACACACACACACACACACACACACACACACACACACACACACACACACACACACACACACACACACACACACACACACACACATTGTAATATTGTAGGTATTACAATATACAGGGAGTGACTATAACAAACCCATAATTCACTCCCATTCAGAAATTCCAATGGTCGCTGAAGCCAAAAATCCCTCTCTGAAAATCCTCTCGATTTTGAATGGAGGCTCTGGGCCAGGATTTGAGGGCGGGCTGATAAGTGTGAATCGGGACTCAAACTCCTTGGCCCTGTGGACTGAATCAGAATAAGCCTGATGACGTTCCTTGCTAAGCTTTTGCACTTCAAGGACTGTACTCAAAGGGCCTTTTTCATCCCTGGCGAATTATAAGTCTCCAGATTGACACTATCTGGCAGACCCAGCTGGAGGAGGCTCACCTCCACCAGAGAAGAACAGTACTAATGAATGATGACTCCGTAATTAACATTAAGCATCGAAGACATGTCCTAGTTTGTCTAACACAAGAGAAAACAGTTAACACCGTATGTTTATACAAACAGACTACAGAATAGATCCAGAATACAGAGTAGATCCCAGACTACAGAATAGATCCAAACTACAGAGTAGATCCCAGACTACAGAGTAGATCCCAGACTACAGAATAGATCCCAGACTACAGAATAGATCCCAGACTACAGAGTAGATTCCGGACTACAGAATAGATCCAGACTACAGAGTAGATCCAGACTACAGAGTAGATCCCAGACTACAGACTAGATCCAGACTACAGACTAGATCCAGACTACAGAGTAGATCCCAGACTACAGACTAGATCCAGACTACAGAATAGATCCAGACTACAGACTACATCCAGACTACAGACTAGATCCAGACTACAGAGTAGATCCAGACTACAGAGTAGATTCCGGACTACAGAATAGATCCAGACTACAGAGTAGATCCAGACTACAGAGTAGATTCCGGACTACAGAATAGATCCAGACTACAGAGTAGATCCCAGATTTCAGCCGGAAATGCCCCAGAATGCATTATCCCTACTTGACACACACACACACACACACACACACGTGTTGCTCACTGAGAGGACCAGGACAGAACACTCACTCACTCAGCATTCTACTGCTAATTAATAATTACAGAGAGAGAGGGAGAGTGAGAGAGAGAGAGAAGAAAAGGGGATGAGAGAAAGACGAAGGGTGAGGGGCAAGAGAGGAGAGGAGGAGTGGAATGGGAGGAGGATGAGAGGATGCTGAAAAGGAGAGAGAGAGAGAGAGACTGCTGGTGGTCAAACATTCCTCCGGCCCCTCCCTCCCTCCCTCCATCTATCTAATGCTGCATTCCGTTTGTATCGGAGCTCCAGATTGGCGCCCGGGACGACATCATATCCCAGTTGAATGCATTCCAGAAACAAAAGAGCAAAAAACACTTTCGCCATCTTTGTAGTTCTAGCCAAGTTGGACATTGTTTGCAATACCAGTTGATCACAACCAATTACGCTATCTTGAGCATACGAACTCCGTAGCAACACTGTCCACTGATAGACGCTGGACAGGACTGTGTGTACGACTGATTTAATGAGACACAAGACAGAAGCGCTAATTAACAGTCTTATTACAGCTTTCACTTATTGTTGATGCGCAGAGCAGCCATCTTGATTCAGCAGCTGATGTTGATGAAGTCGGGTAGATTTTTTATCTTGAGTAAAATGGCAGAAATGGTGAAATCAGGTGACGAATTGATGACCAACTTGACGTCGAACCCGGGAGTCCAAACATTTCCGATACAAAAGGAACACAGAATAACAGACCTGTATGGGAGTCTTCACTAGGGACATGTATTAGACCTGTATGGGAGTCTTCACTAGGGACATGTATTAGACCTGTATGAGAGTCTTCACTAGGGACATGTATAACAGACCTGTAGGAGAGTCTTCACTAGGGACATGTATTAGACCTGTAGGAGAGTCTTCACTAGGGACATGTATAACAGACCTGTAGGAGAGTCTTCACTAGGGACATGTATTAGACCTGTATGAGAGTCTTCACTAGGGACATGTATTAGACCTGTAGGAGAGTCTTCACTAGGGACATGTATTAGACCTGTAGGAGAGTCTTCACTAGGGACATGTATTAGACCTGTAGGAGAGTCTTCACTAGGGACATGTATTAGACCTGTATGAGAGTCTTCACTAGGGACATGTATTAGACCTGTAGGAGAGTCTTCACTAGGGACATGTATTAGACCTGTAGGAGAGTCTTCACTAGGGACATGTATTAGACCTGTAGGAGAGTCTTCACTAGGGACATGTATTAGACCTGTATGAGAGTCTTCACTAGGGACATGTATTAGACCTGTAGGAGAGTCTTCACTAGGGACATGTATTAGACCTGTAGGAGAGTCTTCACTAGGGACATGCATTAGACCTGTAGGAGAGTCTTCACTAGGGACATGTATTAGACCTGTAGGAGAGTCTTCACTAGGGACATGCATCAGAGATAATGCAAGCATAGTCACTCACTCACTCACACACACACAAACCACAAACACACACACACCACAAACACATATACACACACCCACAACACACACACAAACCACAAACACACCACAAACACACACACATACACACCACAAACACATACAGTATACACACACACACACACACACACACACACACACAGGCACACACACACACACTCACAAATCCAAGTTTCTGTGTTTTAGTGATTCCAGGGACAGAGATGTGAGGAGCACTGACAACTGCATGAAGAGGAGAGGTGGAGTGTGTGTGTGTGTGTGTGTGTGTGTGTGTGTGTGTGTGTGTGTGTGTATGTGTGTGTGTGTGTGTGTGTGTATGTGAACACAAGTGCAGGGTGCTCTATGAACGGTGCAGTGGGGGAAAGCGCTGGGATACAGCTGAGAACCACCAGCCCTGCCTTCCTAATGAGGGCTCAACCCATCAGAGAGACCTGCCCACACCTGGGAGACCTCAGAGAGACCTGCCCACACCTGGGAGACCTCAGAGAGACCTGCCCACACCTGGGAGACCTCAGAGAGACCTGCCCACACCTGGGAGACCTGACCTCCCTCAGAGAGACCTGCCCACACCTGGGAGACCTCAGAGAGACCTGCCCACACCTGGGAGACCTGACCTCCCTCAGAGAGACCTGCCCACACCTGGGCCATGGGTTAACATCGCTGGGGAGGGGGGAGCAAGTCCAGGAGCTCACTAAAGAGTTCCTCCATCACCCCAATCTGATGGACCGGTCTCCCCTCCCAAAGTGAGACCTGTCTCCCCTCTCCATAGTGAGACCTGTCTCCCCTCCCATAGTGAGACCTGTCTCCCCCCCCCATAGTGAGACCTGTCTCCCCTCCCCCATAGTGAGACCTGTCTCCCCTCCCATAGTGAGACCTGTCTCCCCTCCCATAGTGAGACCTGTCTCCCCCCCCCCATAGTGAGACCTGTCTCCCCCCCTCCCATAGTGAGACCTGTCTCCCCTCCCCCATAGTGAGACCTGTCTCCCCTCCCATAGTGAGACCTGTCTCCCCTCCCCCATAGTGAGACCTGTCTCCCCTCCCATAGTGAGACCTGTCTCCCCCCCCATAGTGAGACCTGTCTCCCCTCCCCCATAGTGAGACCTGTCTCCCCTCCCATAGTGAGACCTGTCTCCCCTCCCATAGTGATGGACCTGTCTCCCCTCCCATAGTGAGACCTGTCTCCCCTCCCCCATAGTGATGAAGTAAATAAAACCGTCCAGTTGGTCAGGAAAAGGTCGGCCTAAACACACATTCCACACGAGACATCACTGTGTGAACATGCAGAGAGGGGGGGCTGACCCATCACTGTGTGAACATGCAGGGAGGGGGGGCTGACCCATCACTGTGTTAACATGCAGGGAGGGGGGGCTGACCCATCACTGTGTTAACATGCAGGGAGGGGGGGCTGACCCATCACTGTGTTAACATGCAGGGAGGGGGGGCTGACCCATCACTGTGTGAACATGCAGGGAGGGGGGGCTGACCCATCACTGTGTGAACATGCAGGGGGGGGGGGGCTGACCCATCACTGTGTGAACATGCAGGGAGGGGGGGCTGACCCATCACTGTGTTAACATGCAGGGAGGGGGGGCTGACCCATCACTGTGTTAACATGCAGGGGGGGGGGGCTGACCCATCACTGTGTGAACATGCAGGGAGGGGGGGCTGACCCATCACTGTGTGAACATGCAGGGAGGGGGGGCTGACCCATCACTGTGTTAACATGCAGGGAGGGGGGGCTGACCCATCACTGTGTGAACATGCAGGGAGGGGGGGCTGACCCATCACTGTGTTAACATGCAGGGAGGGGGGGGCTGACCCATCACTGTGTGAACATGCAGGGAGGGGGGGCTGACCCATCACTGTGTTAACATGCAGGGAGGGGGGGGCTGACCCATCACTGTGTGAACATGCAGGGAGGGGGGGTGGGGGTCCAGGGGTAGAGAGGCTGACCCATCACTGTGTTAACATGCAGGGAGGGGGGGTGGGGGTCCAGGGGTAGAGAGGCTGACCCACCTGCTGCACATGCTCAATAATGATGATGTCATTGTCAGAGACATGTTCAGAGCCTCTGTCCTCCTGGACCTAGCATGGGCTTCAGGAGGGAAGGCTCCGGAAAACTGGATTTTGGCTGAGGCTGACCGAGAGCCAAAGACACGGGGGTGGACTCTGATGACAGGGACAGATGGCCTGGGTGGATTCTGATCACCACTGGATCACATTCACTGTACAAAATGCTGCCATTGCTGAGGATGTTTTAAAATGTACCATCAAGGCAAGAATGCAGGTATTACCAACGAAGTATCATCAGTCAGTCTGGTACCCTGACACTCAACACCCACTCTGTGTGAACCTGTCCCCCCTCCCATAGTGAGACCTGTCCCCCCCCCCCTAGTGGTGGGCCTGACACTCAACACCCACTCTGTGTGAACCTGTCTCCCCCCCCCATAGTGAGACCTGTCTCCCCCCCCCATAGTGAGACCTGTCTCCCCTCCCATAGTGAGACCTGTCTCCCCTCCCATAGTGAGACCTGTCTCCCCCCCCCATAGTGAGACCTGTCTCCCCTCCCATAGTGAGACCTGTCTCCCCTCCCATAGTGAGACCTGTCTCCCCTCCCATAGTGAGACCTGTCTCCCCCCCCCATAGTGAGACCTGTCTCCCCTCCCATAGTGAGACCTGTCTCCCCTCCCATAGTGAGACCTGTCTCCCCTCCCATAGTGAGACCTGTCTCCCCCCCCCCATAGTGAGACCTGTCTCCCCCCCCCCATAGTGAGACCTGTCTCCCCTCCCATAGTGAGACCTGTCTCCCCTCCCATAGTGAGACCTGTCTCCCCCCCCCCATAGTGAGACCTGTCTCCCCTCCCATAGTGAGACCTGTCTCCCCTCCCATAGTGAGACCTGTCTCCCCTCGCATAGTGAGACCTGTCTCCCCCCCCCCATAGTGAGACCTGTCTCCCCTCCCCCATAGTGAGACCTGTCTCCCCTCCCATAGTGAGACCTGTCTCCCCTCCCATAGTGAGACCTGTCTCCCCCCCCCATAGTGAGACCTGTCTCCCCCCCCCATAGTGAGACCTGTCTCCCCTCCCATAGTGAGACCTGTCTCCCCTCCCATAGTGAGACCTGTCTCCCCTCCCCCATAGTGAGACCTGTCTCCCCTCCCATAGTGAGACATGTCTCCCCTCCCATAGTGAGACCTCTCCCCCCCCCCATAGTGGTGGACCTGACACTCAACACCCACTCTGTGTGAACCATCATGATTCTGAACATGTAGAACCCACTGCACACGACACATGGATGTGATGCATACAAACACCTGGACATTGCTCGCCATGACCGTATTGTTGACCTGGTATCCGATGCCGTACTTAAGATCTCACCATCCGGTGAATCAGTGTATAAACATGCACGCGCCTCACCAGTCTGGTTTAACTACACTACAAAGATCTGACCATCCAGTGCATCAATGTATAAACATGCACGCGCCTCACCAGTCTGGTTTAACTACACTACAAAGATCTGACCATCCAGTGCATCAATGTATAAACATGCCATGTCTCACCAGTCTGGTTTAACTCCACCTGGGATGTCTCTGCTCACATCCCCAAGACACCTGACCTTGTTGTTGTTGACCAGTCACAAAGAGGTTGTGATTGTAGAAGTAGGCTGCGTGTTTGATATGTACATGGACCAGGCTCTCCAAGATTCATATATTTACCTCTACTTGAAACTATTACCAACTTTGGGTTCAAATGTAGATTGTGTGTACTTATATTTGGAAGCCTAGATCATGTACACAAGTAAACCATCGCTGGCATGGGAGACAGCAGAGCTAAACGGCTTGTTAAATACTGCTGTCTCAGCTGCCACAGGCAGCCTTGCTGTGTGAAGAAGGTTCTATGTGGATCCTTGAGTGTTCTGGAACTGTCTTGCCCCATTATATTTGATTCCCTGATAGCTGTAATTTAATTTGTGGAATCAAATAAAGTATTTGAATGTGCGTGTGTGCGTGCGTATATGTATATATGTGTGTGTGTGTGTGTGTATGCATCACCTGAAGAGCTAAAGCTCTCCAAAGCCACAGAGCAGCACTGACTGAACAATGATATATATCATAAATATCTATCTATCTAATGCTGCATTCCGTTTGTATCGGAGCTCATGAATATCATAAGGGAGAGAGGCCAAGCACAGAAAGGTCACATGTTCACTGCATCTCAACCAGCGGCGCTAATGTGGCTAGCACAACCCCCCATAGACCACACATGTTCTGTGTTAGCTTAGCAGGCTAGCACAAACCCCCATAGACCACACGTGTTCTGTGTTAGCTTAGCAGGCTAGCACAAACCCCCATAGACCACACGTGTTCTGTGTTAGCTTAGCAGGCTAGCACAACCCCCCCATAGACCACACGTGTTCTGTGTTAGCTTAGCAGGCTAGCACAACCCCCCCATAGACCACACGTGTTCTGTGTTAGCTTAGCAGGCTAGCACAACTCCCCATAGACCACACGTGTTCTGTGTTAGCTTAGCAGGCTAGCACAACTCCCCATAGACCACACGTGTTCTGTGTTAGCTTAGCAGGCTAGCACAACTCCCCATAGACCACACGTTCTGTGTTAGCTTAGCAGGCTAGCACAACTCCCCATAGACCACAAGTGTCATGTGTTAGCTTAGCAGGCTATCATATCAGGCTAGCACATCAACAGACTAGGTCCCTTTGTTGTCGACATGACATCTCTGGGCGCCATCATCTCCTGGGATCTCGAGTGGGAGCTGAACATCAGCTCCCTCACCTCTTTCTGAAGTCAACAACCATCTCCACGGCGTTCAGAGCGTTGAGCTCCAGGTTTTTTTGGCAGCACCAGGACAACAGATGGTTATTTTCCACCTGTAGGCGGACTCATCAGACAGTGCTCCTCTGCTCGGTGTTTGGGTGCATGTGTGTGTATGTGAGTGTACAGTATGTGTGTGTGTATATATGTGTGAGCGTGTGTGTCTGGGAGTCTCTCACCAGAGATTTCTTCTCTGCATGGCTGCTCTCCTTCCTTCACGCTCTCCCATCTTTAATTAAACACACACACACACACACACACACACACACACACACACACACACACACACACACACACACACACGGACTAATGGCCGGCCTCTCATTCACCCATTCACACACCAATGGCCTCTCATTCACACATTCACACACCAATGGCAGCAGCTGCCATGCAAGGTGCTAACCTGCTCATTGGGAGCAATCTGGGGTTTAGTGTCTCGCCCAAGGACACTTCGACATGTCGTCATGAGGAGCCGAGAATCGAACCGCTGATCCTGCGGTCATTGGACGACCCGCTCTACCTCCTGAGACACAGCTGCATAAATAGCGGCTTGATGGGATCACGGGAGTACAGAAGAGGTCAGCGGGTCATCTAGATGGTTCCATACCGACTCCTGGTGCCCTCCGCCCTATAGAGATGACACATGTAGAGACTCACCAGTTCATATCTCAGATCATCTCCCAGACAAGCACTAACCTGGCTGAACCTGCCATACTACTCACATGCAAAACCACTACCAATAACATCACAGCAGGGTTTTGGCAAATGTGTGTGTGTGTGTGTCTCAGGCTACAATTGGTCTTTCATTGACTGGCTGTGATTTCCAAGTGGTCATATGATCAAGGTATGAAGTACGAGCCGTGTTTGACTCTACCTGAATCCCAAATCGCGCACTTAGGCGAAAGTGCAGAGCACTCGCGGCCCTGTGGCCTTACATGCGCGTTCCCGCTAAGTCCACAAGGGCTCAGGGTCCCAAAACGGAAATGCAAGGTCCACAAGTTCGCCACTGCCGCCATTTTGTGCACTTTAACCGCATTTACCGCAATTTCGCAGACTTAGGAGCAGAAAATACCCACAGTCCACCGCGTCTCATGTGACACAGTGCTTGAGTGCATCCGAGTCATGATCCGAGTGCATCACACATAAATGATGACATTTGCCAATAACACAACATTGATCTTGAAATCCACATGCTGCAAACATATCCCACCCAACATAAATTTTAAATTATTATTGAATTGAAACAGACGTCAGTCGGTCAATTTGCAGAGCCGAGCGGAGAGAGGAGAGGCGCGTCAGAGCAGCCTCTGCGTCGAAGGGACGCGGCAGCCAATGAAAACGAAGTGGGAGGGGCATTGAGCTAAACTGGCTTGGGAATCGTTGGCACGCCGCTGGAAGTGCTGTCCCATTTAATTCACGGCCCTGCACCCTCTGGCCCTTCCAGCTGACGTCAATTAAGTGCTCAGGCCTCAGGCCGCAAGTGCGAGGGGCCGCAAGGGTGGTTTACACACTCAGATTGGGATTCAGCTTGTGTGTGACTTCTGACCTATGATGTCACTGCGTTACTCTCCGTTAGTGTCCCTATCACTCACCTGTCGCTACTCTCTGATTGGTCTATGACCTCTCTGGTATTTGTCAGCACAATTATCTTCTCTAATTAATGAAGACAAGACCACACACACACACACACACACACACACACACACACACACACACACACACACACACACACCAGGGTTTTTCCTCATGTTAATTGGTGCAAGGTGACAACTTGTCTGTGGATCTGCACACAACATTGCATGCTCCCAGTTGACCTTCTTGAACCTACAATGACCCCATTTTGGTTTGGCCAACGGACAGGTCACACTGAGCTGGTGGACAGTTTGATTTTATTCATAGCTGTTAGTAGAAATGATGCACTGATGAGGTTGTATGATCAGATATACAGCCAACAGTAGAAACTGTACATAATAACCTACAGTATGCAGTTTTATAAATTATGGTTTATAGTCTAACGTTCCTGTCCTGTGATCTGCACTGTTGACCTGACAAATGCTGAGATTTTACTGGTTTTTCATGATCAAACTGCAAATATGATAAACAAATACTATAAACATTAAAACAAATACGGTAAACATAAAACCAAATACTATAAACATAAAAACAAATACTGTAAACATAAGTTGAACTTGCGATTAGCACAAATAGCAATGCAGCAATGCAAATTACTAAATTGCAAGCATGAATATAAAAAATAAAATCTGCAAGGCAGCTTGGGAAAATATTAAGGCAGCGACCTCGTGCACACACACACACACGCAGACACACACACACACACAGTCATTACTGTCAGAGCCTTCATCATAAATCTCGGAGCGTCGTTGAACACTGATTAGAGAAACAGACACCCACTAACTCATCTCCAGGTCACATGCCCGCCTCCACACCAGGAGGCTGCTCTGATTGGCTGAAGGAGCAGTGAAGTGGCTGCTCTGATTGGCTGGAGGAGCAGTGAAGAGGCTGGTCTGATTGACTGGAGCAGCCCTGTTCTCAGGTAGCAGTCCTGCTTTTAAAGACCTTATGTAGAGTTCGTCGTCCTGTACCCTTTAGAAAGGCCTTATTTAGTTCATAGGTGTGTATTCTTTATAAAACCTTCCAGTAGGGTTCATAATCCTGTAATGGTTAGGCCTTATATAGGGTTTATAGAGCACACGTTATCTGATTGTGTTCAGCCTGATAGAGATCACTTCTGATTGGATCTTGTCCAGCCTGATGGAGATCACTTCTGATTGGATCTTGTTCAGCCTGATGGAGATCACTTCTGATTGGAACTTGTTCAGCCTGATGGAGATCACTTCTGATTGGATCTTGTTCAGCCTGATAGAGATCACTTCTGATTGGATCTTGTTCAGCCTGATAGAGATCACTTCTGATTGGATCTTGTTCAGCCTGATAGAGATCACTTCTGATTGGATCTTGTTCAGCCTGATGGAGATCACTTCTGATTGGATCTTGTTCAGCCTGATAGAGATCACTTCTGATTGGATCTTGTTCAGCCTAATAGAGATCACTTCTGATTGGATCTTGTTCAGCCTGATAGAGATCACTTCTGATTGGATCTTGTTCAGCCTGATGGAGATCACTTCTGATTGGATCTTGTTCAGCCTGATAGAGATCACTTCTGATTGGATCTTGTTCAGCCTGATAGAGATCACTTCTGATTGGATCTTCCACAGATCCAGACTCCTAACCTTCTGTACGGAGTGAGTGACAGGAAGCCTCCTCACAAGCCAGCACTCCACCCTGGGTCATCTCCTCTCCTTCCTGGGTCCTCTCCTCTCCTCCCTGGTGATCATCCCTCTGACTGCTCTCCTCCTTGGTGATGACACATCTAACTGGGTAGAACATGGTGTCATAGTCCTGTTCCCTCCCCGTGTGTCTCCTGTGGGATGAGATGGGGCTGCTCCTCCCATGGGTCTCCTGTAGGAGGAGATGGAGCTGCTCCTCCCATGGGTCTCCTGTAGGAGGAGATGGAGCTGCTCCTCCCGTGGGTCTCCTGTAGGAGGAGATGAAGCTGCTCCTCCCGTGTGTCTCCTGTGGGAGGAGATGGGGCTGCTCCTCCCGTGTGTCTCCTGTAGGAGGAGATGGAGCTGCTCCTCCCGTGGGTCTCCTGTGGGAGGAGATGAAGCTGCTCCTCCCGTGTGTCTCCTGTAGGAGGAGATGAAGCTGCTCCTCCCGTGTGTCTCTTGTAGGAGGAGATGGAGCTGCTCCTCCCGTGTGTCTCTTGTAGGAGGAGATGGGGCTGCTCCTGCCGTGGGTCTCCTGTAGGAGGAGATGAAGCTGCTCCTCCCGTGTGTCTCCTGTAGGAGGAGATGGAGCTGCTCCTCCCATGTGTCTCCTGTAGGAGGAGATGAAGCTGCTCCTCCCGTGTGTCTCCTGTGGGAGGAGATGGGGCTGCTCCTCCCGTGGGTCTCCTGTAGGAGGAGATGAAGCTGCTCCTCCCGTGTGTCTCCTGTAGGAGGAGATGAAGCTGCTCCTCCCGTGTGTCTCTTGTAGGAGGAGATGGGGCTGCTCCTCCCGTGGGTCTCCTGTAGGAGGAGATGGGGCTGCTCCTCCCGTGGGTCTCCTGTAGGAGGAGATGGGGCTGCTCCTGCCGTGTGTCTCCTGTAGGAGGAGATGAAGCTGCTCCTCCCGTGTGTCTCTTGTAGGAGGAGATGGGGCTGCTCCTCCCGTGGGTCTCCTGTAGGAGGAGATGGGGCTGCTCCTCCCGTGGGTCTCCTGTAGGAGGAGATGGGGCTGCTCCTGCCGTGGGTCTCCTGTAGGAGGAGGCTGCTCTCCCTGTCTCTGAGGAGAGACACCACCGCACACTGCTGCCAGGAGGAGGCGTCTGTCAGACTGAACACAACCGGGAGGTCTGAACAAGTTAGGCTCCTTCACAGCCTAGTAGAAAGAGGGGAGGGATACGAGGAGAGAGGAGAGGAGAGAAGAGGAGAGGAGGGGAGAAGAGAGGAAAGGAGAAGAGAGGAGCGAAGAACATGGTCTCTGACTGAAACTGCAGCCCACAAAGAGAGAGGAGTTGCGGGGGGTGGTCAGGAGAGACCAGTAGGGCAGTCGAGGGGTTGCGGGGGGTGGTCAGGAGAGACCAGTAGGGCAGTCCAGGGGTATGAATGTTCTACGTACTCCTTCATTTCCTTCCCTGTGTAAGAGCTGGATGAAGCTGTAGATTCTAGGCCTGCTTTGCAGAACGACCGTCACAACTCCACTTCTGGAAGCTGTGGTCCTGAATGATGGAGCTGCAGCATCCTCAGCTCAGACAGAGAGGACAGGAGAGACGCATAGGGAGACCAGACTGGGGAGTCTCTCTCTACAGCCATAACCCCTCTGAGAGATACGTAGGGAGGGACACCAGAGGCTGGGCAGTATCTATCTATAGTTTTAACCCCGAGAACATTTCACTGAGGTTCCCTAGGTTACTGCTGTGATGTCACTCAAGAAAACAAGAGAATTCTGGGAAAGATAAAGTCAGTGAGTGCAAGTACAGAAATCAATTGTCTTCCTATGCTTTCCGCCATGAGACCTTGGTCTTCAGGGGGAGTTTTAGATACCAGCTCTCTCTCTCTCTGTCTTATCTCTCTGGCTGTCTGCTCTGCGCCAGTGCCAGTGGATGAGTGGATAAGGCTGAAAACCTGTTTCAAACGTGCCCAGATCTGATGGCAGGTGGGTCAGACAGGGCCCTGGAGCTGTGTGTCCCTGTGGAACTCTGCTCCTCCGAGGCTTCAGCTGCACTACAGGGTAACCTGGTAGCATGGTCACATCCAGGGAATGCTACAATGGTACATGGACTGCAATCATTTATCCACAGTGCTTTACAATGGCCTCTTATTCACCAATTCACACTCATATTCACACAGCAATGGCGGCAGCTGGCGTGCAAGGAGCTAGACTGCTTATTGGGAGCGATTTGGGGTTCAGTGTCTTTGGGACACTTCAATAAGAGCCAGGAATTGAACCATCGACCCTGCAAACATTGGACAACCCACTCTACCTCCTGAGACACAGACAACCCACTCTACCTCCTGAGACACAGACAACCCACTCTACCTCCTGAGACACAGACAACCCACTCTACCTCCTGAGACACAGACAACCCACTCTACCTCCTGAGACACAACCCACTCTACCTGCTGAGACACAACCCACTCTACCTGCTGAGACACAACCCACTCTACCTGCTGAGACACAACCCACTCTACCTCCTGAGACACAACCCACTCTACCTCCTGAGACACAACCCACTCTACCTCCTGAGACACAGACAACCCACTCTACCTCCTGAGACACAGACAACCCACTCTACCTCCTGAGACACAACCCACTCTGCCTCCTGAGACACAACCCACTCTACCTCCTGAGACACAACCCACTCTACCTCCTGAGACACAGACAACCCACTCTACCTCCTGAGACACAGACAACCCACTCTACCTCCTGAGACACAGACAACCCACTCTGCCTCCTGAGACACAACCCACTCTACCTCCTGAGACACAGACAACCCACTCTACCTCCTGAGACACAACCCACTCTACCTCCTGAGACACAACCCACTCTACCTCCTGAGACACAGCCCCCCCGAAAACTGGAGAGAGAGAGAGAGAGAGAGAGAATGGGAGATACTACTTTTCTTTGCTCAGAGTGCAAAATGATGGCCAGATAGAGATAGAAAGAGTTTTGAACTGCTTTAACAAAGATCAAGCCCACAATGCATTGCACTGTCACCCCAGAGCACCTGCCCACTCACAGCACAGCCCAAACCACATGACATCACGACACATGTGACACACCCCACGCGGCCAAACTGCAGCATGGAGACCGTCGTCATGTCAGAGCATGGCAGAGGACTACGCACTGCTCTGCAACCTCACTAGGACAGAGCACCTGTCTCCTCTATAGCTGTAGTCTCTAGGACAGAGCACCTGTCTCCTCTATAGCTGTAGTCTCTAGGACAGAGCACCTGTCTCCTCTATAGCAGTAGTCTCTAGGACAGAGCACCTGTCTCCTCTATAGCAGTAGTCTCTAGGACAGAGCACCTGTCTCCTCTATAGCTGTAGTCTCTAGGACAGAGCACCCGTCTCCTCTATAGCAGTAGTCTCTAGGACAGAGCACCTGTCTCCTCTATAGCAGTAGTCTCTAGGACAGAGCACCCGTCTCCTCTATAGCAGTAGTCTCTAGGACAGAGCACCTGTCTCCTCTATAGCTGTAGTCTCTAGGACAGAGAATGTCTCCTCTATAGCAGTAGTCTCTAGGACAGAGCACCTGTCTCTTCTATAGCAGTAGTCTCTAGGACAGAGCACCTGTCTCCTCTATAGCAGTAGTCTCTAGGACAGAGCACCTGTCTCCTCTATAGCAGTAGTCTCTAGGACAGAGCACCTGTCTCCTCTATAGCTGTAGTCTCTAGGACAGAGAATGTCTCCTCTATAGCAGTAGTCTCTAGGACAGAGCACCTGTCTCTTCTATAGCAGTAGTCTCTAGGACAGAGCACCTGTCTCCTCTATAGCAGTAGTCTCTAGGACAGAGCACCTGTCTCCTCTATAGCAGTAGTCTCTAGGACAGAGCACCTGTCTCCTCTATAGCAGTAGTCTCTAGGACAGAGCACCCGTCTCCTCTATAGCTGTAGTCTCTAGGACAGAGCACCCGTCTCCTCTATAGCAGTAGTCTCTAGGACAGAGCACCTGTCTCCTCTAGAGCAGTAGTCTCTAGGACAGAGCACCTGTCTCCTCTATGCAGTAGTAGACAGGCTGGAGGAGAAGTCGTGAGGCATTTTGTTTTTGTCACACAGACACGGCCATCTTCTGCACGTCTTCCAGCCAACAGAACAGTGGAGTGGAACTGAGCAGCCACTCACACACAGACACACTCTGGAGTACACGGGTGTGTGTCTGTGCTCGTGACAGAGTGTGTGTGTGTGTGTGTGTGTGTGTGTGTGTGCGCGTGACAGTATGTGAGTGCCAGTGTGTGTGTGTGACAGTATGTGAGTGCCAGTGTGTGTGTGTGTGTGTGTGTGACAGTATGTGAGTGCCTGTGTGTGTGTGTGTGTGTGTGTGACAGTATGTGAGTGCCTGTGTGTGTGTGTGTGTGTGTGTGTGTGTGTGTGTGTGTGTGTGTGTGTGTGAGAGAGGGTCCTATCTGAGGCAGAAGGCATGAAGTGTTCCATCAATATGACAAAACATATGATCAATGGATCTAACAGCTAGGAAATTCATGAAGACAATATGGTAACACCAGCAACACAGAAAGAGATGGAAAAAGAGACCAATAGAGACAGAGATAAAGAGAGAGAGAGATTAGGAGAAAGGGAGATTAAGAAAAACAGAAAAAGAGAGAATGAGAGAAAAAGAGAGGGAGTGAGGGACAGAAAGAGAGAGGGAGGGGGGAGATAGGGAGAGAGAGATGGAGAGAGAGAAAGAGAGGGAGAGAGAGAAAGACAGGGAGAGAAAGAGTGAGAGGGAGGGGAGGGAGAGAAAGAGTGAGAGGGAGGGGAGAGAGAGGGAGAGAGAGAGAAAGAGAAAGAGTGAGAGGAGAGAAAGAGTGAGAGGGAGGGGAGAGAGAGAGGGAGAGAGAGAGAGGAGAGAAAGAGTGAGAGGGAGGGGAGAGAGAGAGGGAGAGAGAGAAAGAGAGGGAGGGGAGAGAGAGAGGGAGAGAGAGAGAAAGAGAGGGAGAGAGAGTGAGAGGGAGGGGAGAGAGAGAGGGAGAGAGAGGGAGGGGAGAGAGAGAGGGAGAGAGAGGGAGGGGAGAGAGAGAGGGAGAGAGAGGGAGGGGAGAGAGAGAGAGGGAGAGAGAGAGAAAGAGAGGGAGAGAAGGAGTGAGGGAGGGGAGAGAGAGAGGGAGAGAGAGAGAGGGAGAGAAAGAGTGAGAGGGAGGGAGAGAGAGAGGGAGGGAGAGAGAGAGGGAGGGAGAGAGAGGGAGGGAGAGAGAGGGGGGGAGAGAGAGAGGGGGGGAGAGAGAGAGGGGGGAGAGAGAGGGGGGAGAGAGAGGGGGGGAGAGAGAGAGGGGGGGAGGGGGAGAGAGAGAGGGGGGGAGGGGGAGAGAGAGAGGGGGGGGGAGAGAGAGAGGGAGAGGGGGGTATAGACAACAGTTCTGTTTCTCCTCACCGATATTGATGGAGGGGAACTTTTGGAACAAGCTGCGGCATGTAGTGTGTGTTGGTGTGTTGACTACCCAGCTGTATCCTAGTCCTACATGTAGCCTACACAGATATATCTATACTTTGCTTCCCCGAGCTCCACAAGTCAATTTGCCGTAGCATGGGATTCACTGCGAGTGCGACAACAATGCATTACAACAATTTGCTCTGAACCTCTATCCTCTCCCACGGCTATTATTCTATTCCAGTGGTGATATCTCTCTGACTCTAAGCAGTCCTAATTCCTGGGGGTAGTCACGGAAGACAGCGGCCCAGCCCTCGTGTCGGAGGCGGATGGTAAAGCATGTCCTCCGGCGGTGATCATGACAGCCCGGCTCGCCCAGCACACGCGCGCTCCCGGTTATCCGCGAGTACAGCCTCGACACATTCATGCCTGTTTCATGTGCTGCCCACGTCGAGATGAGGCATGCATTCGGTTCCAGACCCCGTTTACCGACCGATTAGGCTACATTGTGTCGGTCAGCAGAAGGAGCGCTCGATCCGGGGCTGCAGCAGCACCGAGGAGCCCGCTCTCTCTCGGAAGTCCGGCGGATACAGCCACTGTCTGAAACCTGATCTCGGGCATTCATGGTAGCCAAACCCTGCGAGGCTGCTGTGGACGACAGAACAGGGTTGTAAAATTCATGACTTGTCCCTCCGAACGTAGTCGGATTCACCAACAGCACACTCACTCAAATAGCCCGACACGGCCATGGATCTGGACGTAGCGAGCAGACCTGTAGGCTCGTAGCCTAGCGTGGGTTTTCGGTGTAGGAGGGCGAACAAGTGCACAGCCGGTCTGGACCGGGAGGCCTGCCTACATAGCCGGTCTGGACCGGGAGGCCTGCCTACATAGCCGGTCTGGACCGGGAGGCCTGCCTACATAGCCGGTCTGGACCGGGAGGCCTGCCTACATCGGGCTACACCGCCCCGGCAGAGGAAGCACGTCGAAGGTGCGATCTGAAAAGTTAACATTCGCTACAGCGTGTTTCTGAATGAATCCCCCAAAACATGCTTGTAACACCGCACAGCCGAGAGCAACAACGTAACACGCGTTATCTCGCTCTCCGAGACGCGAAAGAACAACAGCCACAACCGCGTCCCCGGCGGAAACTTTCACTTTAACGGGAGAGAGAGCCATGGCGCGAGCCCACCGCCGAGAGCTGGAGCCTAACGCGATAATCAGCGGCCGGTGCTCCGGTACCGCGCGGCAGCTCCAGTGTGCATAGAATGAACAGCGAGCCGTCGGTCCTACCTCCTTCCTGGTCGGCCTGCAGGCACGCGGGGATATTCTTCTTCCAGCCCGGCATGTCTCTCGCGGTGTGAGCATTCAGCAGGTCGCGAATTTAACACGCATTTCAATCTCAGCGCAGGTCTCCTTAGCGAGTAGATATCTCCAGTCGCGTGCCTCTCTCTCTCTTTATGTCTTTCTCTCTCTCTCTCTCTCTCCCTCTCTCTCTCTCTCTGTTGCCGCCCGGTGTAACTCTACCCTGTGTCTCCCTCGATCTGGTTGGTGTGTGTGTGTGTGTGTGTGTGTGTGTGTGTGTGTGTGTGTGTGTGTGTGTGTGTGTGTGTGTGTGCGCGTGCGTGCGTGCGTGCGTGCCGTAGCCTACGTGTGCGCTAGGAACACGATGGAAGCGGACAGGGGAGGAGGAGGGACCGTAAATCGTGAAGGTGCCCGATTCAACCTCGACACCGACTGTGACACCAGGAATCCTCCTCGAACTGATCTAAAAGGAGGCGAGCGGAGCCTCTTAGTGAATGACGTCCTCTCGTGTGGTTCTGTTCATTCAGAAAGCGGAGTGCTGCTGGCGGGCCGGTCGAGACCAGACCACGCGGTGGCCCGTTCATCCGCCGCGGCCCTGCGGGGAGGCATGCGTGAACGTGCGAGTGGCTAGGCTAGTACAGGCTGCACACACACACACACACACACACACACACACACACACACACACACACACACACACACACAGCCTGCAGCAGCTTGGCCCGCTACCCCTCGTGGATATAAAAATGGGCTTAGGATAATCTATTAAACCCCCACACACTCACATATATACACGCACAGATACATACACACACGCACACGCTCACACATAGCCTACATACACTCACACACACACACATACAAACACACACATACACGCATGCACAGATACATACACACACACTCAAACATACATACACACTCTCATTCACTCACTCATTCACTCACTCACTCACTGGATGGGCCTAGGCCCAGCTACTTGTCAGGCCCACCCACAGCCAATCGGCTTTATTTTGCATAAATGTAATATTAACATTAATTAGTCATGACCGAAAGAACGAGATCACGGATACAAGCGGCCAAAATGAGTTTTCTCCGGAGGGTGGCTGGGGTCTCCCTGAGAGATCGGGTGAGAAGTTCAGTCATCCAGGAGAGACTCAGAGTAGAGCCGCTGCTCCTTTGCGTCGAAAGGAGCCAGTTGAGGTGGTTCGGGCATCTAGTGAGGATGCCTCCTGGGCGCCTCCCTAGGGAGGTGTTCCAGGCGTGTCCAGCTGGGAGGAGGCCACGGGGTAGACCCAGGACTAGGTGGCGGGACTACATCTCCCCACTGGCCTGTGAGCGGCTAAAGATTCCCCAGGCAGAGCTGGTTGATGCTGCTAGGGAAAGGGATGTCTGGGGCCCCCTGCTGGAGCTGCTGCCTCCGCTACCTGATCCCGGATAAGCGGATGAAGATGGATGGATGGAAATATTAACATTATAATATTTAGTCTGCTTTAATTGGATAAATAGAATAGAATAATTATCTAGTTACCCAGGACCAGGTGGCGGGACTACATCTCCGTACTGGCCTATGAGCGGCTAAAGATTCCCCAGGCAGAGCTGGTTGATGCTGCCAGGGAAAGGGATGTCTGGGGCCCCCTGCTGGAGCTGCTGCCTCCGCGACCCGACCCCGGATAAGCAGATGACGATGGATGGATGGATCTAGTTTCTAGGGATGTCACAAGAACCGATACTTGGGTAGGGGAGATCGGGGCTCGTTGTGCCACGGGGCGCGTTGGGACAGGGCGATTTCTAGGAGATCTGCTGTAGCAACACAGACATATTTTTGTGACTGCATCCTCTACGTGACTTTGTCCAATCCCAGAAGAAGGCGGGACAATTCAATACGTTTTAGACTTTATATTAGCGATTGTCGGTTTTTACCTCATGTAAGTAAATATTTTTACGGGAAGTGTTTTTTGTGTGTGGCTGGAAGCCAGCGCATCTACTATAGCGTTTGTCGGGTTATCACTCACCTCCCTCCCTCCCTCCCTCCCTTACTCCCTCCCTCCCTTACTCCCAACAATGTTGATCTGCATCTCTCTGTTGGCACCACAAGAGGCAGTAGTCGCAGCACACCTAAAATCAACCCGCCGATCTCCACTGCACAAGTAGAGTAGTGGTCAGAGCATTGGACTCCCACCTGGGAGACCGGGGTTCAAGACCCGGTGGGAATAACTTTATGGGGCTTTAGCCCAAACCTCCACACGTTCATCCTTTCACTCCAACCTTTTTATCCCTTACCTAAATTCCACAAGTAGAGTAGTGGTCAGAGCATTGGACTCCCACGCGGGACATTCTCAGAGATCTCTACAGTCTACTTACTTCTCCACCTAAAGGGAAGTGCATACAGCAGGTAATGACTTTTGTCCAGAAACAGAAGTTGAACCAATTGCAGTAAAATAGCCAACGTTACAGGAATCATCAGTGTAACTGCTTTAGCCACTGACCGCTACCATTAATGTTATGGAAGCTGCTGCTAGTTGTTGTGAGCTCATGAGCTAACTGGCTATCCCGCTCTCATTGTGCAGGATAAGCATTGGAAGCATTGGAACTGATGTGTCCAGGCGACAAGACCCATCTTTATTTATCAGGCATTATTCCATGTCATTTCAATTCACAGCTATTTCATTGGCATGACTAGCTTCCATCCTACCAGTCCTGAACAGAAACAAGCCAGCCATGCACATAAGCCAGGCTGGACCTGACCTGGTATATTTCTACATTTTGTATTGTGTCACAAAATCCAAACATATATCATAAAAAAAAGGAAAAATCCAGGTACTCAGGATTAGATAAAGTAGTAAAAAGCCTTTATTTCTTTGGGCTGTATGAACATTAAAAACCAACATGTTTCCACATGAAGCCTTTCTCCAGGTGTGCTGGACAAGAGCTGAGAACAAAGGGAGGAAGTGAGCAATGAGGCCCCGCCCACAGGTGAGAGGGCCTGCTGTCACTGCAGCTGTAGTACCACAGGTCTCCTCCGGTGGTGCTGACGAGTCTGTGAGGGATCAGCAAACAATTTAAAAACCAGTACAACAATTAATAATGATCAAAAAGAACAATACATAATATAATTAAAGAAATGCAATTAGAGAAAAGAAGAGAGGTCAACATCTTCATTGAGACCAGGGTCACTGGTTGCCTTGAGGGCATGAATCCAGTAAGCTTCGTGTTGTTTGAGGCGTTTGACTTTGTCCCCACCCCTGGCATCAGAACTGATGACCTCTATGCCTGAAACTTTCAGGGTAGTGTAGCAAGTTCTAGGGTTCTAGAACTATGACTATGACCGGTATAATGTATGATTATACCGCGGTTATGATAGATATGAAGGAAAATTGATTTAATGTAGTAAATCAACTCGTATATGGGGCACCACCCTGTTTTGTACAAGGAAACAAGATAACCTTTATCAATAGTCAAATTTATTCATCAATCTGCAGGAGGAGTTCTTGACTCAATCGAGTGACCTAGCCTTAGCCAAAGTTCTGGAGACTTTGGTAAATAACTGAGTTTAGTTAAAACTTTAGTTTAGTTTGCTGCGCTCGCTAGCTCTCCCAAAGTTGACTGTTTTATCCAGTTTTTTCCACTTGTATACCATATCTCCACGTTTAAAACCGTGCACTAACATTGGTGGTATCCAACAACAATTCGACTTTTGGATCCGACGTTTGGACCTTGAGCCCCAAGTCTAGATCGTACAACTACGTTGCTGCGGCTAGCTGCTGCTAGCCAGCCCTAGCCAGCACCCGACCGGGATAGTCCATTAGCCAACAGGGGACAGCCGTCCCCTGCCTCTCCAGTACCAACCTAACACACCGGAGGCATGTCTTGCTCCCAGCAGATCGCGTGAGTATTGCTAGCACTGTTAGGTAAGTAGCCCCCCAGCTCCTCCATAGTGCGCCATGTTGTAGTCCCGAAGGCCAAGACCTACTGCTTCCCAGGAGCCAAGGTCCGGGACATAAATTCCGTTGTCACTTCGCTGACCAAAGATCATCCCCAGGCCTCATCAGTCATTATCCACGTTGGTGCCAATGATCTCAAGCTCCAGCAATCAGAGCGGCTGAAAGAAGACTTCAAAACGCTTATCAGCACTGTGTCAGGGACTGGAAAGACCTGTGTCATCTCAGGACCCTTTTCCTCTCCTCGATATGGTGATGTTAAGTAAAGCCGGATGCGCAGCCTCCACATCTGGCTAAAGGGATACTGCTGCTGCATGAACATCCCTTTTGCGGATAACTTCACCACCTTCTGAGACCGTGGGGACCTCTTCGCTAGGTACGGCTTCCACCCCAACAGGGCAGGTGCCCGCATACTATCTATGTCTATGGAGCTAGCCATGAAATCCTGGTCCTGGACCTCGCCCGAGGTCTGATACAGGGTGAGTCCGGCCCGTCTCAACCACCCTACTGCTAAACATAAACCTCCTGTACCCATGGTTCAGGCTACACCAGCTCCATCTCACCAGCGCTCCATCACCATAGATCTGGACTCCCTGCCCCTCACTGAGACCTGGCATAGCGACGTTTATATTTCTATAAACGAATTTTGCCCACCTGAATATACCATTCAGTGAATTATCTCCCACTGCACCCCTATTATCATAAGGAAACAGTCAGGTGGATCTAACATGAAAAACCTGATATCCGTTCCAGTGAATATACCATCCAGGCCTACTAGTCAGGCGAGCCAGCCCTTTTCTCCGGAAGCTATTTCAATGGCGATCCTGAATGTCAGGTCCCTACCAAGCAAAACTTTTCTCATTAATGATCTTATATGTGAACGTAAATTAGACTGTATGTTCCTAACTGAAACCTGGCTAAATATAAATGCATAGCAGCCCTCATCGAAGCCTCTCCTCCCAGCTACAGTTTAATCTAACAGAAGTGGGGAAAAAGGTAGAGGAACAGCCACCATAGCTACAGATGCAGGACCATCTCCTTTGATGATTTTACCTCTTTTGAATACCACACTATTGTCTTAAAATGCCAGCCCCCAGTTCTGGCAGTAACCGTGTATAGGCCTCCCAAACAATGCCCTGCCTTCTCTGCAGAATTTTCAGAACTCCTGCTGTGATCATCCATACAAATTAGGATAAGATTATCATCATTGGCGATTTCAACATACAGGTGGATACTGAGGCGGACTCAAAAGCCAGTGCCCGGTTGCATAAACTACCTTAAGTTTCAAACTTAAGTTTGCCCTTTAAGGGACATATTTCCCTAAGCTAAGGACTTTATTTAGGAGCGTTGCATAACGCCTCTTAGGTTGCCTCCTTGCCGTAGGGTTTAGACTAAGGCTTTTACGATAGTTACTGTCATAATACAGCACTGTGCACTTCAGTTACCATGGTTATGCTCCCGTACGTCGTCATCCTTTAGAGACCGTTAGGAGCCTTCTAGTTTTTCCTTTCATCTCCTTCTTTCTCCTTCACCAATTTTGACATGGACAACAACGATAACACAAAAAAGAAAAGAAAGCCAAACTGGACCGAAGATGAAAACTGTGTGCTTCTTGAAGAATATGCTAAACGGAAGAGGATCATCCAAAGTAAATTCAATCCCGGTGTTACCTACACGCAGAAGCAGAAGGCTTGGCAAGAGATTACGGACAACATAAATGCCCGAAATACCGCAGTGAAACGAACGGTGGCGGAAGTTGGTAAAAGATATGAAAACATTACAATGGCAGCAAGGAAGGAAATATCAAAATATAGATATGAGTCGACGAAAACGGGTAACCGACACACCTTTATGTTAGCTAGCTAACGTTGACTGAACTAGTTAGCACTAGCTAGACTAACGCTCACTAATCTGTAGCTAGCTTGGTAGCTAGCACTAACGGTAGCTAACTACGTCAGCTAAGATTGCCGACCAGGTAACGTTAGCTAGCTAGCAACAAAGTTCCGAAGTTACTCCGTGTTGATGACTGACAGCTGTTAGCGCTACTTTGCAGGAGGTGGGCCGCCGCCTGAAGACCTGTCTGAATCCTCAAAAATGATTCTAGACATTTTGGGAAGACATTCCCCTTCTCTTGGTGGCATTACCGGAGTCTCCCAAAGTGGATGGACCGACAGGTAGGCTAACGTGATAGTAGCACTAAGTTACATGTTGTTGAATACAGTATAACGTCACCATTAGGTGTTAGAATTGCAACAGTAACGTTAACATTAGGTTATAACGTCATGGCATGCTGAAACATAATGGTTGGATTTTGCGAAGGATGGATATTTTAGGCTAGTAGTAGCCACTGGCTTTAACCCGACCATCCTTGTGATCTGCTAGGGATGAGGGCCGTAGTGGTGGCGATGATGATGATGATGATGTCGTCTGCTCTACAGCCACTACCAGCTCTATCGTAAACCAAAGGTTAGGGCGATTGTTAATTAGCTACTGTTAAAGAATTTCAACTCATCACCCATGTGTTCACGCCAAGATAGGTTTTCTGTTATGTTACTATTTAGGTTCCTGTTAGGTTCCTGTTTTCTCTGAGTTTATTGTTTTACAATGTTTGTGGAAAGCCGACCTTAACTGATTTCTCACGGCCATCTGTTTAAGCCAGAGCAACTGGCACAACAGATCACAACCCCCAGGTCACGACACGGCTCCTTTAAAAGGGCTCCGCCTCTCTTGGACGGGGCTCTCTGACTTGAATTGACTTCCTGTTGTGAGAGACCGCTTGCAAACGTATTGAAGAATAAAGCTCTCGTCTTTGTTTTAACCAGCTGAATCGACCACTCGCGTGCTCTTATTCTTAATCCAAGTATATTAAGAAAATAATCATCAACAATATGGCGACGTGTCTGTAGACCGAATTGCGGTTTTCTGGGACAACTACGAGTATTTTCGCGTGCTCCGGAGGCGAAGCGTGGATCCGCGACAAGTTTTGACTTGGGGAATCAAACTTCGAGCAGTTGGCGTAATCTGCTGGCTAGTTTTCTCGAAGCCCTTCTCCTCTGCAGCTCGCTTAAAGGGACTGGTACGTTGAGAATCTAAATCATAGTGGTACGATTGTGTTTTTCAGCTGGAGACATTGACCATAGTTTTATTCGCACCGGTTATGTGATTCTGTGTTCTGCACTACATTTGTTTTGTTCTGCATTATACAAGGAGGTTACGTAGGCTGTTGGCCGCATGACTGTTTACGAAAACCGGCAGGTTTTCAGGTGTTTCTGTTACCTCGGATAAGCCTGGTTCTGTGTCGTGGGGTTGCGCGACTCAACGTGGGTTTTTTTATTTACTCCAGTTGTGAGGGCACAACAACGGGGATGGCTGTGATAGTTCGAGAGGTTATTTGACGCCCCGGGTGATTTTGCTAAGTGAGCTAAGTCGTTTCATTTTGTTTGTCTTGTCTTGGGATTTCAGATCCTGTTTTCTGAGTTTTGTTTAGTGTTGAACTTCTGTACATGCTAGCTACGGTTTGGTTTTGTATTTAAGTGTCTGTTGTGCTGGCTTTGTTTTGTGTTCAGTGTTGGGGTTATTTTGGGATTTCTACGGCACTCTTGTGCTCATCCTTTGTTCTTTTAATTCTGCTCCACGCTACGTATCTTGTATTTCTGTTAGCTTTGGTTTTTGTGCTATTGGTTCAATGCTAATCTTCCCTGTGCTAGCTAGTTCATCCACGTGGTTGGTTCCACATGTTGATTAGCCCACGTGCTTAGCTAACTTTGTGCGCACGTGGTTTGACTTCCTGTTTTGCTGCTTGTGGGAAAAAAAAAAAAAGAGAGAGGTCGGCCCAATCTCAAACCACCCCCTAAGCCCTCGCCCTATCCACTCCCCCTCCGTTTGCGCGTTCACGCCGAGCTTCGCCATGTTAAGGGCCGTCCCAAACCAATTATCGCGGAGTGCGCTTGGAGTGCGAGTGGGCTGTCAACCCCTTAAATAGCAAGCCTGCATCGGTGCAAGCTCCCGATAGCCGAAGCAGGAAGTGCACGTGCCAAATAGATGCCGCAGGAAACACCATATAAATAAAGTTCCGTCTTCCTACACTGTCAATTATTTTAGATTTTTTTACAGCATTCAAACATTTGTTTTTCTCACACCGATTTCACTGCATCAAACAAAATCTGGTGAATATGGTGTCAAAAGATACAACCAAGTGATACAATCACTTTATCCCTAGATCACTTGACTTGTAGCAAACTCTTAAAAGCCTGTATTCATAGCCGACATAAAATAAATCTAAATAGGCCTAGGTCTACGTCAAATGTAGCCTACATCATATATTCCTTTCCATTAGGCTGCGATATGCAAATGGCTCTTCACAAAAGAAGGAATGCTGCCAAAGAGGCATAGGAGTAAGTTATTAATTGATTTATGTATTTGTCTCGGGACAGTGTTATAGTATTAATTTAGTTAGAGTTCATTTGAAAAAACATTTCCGTTTGGACTTTTGACCATTTCTCATCATACATGGATTTAATTATAGTGATTTATATTGTATTATAAATCCTAAACATTTTTCCCATCAATCACCTAAACATGCCATGGTGACGGCCCTGTCCCGGTCGGTTCCGGTGGAGTGGGGAGTCCATCCCACATTTGGCTTTCCATTTATATACCCTCCCCCTCGATTGAGAGTGCCCTCCACAGCTGCGAGTGACACTTCATTTGGAGGGACACTCGGTGGTGAAGTGGGAGTGGGTAGGGGGTGGTTTGGGATTGGGCCGTCCTGTTTTTCCTCAACCATTTTGAGGATCCACCATTTTGGTTTCTGAAGTCTGCCATTTTGAAAAAAAAAAAAAAAAAAAGGTAACAGGAAAAAAAAAAAAACCCTCTCAACACAGCAGTTATTGTTTTTTTTACTGTACTTTTGACATTTGTTTGTATTTGTAAAATGGGAACTACTGCTAGTACACCAAAACGTGAACCTTTAATGGGGGCTGCCAAGATAGTGGCATTAAAGTATGATCCGAGTGTGTGTGAGCAAATTACTTTATGGGCTAAAAATAGTGATTTTCCTGTCTCTGGTACACTGTCTGTTAAGTTGCTAGGGAAAGTTAAGAGACAGCTTAAGGAGTTTCAATTAACTAAGCTAGGTAGGAAGCCAGAGAATGCCATTAACTGGTCTCACTTTCTTGCCTGGGAGACAGCTGCAAATGACTCAATTGATAGAGCTGAAACTGCCCGCAACAAAAGGGAGGCTAGGAAGAACTCTGTCACTACTAAAGCTGTTTATGTTAAGAAATTAATTCCTCCTTCAGACAACGACGACCTTTTAGAACCGTGTCGTTTATATCCTGATCCAAATGCGGCCTTGCCTATTCCAGGCCCTCAGGCTCAGCAGGGCATCGTCCCTCCTCTAGCCCATGTGCTGCCCCCCCCTCTTGTGCTGCCCCCCCCTCTTCCAGTCCCGACACTTCAGCCAACCTCCATGGTTCAACACACCCCCCCTGCTCCTGCATTGTTACGGTTTACGACCCCTATTGCTGGTCCGTCATCTGTCCCCTCTCAGGTTTCACATCTCCCCTCTCCCTCATCTTTAGCTGGATCTCCTTTTGGAGCTCACTCCCAAACTCCTTGGTTGGTTCAGATGTCACCCCCCCCAGGTTATTATTCTCATAGCAGTACTCCGGCAGGGACTTCTTTTAGTGATGTTCACAGTCAGTCTAAATTGGCTATTTCCTTCCCTGGAACTTCCCTTTCTACTGGCTCATCCCCTTCATTGACTGACTCTATGACTCCTGATGACACCTCAGCCAAAGTCTCACCTCCTTTATTGACTCCCCCTGATACTACTCCTCCCCCTGCTCTTGATATTTCTCCCCCTGCTCTTGAAACAGTCGAGGGCCATCAGCACTATAGTCTTAGGTCTACTGGTCAGGTTCAGGAACAACAACTCTCTTCTGCATTAGGCAAGATGCTATTGCCAATGATTAGATGCATTAATCCTGTACCTCAACCACCTCTGGGCCAACCAGGTCACGCCATATGGAGCCCTTTTTCTGATGTCTACAGACCTTTCCGTTGTGATGAGCTGCGGGAGCTTGCGTCCTCATTACCTGATCCTGCTAAGGACATTGATAGTTTTGAGAGAGATGTGAATGCTGCTGTTCAGATGTACAGACCGCACTCTGAGGAACTTGAGGCTGTAATGAGGCTTGCGCTACGTCTCAAATGGGCTGATATAAGGGGTAATTTTGATGATAAATTGACTTTTGATGATCCTGGATTTGCACCTCAGGTGATACACCTGCTGCAGAGAATCAGGATCCGGTTCCCTCCACAAACTAACTGGGACCTGATCTCCTCCTGTAAACAGAAGCTGAATGAATCTTTCGATGATTTTTATGAACGCCTGGAGAAAACCTTTTCTCTCCACTCGGGCATGAATAAGCATGCCAACGACTACAAAACGGTGTTGAAACAACAATTAATGAACAATGTTCTCCCTGCCCTTAGTGACCAAGTCAGGACTTCGTGTGTAAACTGGGAGACACAACCGCTAGAACAGGTCGTGGGTGTGTTCAGATTTGCCGAACGTTTCACTCTGCTAAAGGAGCAAAGGGAGGCTGCTGAAAAGAAGGACTCTGACGTGAAGCTGCAGGCTGCACAGGTTAGGTACTTCAACTCCAATGCTCGCACAGAGCCACAGCAGAGAAATGGACAGCGTCAACAATCAAGGGAGAATAGAGGGACTCAGGGTAATTCACAACAAAACAGCAGGTTTAACAGTTCAGATGATCGTTGCTATTACTGCAACCGCAGAGGACATTTCCAGAGAACATGTAGAGAATACGCTAAACAGCAAAAGTCTTCTCCTAACCAATGGGGATCTGCACCCCCTCCGGGAGTCTCTGTCAGTTCTCCACAGGGAAATGGTTTCTGACTAGGTGTAGGACAGGTAGGGAAAGCTAGGGAAAGTGAGTGTGTACGTGAGGAGGAGAGAATCATTCATATTCATCAATACCTTAATCTGCATACCAAACCATCTGATAATCCAACTGTAACTATGACTGTGAATGGGGAAAAATTGTTTTTTTTGGCTGACACAGGTGCTCATTCTTCTGTAATTAGTACTGCTAGCGTGACACAGCGTCCTCAAGTGACTGAGGAGCTGGCTAAAACTGTTGGTGCTGCAGGCATTGTGAAAAATGAAAGAGTGACTGTTCCATTGAAAGTGGAAGTAGATGATTGTCAGCTAACACACCAGTTCATTTTGAGTGAATGTTGTCCAGTGAATCTTTGTGGGCGTGACTTGTTATGTAAGCTAGGTTTCCAGATGACCTGCTCCTCAGAAGGTGTCACCATACTCAGATCATCAACAATGACACCTCCGGAGGTGACAACCATGTACAACGACGCGCCTACCGATTGGTCTTATAATTGGTATGTTGATTGTAACACTCATACATCACAACATTTGGAAAAGTTGTTTTCAAAAGTACGGACATGTTATAGCTACGATGCTCCGCTCAGCCCTCATGATAACTTGCTCTGTACCGCATCAACATCTTTTTTAAGCCAAGACCATGGGTTTGAGGACACTTGGATGTTGCCTCAAGTGGATGAAACATTGATGTGTAATGTGTTGTATGTTGGACCGGATCATGCAGTTCTTTCTGTCGACCTTAACGGTACACAGAAACAGCTGTATGATGGTCATTCTGTGCCTCATGTGTCTCTTGCTGTTTCTGAGTTTGTTAATAGGAGGGATGCTGATGCGTGGCTGATGGACATAATGACAATAACGGACTGGGTCGGAAATCCTCATCAAATGAGGTATTCCGCCAAGACGGGGGTAAGAGCATTTCCTTACACCTGGGCTATTCCAGTCACTAGGGGAATCCAAGGATCATGTTTCTTCCAGACACAATCTGATGACACACAAGATTTATCTGTGTTAAGAGGACTTCCAAATTCATTATGGGCAAAGGACAAATTTGATATAGGGAAAATTCGAAACGTGAATCCTGTTGTGGTTACCCCTAAAAGTTCATTCCGACCAAAGCGCGCTCAGTACCCGCTCCCTCTAGAGGCTATAGAAGGTATTGCAGAGGTACATGCATCTTTGTTAGAGCGTGGAGCCATTTCTGAAGTTGACAGCTCTCCTGTCAATTCTCCAATCCTCCCTGTGCGCAAAGCCTCAGGAGAATGGCGTTTTGTTCAAGATTTGCGTTGTGTTAATGAAGCTGTCATTGCTAGGACAACTTCTTTGTCCTAACCCTGTAACCCTCCTTGCCTCCATTCCTTCATCAGCTGCTTTCTTTAGTGTTATTGATCTCAGTAATGCATTTTTTTCTGTACCTGTACACCCTGATAGCAGACATTGGTTTGCTTTCCAGTTCAAGAACAAAACATATGTGTGGAATGTTATGCCTCAAGGATTTGTTGATAGTCCTTCTATCTACAATGCAGAGCTCGCGCGCAACTTAGAAGGGTTTATTCCACCACAGAATAGCATCATTGTCCAGTATATGGATGATTTGCTTGTTGCTAGCTCAGACAAGGAGTCATGTGTCAAAGACACAAACGCATTGTTGTTTTATTTAGCAGAGAATGGCCATAAGGTTTCCAAACACAAAATCCAGCTGGTGCGTGAACAGGTTACATACCTAGGTCACGTTATTTCTAAACATGGAAAATCTTTAGGTAGCAGCCGTGTGGAGGCTATCCTTGCTCTGCCCATGCCTACAACCAAAAAACAAATGATGTCTCTGTTAGGAACTGCAAACTATTGCCGGGCCTGGGTCCCGGATTTCGCTGAGCTCACACAACCCTTGTCCGATCTGGCCCACGGACGCAACCTTTCTCCCTCTGACCGAATCACCTGGACTGACGAAGCACGACTGACTCTAACGGCCCTTAAACAGAGGCTGTCTACAGCCCCTTGTTTAGGTCTCCCTGACTATGAAAAGCCTTTCCACCTTTTCACAAATGAAAAGGACGGTTATATGTCCGCCGTTTTAACCCAAAAGCATGGGGACCGGTACAGACCGGTAGCATACTACTCTAAAAGGCTTGATAGTGTAGTTAGAGGGTTAATCCCATGTCTAAGATCAGTGGCGGCGGCCACTGAAGCAGTATTGGGATGTGTCGACGTGGTAGCCATGCGACCACTAATCGTGAATGTTCCACATGCTGTCTCTGCTTTACTTTTACAGGCAAAGACCTCACACCTGCATCCAGCGAGACTGTTACACTATCAGAATGTGTTACTAACCATGTCTAATGTTATTCTCCAGAGATGTACTGTCCTGAATCCAGCGACACTGTTGCCAACACCAGATGACGGAGATCCACATGATTGTGTGGCTGTTATTGACTTAGTCAGTAAGCCACGCCCTGACCTCACTGATGTTCCTTTGTCTAACCCTGATTTTGAACTCTTTGTGGATGGTTCTGCCCAGCGATCACAAGCTGGTGAGCCGGTTGTTGCCTATGCGGTTACTACTGCTGATACAGTGCTGGAATCAGCCAGACTTCCTAACCATCTCTCTGCACAGGCTGCTGAATTATTTGCGCTCACCAGGGCATGTATTTTAGCCAAGGGTAAGTCTGCTACTATCCACACAGACAGTGCATATGCGTTTAGCACAGTCCATGATTTTGCGATGCTATGGAGGAATCGTGGGTTCCTTACCTCAAGTGGTAAACCCATTGCTCATAATACTTTGATTAATCATTTATTGCAAGCAATGTTGTTGCCATCCAGTTTAGCAGTATGCAAATGTAAAGCTCATGCTAGAACCTCGGATCCTGTGTCCATAGGTAATACGGCTGCTGACTCAGCTGCTAAAGCGGCGGCACTCTCCTCTTGCGCTCCTGTGTTGTCTATGCTCTCTCTCTCATCTGTGGATTCACAGGTCTCTCCTCCCATGTCTCTGAACGACATTGCCGACCTACAGGAATCTGCTCCTCCTGATGAGAAGAAGAAGTGGAAAACCAAATGCACATTCAATGATGAAAGCAGAGTGAAGGCGACCATCCCGGATGCCAGAGAGGGTTTCTTGCATCACCTCCAGCCAGGCCAATGGGTGGTGATCCGGGACCTGAAACGGAAGGCGTGGAATAGTGCTCGTTGGCTGGGCCCGTACCAGATCTTGCTGACAACCCAGACGGCCATCAAAGTAGCTGAGAGGACGTCTTGGGTACACGCCACCCACTGCAGGCTGGTTCCAAACCAAGACGAGGCCAGCCGGCCAAAAGATTCCAACAACCAAGATGCATTACCCGGTGTCACCACCAGGGCGAAAGCTCACTCTCTGGTCTCCTCATCTGAGGAATCAGACCAAGGATAACACACCCTATCTTTTCCTCATTGCTGTCATGATGACAACTTTGACCCCTGCCCCAGCAACGCCCAATCATAATCCAACCACACTCCCCCTCACACACCTACTCGCACCCCCCTTGAAAGAGAACTCGGACCAGTTCTCTCCTGAAACTGAAACCATTGAACGAAGGAAAAGACAAGAACACACTCCAGTATTCGTTTGTCCCGTTGAGCGTTGCACTCCACTTGACTGTTGGATCTATACGATAGACGAAGATGGATGGAAGATCCTGCATACTGCTTATGTGAGATTTGAAAGTAACAAACGATTCCCAGGTTCTACTGTTGTAACTGTGACTGAAGTTAATGTAGAGAAAGACTCTCCTTATTGGTGTGTTTTAACTAAAGATGTTATGCGAGTATCAAGAACAAAGAATTATGGAGTTGACATTTGTAGATCTGTTCCAGATTATCCTCAAGGTACTGTGTTTAACTGCTCTATGCACCTAACCAAATCAGCTAAGTCAATTGGACAGGAAAAGAAGCATCCTAATGAAGCTATTAGTATAGTCAGAGACTTTGCACATAGAATGAACTACGCTAACTGTTGGATTTCTCAAAATGTACCTCTTAGTACTGCTGCGCCCATATTCTATCCAATTCCTTTAACCCAAGCAGAATGGTCACACTATGACTGGCAGGGTTTAGCTACTCATGTTTTCTCTGCTCCTGGACAATCCTCTGCTTGTCATTTTCATGTAGGATTAGATAGACTAGGTAACTCCTATACAGGGATTGAAGAGGTTATTCTAAGCAAATTGACACTAGAGGTTAATGAGAATCATAGACCTTCTAATTTCTCCCGCCTTATTCTGTTCAAGGTTACACACTTTTCTGAAATAGCTGGACAGGGATTGGTTCACAATATTCAAGTTATATTAGTCCAAATAGACAATCATGCACCGAGTACTAGGTTAGCTTGCACAGCTGTATCTACTACAGTTAATTGGCGAAATTCAATTACCATTTCTGGATTAAAATGTCAAATTATCGATTGCATCATTAAAGCACAAACAAAATTGCATCCTCAAGAAATGGAACATCAAAATCAAGTCGACCAATTCAAAGTAGTACCTCTTCAACAGGTTACAGCCTGTATTGATCTTTTCAGATACAACACACAAATTAGGACACAAATTAATGATCTAGGCACTAGCTCCTGCGTTGCTCCTATCTACGAATTCTTATATCCAGGTTCAGCGATAGGCCTTCCAAAAGGTGTATTTTTAGTCTGTGGCGATACAGCTTATTCAAACCTAAATAGCAACAGTGTAGGAAGATGCTATCTTGCTCATTTAATTCCCATGATTAGGAAGGTGGATCACGCTGAAATGCAGGTAATTCATCATCAATCCAATTATAGACATCGTCGTGCTATATCGCCCTTTCAGTTTATTTTTGGTGTATTTTTCCCTAACTATGGCATGTATAACACCCAAACTGAACTCATGACTCTCTCCGCTGTCTTGGCGGATCACTTGAATGCATCGGACAGAGTAATTTCGGCCTTAGCTAAGGAGGTGAATGAAATGAAGAAAGTTGTGCTACAAAATAGGTTTGCCTTAGATATAATTCTTGCTAGTAAAGGAGGAACATGCGCGATTGTAGGGTCAGAATGTTGTTCGTTCATCTCAGATCCAAATGCCACATTAACAGAGTTCCATGAATCAAACATGAAAGGTATTCAGATCTTAAAGATTGTCCATGGGTTTAATGCTTGGGGAATTTTCGATAATGCTTTTTCAAGTTCTGGAAATATTCTCAGATCTCTAGGTATCATTTTTATGATTATTATTTTGATTATTATTATTATTGGCATTGTTCTTAAGTGTATTGGAAAGTGTTTGAATACTGTTACAGATATGCCCATTACTGCATTAATGTTCAAAGGAGAAGTTGAATTAGACCTTCATTCAACTCAAGAACTTAGTCAAGTCTGTGCCATTGGAAATAAGGATTTTGAATTGTTTTGAAACTTGAAGTTAAGTTTTTTTCCTCTCAAAAGAAAGAGGTTTTTTTTCCACTCATGAATATATGAAATCTGTATTAGATTAGTATCATGTTATCTTTTTACCTTGCTTATGATGATATTTTATAATTTGATTCCACATGGTTGATTCTTTCATTTATATTATTATTGTTGTGGATGTTTTACCCACAAGATTGGGGAATTGTTAAAGAATTTCAACTCATCACCCATGTGTTCACGCCAAGATAGGTTTTCTGTTATCTTACTATTTAGGTTCCTGTTAGGTTCCTGTTTTCTCTGAGTTTATTGTTTTACAATGTTTGTGGAAAGCCGACCTTAACTGATTTCTCACGGCCATCTGTTTAAGCCAGAGCAACTGGCACAACAGATCACAACCCCCAGGTCACGACACGGCTCCTTTAAAAGGGCTCCGCCTCTCTTGGACGGGGCTCTCTGACTTGAATTGACTTCCTGTTGTGAGAGACCGCTTGCAAACGTATTGAAGAATAAAGCTCTCGTCTTTGTTTTAACCAGCTGAATCGACCACTCGCGTGCTCTTATTCTTAATCCAAGTATATTAAGAAAATAATCATCAACACTACCAGTAACGTTAAAAGGGTTTAGAACGGCGCTGCTGCAAATGGTAGTGAGTCGCAACGGTCACGTTCAAATAACAATCTTAAAACAATAAGCACACAGAGCTAATACTATGATACAACTTGTGACGTGCGCTGCTAGGAAGTCCATTACGGGAATATGAGTGGGGAGCGGAGGGTTATCAGGAAGTGGGAAACTAATGTAGTGGGATCCCCAGGGGTGCACGCCGACGCGACTGCATAGGTTAATGGGGCAGTGTTGTTTGTATTGATGCAACATTGGTTGGCCAATATCAGGTTGCTGACTGACAGCAGCTAACGTTAGTGTTGCCTTCTGAGAGAAACGCATGCATCATCGCCGCATTCTGAATCATGTAAGCTACTTATGTATTTAGTGTGAATGTACATTTTGTAGTAGGATGTTGTCATTGCTGTTTCTCTGATAGTAGCCTATGTCTGGTTGGTAGCAGGTTGCTGACTGACAGCAGCTAGTGGTGGCCTTAGAGAAACGCATGCATCGCACTCTTGTGGTACGTGCCTGGATCATGTACTTGTTTTTACTGTGAATGTATATTTTTGTAGTAGGATGTCATTTCTGTTTCTCTGATACTGTGTGTCTTGTGTTTTATAGGATGGGTCTGTCGCTGTTTCCTCTAGTGATTAATTCTGTAAACAGCTATTTACGCACACAGCACTTTACTCTTCCTGCTACTACTGAGAGAGAATACTTTTCTATAAATCCCTTTTTTTCTATGGTAAATAAACTTTTGTATAAAATATTATATTCTCTCAGTACCTCTTTAATGAGGAGAACCGAAGCATACTAGGTATTACAGTTTGGCGTCACGAACAGGATCTAGCAGCGAATCAGGTCTAGAGGAAACAGTGACAGGCCGAAGACCTCGGCGTGGAAGCAGAACAGACTCCCGGACTCACCATGTCAGCCCAGGAACTGGAAATCGAACTGGAAGTTTTAAAGGAAAGGTTGGCGGCCGAAAAGACACAGATAGCTGACCTAAAAGACCAAAATGAGGAACTCTCAGCCAAATTATTGGCGATCGTAAAGAACCCTCTAGAGGACCCTCCCCAACTACAATGCCAGGACTGCTCTACCTGCACCTCCAGCTAAGTCCACAATTTCTGTGAAAGTGGTCCCCACTGTGGAACTGATGTATATACCCAAAGATAGGAAGGGTGCTATGTTTTCTGGTCATGCTGGTACTGTTACATATTATGAATGGTTGGATGATGTTCAGAGTTCTGTGAATTACTGCAGGTATACCTCTATAGAACAGGCAGCTTATCTCTATGACCACCTGGAAGCGGAAGCACAGCAAGAGATAAAGCATTGTTCAAAAGAGGTGAGGACAGACCCAACACTACTCCTAGAAAATTCTGAAACAAGCATATGGACACACATGCTCTTTAACTCAGTCCCAGAGACGTTTTTTTGACCGGAAGCAGAGAGAGGGGGAGAGTTTGAGAGAGTACTCCCATGCTTTGTTGTCACTGGCTGAAGGGATTAACCGTTGTAACAGGAATGTAGAGCTATGTGGGGAGCAGGTAGTAGCGAATCTTCATTTGCGGAGAATGTTAGGGACCCTGCTCTCCTTAGAGAATTGAAAAAACTCCTTAGACAGGACCCTAAGATCAAGTTCTTAACCCTACGTCAGGAGGCCATTTTGTTCGGGGAGGAAGATTCTCCCAGAGGGAAAGCAGCATACTCTTGCACAGCGCAAACAGTGGTAGCAGACTTTGCTAATGTTGCCTCTAAACCAGACCCCCTTTTGTGTGAGCTTAGGGAGGCAATGAAGAAACAGGAGGAGAAGCTGGAGATCCTAACTGTAATGGACATTAAGGATCTGCTGGGATGACAGTGGAGAAAGGGGGGAGGAGTGTCACTTGGACTGATATTGATGTTATGGTATAGCAGTGACAGCAAACTTGTTTGTGAAATTGAAATGTATACATTAGCCGTGATTGCTTGTTTGGTGTGGTTATACTGTTTGACTTTGTAAATGTTTGCTGTGTATGGAGTGATGAACACAAACTGTTTGCTCCTAAATGGACTTGGTACTGCTTGCCTGACAATGCAAGGGCACAGGTTAATTGACACACTGGGGCGTTACTAATCAGTGCGCACTCGCCAGCCGTGTCCCGCACACCTTTATAAGAAGGAGGCGGACAGTCAAGAGGTGGAACTGTGAGCCGGTCGGACGTGCCGAAGTTGCTGCAGCCGCGCTGTGAACTGGATCCCTTCTGCTCTTCGTGCGGTGGCTCCCCTCTCTTCAGCCTGGGTCGGCGGATCCAGAGGACCGGGTCGAGACGGACGACAGCGTGTTTCTAATGGCCTGCATTTCCTGATGGAAAGGAAAGTGATCACGCTGTGCGTTGGTGGATCGGTTTGGAATTGCCGGCTAGACTGAGCACTGATTGTATTTTCGCATTCCTCTCTGACAGCGCTCGACCGACAGAGCGGAGTAAGGTTTGGTTTTAAAGAATAGAAATCATATCTTGCAACTTTAATCTGTGTCCTTCGTGCTGTGTTGGTGTGGCCGGGAACTTGAACCTGTGAAGTAGATAACAGTCGAGCCTGTTACATAAGTGGCGTTGTCGGCAGGATTCCCTTTTCCACACCACACAGTACAGAATGGCAGATGAGAGTAGAGCGCAGCCTGTAGCTGCAGAATCTGGTGAACATGGTGTATCTCAAGAAAATGGGGCCATGCTAGGAAATGCTAATGCTAGCCAGCCAGTGATAAATGCGATGATGGTGCCTTGGTTTATGGGGGTCCCATGGATCCCAAAATTTAATGGTGACCAAAGTAAAATGAGTTTTTCAGAATGGAATGGGCAGGTTCAGGCTATGTTGAGGGCACAAGGTTTAAATGAGGAACAGAAAATTGACTTTATTTTTGGAGCTCTTGAGGGGGAAGCAAGGAGGGAGGTGCGGCTACTGGACCAGACTAAACGTGCAACTAGTGCAGCCATTCTGGAGGAATTAAAGAGACTGTATGGACGTGTAGTTCCAGTAGCCCAGCTCCGTGCACAGTTTTTTAAGTGTCACCAGCAGGAGGAGGAAACTGTTGCAGCCTATTTCCTCAGGCTCAGGGAAATTTTCTCCTCATGGAGAGACCATGAACCAGATGGATCTGCCCAGGACGAAACAACCGTGAGGGACCAGCTCGTCCTGGGTTTGAGGCCTGGCATGGTACAGCAGGAACTGCAACGTCAGGTGCGTAGAAACCCTGCAATGTCCTTTAGTGAGGTGTCTAGTGAAGCCAGAGCATTGGGAGCAGAATTTAAGATGGAGTTTGCCTGTGCATCACGCATCGCAACACCACAGCCTCGACCAGCCATGACAACTAACTTGGAAGAGTGGAGGGAGACAGTAAGAGCTGAACTAAAAAAAGAAATGCAAGACCAATTGTCTGTCCTTAAAGAGACTCTTAGAGAAGAAATTCAACGTCAACTTTCCCCACAAAATGCTCCTGTTGTGCACAGGGATCCACCCCCGGCCCCTAGAGGGAGGATTCAGGATGGCCGCTATGCCCCGTCTCCCAGACAAAGATTTGAGTGGGACCAACAGGGCCAACCCATTTGTAGAGGTTGCGGGGAGGCAGGCCACATTCAGAGGCGCTGCCCACATGAGAGGAGGCAGTTAAACTAACAACCCCAGCCACTGAGAGCCGAGTGGTTGGGGAGCAAGACCAATCAAACCAAACCGACAAACCATCTATGGTTGGGGTATGTCCAGGGGTTGAAATATTGGTTGCAGGGGTGAAGGTGCCCTGCTTGCTTGACACAGGTTCACAAGTGACACTTTTTAGTGAATCTTTCTTCCAGAAATGGCTGAGTGGGGTGCAGAAGCAGAGCCCACAAGACCTGCACTGGCTTACCTTGAAGGCTGCCAACGGACTGCAGATCCCTTACACCGGCTATGCCATCTTAGATTTTTCGGTGGGAGGAGTAACCATACCAGGCAAAGGGGTCATCATAGTCAAAGATGAGTGCCTGAATTCTGAAAGAGGTATTCTAGGGATGAATGTTATTTCACACTGCTGGAAAGAACTGTTTCAGGGGGTCCACCCTGGTCTGACAGTGTTTGGTGCCACCATGTCCTCAGAGGCCAAAGGAGAGTGGGAACGAGCTTTTGCTGTCTGTAGGAGGGTGTCTCTGGTTGAACCGCCAGATGAGCAGGTTAGAGTGGCCCGGCTGACCCGCCAAGATCCAGTCTATGTACCCCCAAATAGCGAGATGGTGCTCTGGACCCACCTACACAGAGCCAAGACCCCATCTGATTTCTGTGCCTTGGTGGAGGGCCCGGAAAGGGACGATGAATGGAAAGTGGCCCGGACCGTCACCCAGGTGGTGAAAGGACGCCTCCCCATACGGGTATGTAACCTGAATCCCTACCCCATCTTAATACCTCAACGGCGCCCTCTTGCGAATGTGTTACAGGTTGACCCAAGCCAAATCCGTGGGGAAAAGGACCTAGTGTTGAAGGCGTCAGACCCAGGCGTGGTAGAGGTGGATGTCCAGGCAAATCACATCACCCTGGAAGACCAGCATCCAGTCACTCTGCTGAAAGGTGAGGGATTGTCAACAGAACAACAGCTGAAGATGGACTCCCTGTTGCAGCGGTGGAAAGGGATCTTCGCAGCAGGAGAGGAGGATTTTGGACAGACTAGTGCTGTTCGCCACTCAATCCCTACTGGCTCTGCACCACCCAGCAGGGAGCGCTACAGGCCAATTCCACCTCGCCTCTACCCTGAGCTAAGGGGACTCCTCCAAAATATGCTGGACAATGATGTCATTAAGGAGAGTTCTAGCCCTTGGGCAGCGCCTGCGTGGATTACAGGAAGCTTAATGCCCTCACCCACAAAGATGCATACCCCTTGCCCAGGATAGAAGAATCACTCACCAGTTTAAAACAAGCCTCTTGGTACTCGACCCTCGACCTTGCCAGTGGCTATTGGCAGGTGGAGGTGGATCCAAAGGACTGTGAAAAAACGGCATTCACCACCCCCATGGGCCTCTATGAGTTCCAGAGAATGCCTTTTGGCCTCTGCAATGCGCCAGCGACCTTCCAGCGCTTAATGCAGCGGTGCCTGGGAGGACAAGTGAACGAGTCTCTTCTGATCTACCTGGATGATGTCATTGTGTATTCTCTTGATTTCGAAACCCACATTGCACATCTTGAGCAGGTCTTTGAAAAGTTGGCAGCCCATGGCCTGAAGTTGCAGCTTCATAAATGCCACCTGTTCCAAAGAAAAGTCACCTACCTCGGCCACGTCATCTCCAGGGATGGTGTATCCACAGACCCTGAAAAGACTGCTGTTGTGATGGACTGGCCTGCCCTTTCGACCATCAAGCAGGTACGATCATTCCTCGGGTTTGTGGGGTACTACCGGAGGTTTATAAAAGGTTTTTCTAAAATAGCAGCACCCCTTCATGCTCTCCTAGTAGGTACAGCCAGCATGCAGAAAAGAAAGAGTGCCATTGACTGGACTCCAGACTGCCAGGTGGCATTCGACACCCTGAAGACTGCTTTGGTGAGTGCCCCAGTTCTGGCCTTTGCTGATTTTTCAAAGCCATTTCATCTGTACACTGATGCTAGCCTAGGAGGTTTGGGGGCTGTGCTGGCGCAGATACAGGAAGGTCGAGAGAGAGTAATTGCTTATGCCAGTAGAAGCTTAAGCCCCAACGAGAGGAATGACCAGAACTACAGTTCTTTTAAACTGGAGTTTTTAGCTCTCAAGTGGGCTGTTACTGAAAAGTTTAAGGACTATCTGTGGGGCAACAAATTTCTAGCTTTTACAGACAACAACCCTCTTGTCCACCTGGACACGGCACACTTGGGGGCCACAGAACAGCGGTGGGTGGCCCAGTTGGCAAATTTTGACTTTGAACTCAAGTATCGTCCTGGTATTGCCAACCGTAACGCTGATGTCTTGTCTAGATTGCCACAGGAGGCCGGCCACATCCAGCAGGCACATGTGTAGACGGCAGCAGTGGAGCCGGAGACTACCCCGGAAACTGGAGACCATTGGAAGGACTGGCAGGACAGGGATCAAATCCTGGAACAGGTGAAGCGGTGGGTAGCAGGAGGTCGCCTTCCAGGAGCAGAGCACAGGAAAGCAAGCCAGCCCATGGTAAGACGCCTCTTGAGGGAATGGAGCCGGCTACACATCCAAGAGGGTGTTTTAAAGCGGAACGCCCTTGAGCGGCATACTAGGTTGAGTCTCTCCCAAATTGTTGTACCCACAAATCGGACCCGTGAGCTGTGGGAGAAGTACCACAACACATCCGGCCACATGGGTGTGGCTAAGATGGAAGGCTTACTGAGGAGAACCTTCTACTGGCCAAGGATGGGCACCGATCTCCAGGAGTGGGCATCTAACTGTACAGCCTGCGTTCAACAGAAAAGAGGCCCAGAGGTAAGGGCACCCATGGTGCCTATTTTTACATCATACCCCTTGGAGACCGTTTCAATGGATTATCTGTCCCTGGGTCGGCATGGTGATGCTTACCCCTATTTGTTGGTTATCACTGATCTGTTCTCCAAGTATGGATGGGCCATCCCTACGAAAGACCAGACAGCAGCCACCACGACGCGTGTTCTTTGGCGCCATCTCATCCAGCCATGGGGGTGCCCGGAACGCATCCTGTCTGACCAAGGGGCGGCCTTCGAGTCAGCTCTGGTTGCACAGTTGTGCAGCCTCTATGGGTGTTCCAAAATCAGAACTACACCCTACAGGCCGCAAGGAAATGGGGCCTGTGAAAGACTCAACAGGACTCTTTTGTCCCTTTTAGGAGCACTGAGCCTCGGGGACCAAGCACACTGGCCAGATCATTTGCCCACCCTGCTCCAGATGTACAATAACACCCCTCATGAGACGACAGGGCTGACCCCCCACTTTGTCATGTTTGGCCGACATGCCCGTCTGCCTGTGGAAACGGCTGTAGGAGCACCTCCGCTGACTCAAAGACATGACTTGGAGGGCTGGGTTCACCGACACAACCAGACCCTACAAAAGGTCTACCAACAGGTGGCAGCAGCAACAAGAGAGAACCGGATGCGAGACAAGGAGAGGTATGACCAGAGAGCAAAGCACCTCCCCTTGTTGCCTGGAGAGCGAGTACTCCTGCGCAACTTCCGTCGCCGAGAACAAGGCAAGCTGGCACCTCACTGGCAGCCCCAACCCTATGTGATCCTGGCTCAGTCACGCCCGGGCCGGCCAGTTTTCCAGATCAAGCCAGAGGGAAAAGAAGGTCCCGTTAGGACAATTCATCGGAACCATCTCCGGCCTTGCCCTTTTAACCCCCCAGAAGAGCCACAAGCTCTAGAGACTGAAATGACTAACCCCACCTTTTCCACTGCCCAACTCCCCAGGCCTTTATTGTTACCTCTGACCCTTGTGCCCACCGCAGCTGTTTCTCCTGCAGCCCCGGTGGAAGATGATGCAGTAGCCCCTCCCCTGGGGCCACCAGCAGGACGAGAGCCTATGGATGAACCCCCCCTGAGAAGGTCAGCGAGAGAGAATAGTGGTAGGCCTCCAGACAGATATGGACATTAAGACCTTGTCGGGACGACAAGTGATAAAGGGGGGAGGAGTGTAATGGACATTAAGGATCCAGAAGCTAGAGCAGCTGCAGATGCAGGGAGAGAGAGGTCGGCGCGGCCCCAGGCAGGAGCCCAGGTATGATCCCTCTGGTAGACCAATATGCTTCAGATGCCAGCAGGCCGGCCACATTGCTAGATTCTGTAAGGGTACACTCCCAAGGTCCAGCCGGGGTACTAACACAGCAGCTTCAGCCCCAGTTAGAGCGGTAGCTGCCCAGGAGGAGCAGGGAAACTTTCCCCCCCTGTAGTGAGGGACCAAACTACAGGTGGGGGGCCGCTAGGTCCAGGGGATACAGTTGATGAAGCAGTCAGTACTTTAATAGGGCCGACCCCTATTATTCAGGCCCGCATGGGGGGGGTGCAAGTACCATGCTTATTGGACACGGGTTCAACTGTTACCTTAATTACTGAGAGTTTCTTTAGGAAGCACTTTGAAAGCAAGGGAGAGGGTGCTTTGAAGGAACGTGGGTGGCTTACTCTTAAAGCAGTGAATGGTGTGTCAATGCCTTATTTGGGTTACATGCAACTGAATGTAGAGATCATGGGTAAAGTACTCCCTCAGTGTGGTGTTCTGGTGGTAAAAGATCCTTCTGACCCTGTCACAAAACTGGAAAGAACAAAGGTCCCCGGCCTAGTTGGCATGAACATAATAAAACATTGCAGTGAAATGTTGTCATGTCATCCTGAGTTGTGGGCAGCAAAACAATCGGTAGAATTCAAGGAAGGGTATGCAAAGGTTTTGGCCTCCTCTGATGTTGTGGTGCCTGCAGGGTCCATGTGTTTAGTACCAGCCACAGATCCCAAATGTAACAGTGCTGCTGGGCAGGCAGTTTTAGTTGAGGCATTGGAGTTAGATGAAGGGGTACTACCAGGTAATCTACTGGTATCCACAGCATATGTTAAGATGCAGGGAGGTCAGGTTCTAGTCCCAGTTCTTAATGTTGGCACCACAGACACATGTTTACAACCTCATACACGTATAGCTCACATTTATGCAGCTGAGGTCGTGGTAGGAGGGGCAGGGGAAGTGACTTTTCAAGAAGTAGGACCCCAGGAAGTGCAAGTCTCTGTTGTGCAACTGATGCTTCAGTAAGCAGTCAGGGAGCAGAAAATGCATCTTTACAGCAGTTTATGTGTTCTACACTGTCCGAGTAACAGAGGGGGCAGGCAAGGGCTTTGCTTTCTGAATATGCAGATGTGTTTGCGTTTAGTGAAGATGAGTTAGGGGGTACAGAGGTCAACAACATGAGATTCCATTGACACCAGTGCGCCAGAGATATCAGAGATTACCACCTAGTCAGTATGAGGAAGTAAAGGCACACATCAAACAGTTGCTGGAGCAGGGAGTGATTAGGGAGAGCAGTAGCCCCTATTCCTCACTCCTGGTCATTGTGAAGAAGGATGGGAGATTAAGGATTTGTGTTGACTACCGGCCATTAAATTGGAAGACAAGGAAGGATGCATACCCCCTACCAAGGATAGAGGAGTCCCTTGATGCTCTGCATGGGGCAAAGTGGTTTTCAACTTTAGATCTAGCCAGTGGGGATACAATCAAGTTGCAGTAGCAGAGAAGCACAGACAAAGACTGCTTTTTGTACTCTATTTGGTCTGTTTGAATTTAATCGGATGCCATTTGGCCTATGTAATGCTCCAGGGACATTTCAGAGGCTCATGGAAAGGAGTCTAGGTGATCAGAATTTTCAGTCTCTCCTCCTATACTTGGATGATGTGGTAGTCTTCTCCCCCTCCTTTGAGCAGCACTTGGCTCGGCTGAGAGTAGTGTTGTACCGGTTCAGAGAGCATGGCCTAAAGGTGAAGTGGAGTAAGTGTTCTTTATTCCAGCATAAAGTGAACTACTTGGGGCATGTCATTTCTCAAGATGGAGTGTCCACTAATCCTGAGAAGATTCAGGCTGTAGAGGGGTGGCAATAAACTTTTGTATAAAATATAATATTCTCTCAGTGCTTCTCTCATATTTATGATGACATTTTTCAGACAATCTTCCAAATATGTATGTTTTAATGGTGATTAAGTAGCGCAACCCTGGCCAAATCTAGTTTTCTCACGTTCCATGACCATTGAGTGGACGCCCTATACCTAGCTAAAGTTAGACTAGCACTAGCTAACGTTAGCTATATAGGTTTGCATGTAACGTTAGTCAGGCCAATGTCATTGAAAAACAGGACTGTCTTAAAGCTTAGCTAATATGTTTGTACTCTTGACATTCAGGTCATGAATACCAGACCACATTCTTCAAGAAGAAAGTGTGAGTAGAATCAGATGAAGAAACTGCTGTGGCTTGCTAGCTAGGATAACGTAGTAGATGCCAAGTTAATAGCCAAACATATTGCCTATGAATAATTATTATTCATACGCTTTTGTCAAAATAATAAAGTGGATTGACTAACAGTGAAATGTTTATTTACAACAGGAGAGACGGCTTCTCCAGGAAGGAGAGCCTCCTCTCCAGCCAGCAGCCTCAACCAGCAGCCAGCAGAGCCAGTGGTGGGAGAGAGACAGAGAGACAGGGACTGACTCTGACTCTCAGGCAGGAGAGCTTCCTCTCCAGCCAGCAGTCTCTCAGAGGGACAGAGAGAGAGAGGGACTGACTCTCTCAGGCAGGAGAGCTTCCTCTCCATCCAGCAGTCTCTCAGAGGGACAGAGAGAGAGAGGGACTGACTCTGACTCTCAGATGGCAGGAGGGCAGGTAGAGGCAGCAGGGCAGGTAGCTCCCTCACTCATCATTCTCTCTCTCACACACGCACACTCTCTCTCTCTCTCTCTCTCTCTCTCTCACACACACACACATACACTTCCACTCTGTTAGTGTCAGAGGCTCATTAGATAGTAGGAAGGAGGGAGAGAGGGTGGGAGATATATTAGACCAGTGAGATGTCCAGGCCCTCTGCCCTGGTGTGTGGCAGCTGTTAGTGTCAGAGGGGAAGCCTCGTTCAGACTGCTTGATTGCCATCTCTGAGGGATCTCTATTAGATGATGGTCAGCTGGCTCTTTTTCAGCTTCTACTGGCACATTTTCCCCTAGATTTTTCTTTTTCAGAACTGACATTTTTAAGGGCTCATGTCCCACAGTATGTTGCATTAAATAGCCTTTTGTACAGTAGATGGAAATGTGGTGGAAATGTGTTTGTCAGGGTGTTGCCTGTATTTTCATTTAAAAAGACTGGGCACGACACTGGATGTTATTTAATATTGATTATTATGTATTAAAGTCCTGTCTCGTTTACCATGATTTGTGTATGACTACTTCTTTGCCATCCCCTTTCATAACCAAATGTGGTCCGATGATTAATTGCTATGGCTTCTTGATTTTCCTCTCAAAGTGCGCCAAATTGATGCATTTAAATTAACAATGTTAAAAATTCTCCCGGGGGGGCATGCCCATGGACCCCCCTAGAGAGTTGGAGGTCCACCCCCCATAGCTGCCCAAAATCCTGTGAGAAACACTAGATGACCTCATTGAAGTTCTTCTGGGAAAAGCTGAGGATTACTTTGCAATCATTCAAAGTTTGCAATTTGCTGGACGTATGAAAAATACATTTACCGGTACTCATTCTCCTGAAACACACAGAGGATTTCCAAAGTGATTCAGACTCAGAATGTGTCCCAGTGCCACTGACAGGGAGCACTAGTACCATGGATGATCTAAACAGATGAATTGTTGCAAAGCAATTCAGACAGCATAGAAGTGTCAGTCCTAACCAAAGGGATTAGTACATCAGTGTTGACAAATTAAAGGAAAATGCTCGTTTTTGACAACCTGGACCTTATTTACGACATATTATAAGAAGTTTGACTCACCGAGATCACTTTTGTGTTGTTCGGAGGCCTGTAGAAGAAATTTAAAATCCAGCGCGAGCCAGTATATCCATGTAATAACGTCGGACGGGGCAACGGGAATGCAGTTTCTCAAAATCCATTTTCGGCCGCTAAACGGTTGTTTTCATCAATCAGATCGGATGAATCTACAGTTGAGATTCCTCAACGCCAGCCATTGTTGTTTTGGTTTTCAAACACGGGGTCTTTAGCCTCTGTAATATGATCTTTACACGCCTCTCCCCCACTTGCTCCAGCACGCATGCGCACAGGCCAGCGCGCAGACTGGCTATTCTCCCTCACATTCTCTGCGCTACGATCGGATTGTTGCTGACGAATGACGACGACAATATTCTCGGCACCAACTACGATCGTAGCGCAGAGAATGTGAGGGAGAATAGCCAGTCTGCGCGCTGGCCTGTGCGCATGCGTGCTGGAGCAAGTGGGGGAGAGGCGTGTAAAGATCATATTACAGAGGCTAAAGACCCCGTGTTTGAAAACCAAAACAACAATGGCTGGCGTTGAGGAATCTCAACTGTAGATTCATCCAATCTGATTGATGAAAACAACCGTTTAGCGGCCGAAAATGGATTTTGAGAAACTGCATTCCCGTTGCCCCGTCCGACGTTATTACATGGATATACTGGCTCGCGCTGGATTTTAAATTTCTTCTACAGGCCTCCGAACAACACAAAAGTGATCTCGGTGAGTCAAACTTCTTATAATATGTCGTAAATAAGGTCCAGGTTGTCAAAAACGAGCATTTTCCTTTAACTAATATCACACAGATTGTTAGCAACTGGACAAACATTCCCAGTCCCATTCAAGACATGATAGACGGACTACACAATTATGTTGTACAAACAGAGTCAAATCAATGTCCCATATCCCATCAATGATATCAATGACAATACACGTAAAATCAGGCCGTTATTTCCTCATCGTAAACGCAAGGCTGTAGGTGACATTTTGCCTTCCACATCTGCAACTGAACGTAAAAGTGTAAAGACAGATGGAACAAATGAGAGCTCTGTGGATTACCCACTCAAAAAGAAAAAAAGGGATGAAAAAGTGTCGCAGAGGGTTCTCGAAGTAGCGTATGTGTGTCTCGTGTTACACACACACACACACACACACAGTCGTCTTTGCTGAGGGCAGTCAGTTTTTATATAAATTAAAAACCAACAATGCTAAATTCAGATCCATAATGAAACTGCTGTATGAAGGAACAATTGTATTTGACCTTTTTTATATACGGTGTAATTAATTAACAGAAGCAGAAAATAAAGTATTGTTTCTATCTATCTGGGACAGATGTTCCTCACACTGATTCGACAGCTCGGATTCTTTTTCCTGAGGTCATGTATGTGTCATATGAAATTAATATGGAGAGGAACATTCCGAGTCACTTCCTCTCTTCAATGCTGACTGCTTTTCCAGAAGGACATGACTTAAAAGTAGTTCAAAAGTGTTGTCGCACACTTTGGTTTAATATGTATGAGCTATATCTCTTTCATAGATCAAAATGTCGGCTTTCGGGTGTGACTAGTGACTGAAGTCACCATTTTCCCCACCAAGACCTCTGTATACCTGTTGTAAATAAAGGATTTAACATCGAGTGCATCGGGACCTCCTTCTTGACTGCATCTTTCACATACCAGCAGGACAGTGTATTTCAACATTCCCTCCTTGAAGAGCTGATTACACACTTTTACCTGTTCACTTTTTTACTCTGAGCCTTTGCAGTACTCTGGTTGTGTGGGTGTTTGAGTCAGGGTGTGTGGGTGTTTGAGTCAGGGTGTGTGGGTGTTTGAGTCAGGGTGTGTGGGTGTTTGAGTCAGGGTGTGTGGGTGTTTGAGTCAGGGTGTGTGGGTGTTTGAGTCAGGGTGTGTGGGTGTTTGAGTCAGGGTGTGTGGGTGTTTGAGTCAGGGTGTGTGGGTGTTTGAGTCAGGGTGTGTGAGTGTTTGAGTCAGGGTGTGTGGGTGTTTGAGTCAGGGTGTGTGGGTGTTTGAGTCAGGGTGTGTGAGTGTTTGAGTCAGGGTGTGTGGGTGTTTGAGTCAGGGTGTGTGGGTGTTTGAGTCAGGGTGTGTGAGTGTTTGAGTCAGGGTGTGTGGGTGTTTGAGTCCGGGTGTGTGGGTGTTTGAGTCAGGGTGTGTGGGTGTTTGAGTCAGGGTGTGTGGGTGTTTGAGTCAGGGTGTGTGGCTGTTTGAGTCAGGGTGTGTGGGTGTTTGAGTCAGGGTGTGTGAGTGTTTGAGTCAGGGTGTGTGGGTGTTTGAGTCAGGGTGTGTGGGTGTTTGAGTATGGCTGTGTAGGTGGGTGGGTGTTGGTGTGTGGGTATGGGTGTGTTGTCATTACCTAATGCAGAGGGAAGGATGCCTTCTTTATAGCCCAGCAGTAATTGATAGAGTAGCTCAAAAGAATAGAAGGCATGACAACTACGGGTTAAGGCGATTTTATCAGAAGTGGCCAACATCATGAAGAAATGATTGAGCCCAATTTTTTTTTTCCTTAAACAATGACTTGGGCCATTACTTTGCATCATATCAGGACATTGCTATCAAAATCCTTTGCATCAAATATCATCTTCAAATGCAGCTGAGATCCCATCAACAAATGCTTTGTTGAATTCAGAGGTTTTACTGAATGCTCATTATTCCTCTTGACGCACTGTTCACATTTTAATTCATGGAAACTATTAGTTAATATTTTCTGTTATTAGCTGTTAGGTGAACTTGTCCGTGGCTGCAAGTGTCATGGTATAAAGTGAACACCCAGTACAGAATCTACATGTCTCCAGTACACACCTTCACATGGAAGACCAGGACAGAGAATAAAAACGAAAAAAGCTTTATTACAATTCACCTATGGTTCAACACGTCCACTGATACATGTGAGGTTGCACACAGATGATGTTTTTCTTATGACTTAAATCACCTGGAGCGGGTTGCACTAACTGGTCTTAAACTGGTCGTAAGTTAAGTCGGTCTTAACTTTCCTGGGCATAATTAAAGACCGTTGCACCAGTTGGTCGTAAGCAAAATTTTCACTATGACCGGGCGTAAATTCTACGCCTACCCAAGAGCAGCTTAAGTCTAAGCTTAGAAAGTTTATGATCACGTTTCCATAGTAACGCTGACGGTTAGGCTACTATTTGCAGATGTAAATAGTGACACTTAGCCTATTATTTAAATAGTATTTTAATACGGTAACGGTAGGTAGGTTTAGTGCAATGGCTCGTCTGATCCACCGCATTATTAATGACAGGGCATTAAGACGTGAACGCGTCGTCGGATCGGAGCAACCTGTTGGATGTCTATGATGACACTGAATTAATAGAGAGGTTCCAATTTTGTAGGAGAGACCTATTAGATTTGATTGAAGAGCTGTCACCGGACCTGGAACATCTTTCAGACTGCAATGCAGCACTGCCACCGGCTCTGCAAGTGCTGATTGCTCTGCGTTTTTATGCAAACAGAGCCTTCCAAAACACAACGGGAGACTTGATCAATGTCCACAAGTCAACAGCTTGCTGGGCCATTCGCAGAGTCTCACTGGCACTGAGTCGCCGAATCGGTCGGTATTTCCGCCTGCCCACTGAAGCAGAGGCTGCTGTCACAAAACAAAGCTTCAGACAGCAGTCTGGTATCTCATCCATTAGGTGGCCAGGATCGACCCACGACTCCTGCATCCTGAACGAGAGTGCGCTGTACAGGGAGTTTGAGGCAGGAAGGGAAAACCAGCTGTTCTTAGGCGTCCGTGGCTATGGTTTGAAACGCTGGCTTACGACACCCCTACTTGCCCCAATAACAGACCAAGAGCAGCGATACAACATCATCCACTGCGCAACGAGGTCTGTGGTGGAGCGCTGCATAGGCGTTCTCAAGCACAGGTAAGCAAAGTTTATTTGACAACACCAGGGTTAGTTAGCAACATAGTAGGCCTATCATCTTACCTGACTGACAGCAATCTACTGGCTGTGTTTTAGGTTTTATTGCCTTCACAGGGAAATCCGGATGCATCCGGAAAGGGCTTGCGTTGTCATCGCAGCGTGTGTGGTGCTTCACAACATCTGCATTGACAGGAGAATCCCCAACCCCATCCCCATCCCCGGACATGACCACCAAGATCAGACGGCCCCAGACATGCATCCCGATCCCGAGCCGGGGCCAGAAGATGTTGCAGGACGACTGGTTTGCGCCCGCATAATCGCGACGCTGTAGCCTGTCTTCCAGTGTGTTTAGCTGTCTGTCTGTGAGCCGGTGACAGTGCTGCCTGCACATTGTCAAAAATATAGGCTATATCAGTTTTCAGTGACAGCTCTTATCACCTCTAATAGGTCTCATTAAATCGGAACCGTATATTTAGTTTTGTGTCATTATAGACATATATGATTGCTCTGATCCCTAGTGGTGCGTTTTTGTGTAAATAGCCTACGTAAATAGCCTAACCTACTTTTAACTTATTGTAACTTGTTAACCTTTAACTTATTATCACTTCCCTGTTTTTAAATAATATCACCTTGGTTGCATCTTCATTCTTGTCTGGTCTTGGTTATTTACACCTCACGCACTCAACACCATAGGCTATGGCCTAGGCCTATATAGGACTAAGCTCCCTTCTACCTTTGGGGATAGTCTGTTATGATGTTTCTACCTACCTAAAAAGGACATCTTTTTGGAAACATATTTATACTTTATTGTAAACACATTCGATTATTATTTTAGGTTATTATGCTGTGGACTAAGTAACAAATAGGATGGTGAAATACGATGGTGAAAATAAATGATTATCTAATATAAACAAATGGTAGGCTATATAGATTATATAAACATACAAACAATAATATATATAATAATAATATAAATTGAATGTTAATCAATAGACTATAAATAAATATAGGCTAGGCTAAATAAATATTTTAAAAACTAAATTAACCGAGAACTGTGCAATGGCGTCCCCCCCCCCCCCTCTTCAAAGATGCTACTTGGTAGCCTACGTAGTTGTCTCTGGAGCAACTCGATCTCCAGTGACAATTTCTCTTTTTCAAGAATCAATTTCTCCTGCTCCAACTCTATCTTCTTTGTCTCAGCTTCCACTCGACGAATCTCCTTTTCCAAGAGGGTGTGCTGGAGGTCATCCTTTCTTCTCTTTTTTGGAGGAGATCTGCTGGTTCTGGAACTCTCCGCTGTTTCAGTTGAATCTGCAACAAAATATATCTCTCGATCAACTGATGTATTAATGTATTTATATAATTGGTTATATAAATGCTACGCAAAAGGGCACCCAAACTTGGCTACACAATGCACATAACTGTAGAATGTTTAACTGGTCATTTGCACACCTTCGTCCGTGACACTTGTGAACGATATGTCCACTGGAGTAGCAGCAGGTTGAATGATGATGATGTCCGCTGAGCTGCTCTCTCCTCCATCACAGCTGTCCACCCCGACCAGCCCAGTAAAGGTGGGAGAATCTTCTCCAAATACATCTACAATAATGTCACTGTAGATGGATGGCCTATGTGGGGGGCCACCACCAGTAGGAGGGTGCTTCCGTTTTGATAAATCCTTCCTCACATTACTCAATAGATCTTTCCATTTCTTTTTAACGTCTGCCACTGTGCGGTCAGTTAGGCCTAGGCCTACTTGGTTCACAGCATCAGTAACCAACCGCCAGGTCGCTTGCTTGGCTTGATTCGTTACAGTGTTGCTGAGTCTAGCTGTTAATATAGTTTTGTGCTGGCTGTATTGCTCTATCATCTTTCTAATTTCGCCATCCGTGAAATTTTGTTTTCTGTTCTTTCTTCCGTTTTCCATTTTGGTTTCGCTAAAAACAACAATAATAGCCAATCTACAGTATGGCTAAATCCGTTATAGGACGCACAACACTGTAATCAGTGACCGTTATAATAGCCTCCTCGCGCAGTAACATTGCTTAGCAACTGACGCTGTTTCATTCTTTCACATGGACGCGCAGTTCTAAGACCGGTCGTAGTTGCGCCTAGGCGTAACTTTGAATAGAATAGAATAGAATATACTTTATTGTCCCCTCAGGGAATTTTGTCTTGGACTTGTTTGCTGCACAAATCAACTCTATACATAGAAACAGAGGAGGACAACACATCACATGTCTCACATACATATACTACACACAACACGTTGTCCACAACATATTGCACATACAAAACCCATTACACATATTACTCACAACACATTGTACATACACAACACATTGCACATACACAACACAACACATTGCACATACATAGACTATTGCACACAACCCACATTGCACTTGCCCCAGTGAAAAAAAAAGAAGAAAAACACCTTGACTATTGCACACTTTATTCCTTCATTTGGCCCCATTCAACATTCTAACTGCGGTCGGCACAAATGAGTATTTAAAACGATTCAGTTTCCAGCTGGGAGCCTTGTACCGTCTGCCCGAGGGCAAAAGCTGGAATTCGGTATGTAGAGCATGGGACGGGTCAGACAATATACCCTGAGTCTGCCTGGAAACAGACTGCTCATACAAGGACTGGTTGTAACAGGCTAACGTCCATTCTAAAAAATGGTCTTGGCTACGACCTGTTTAGCAGTTACGACCGTCTTAAGTTAAGACCAGTTGGTGCAGCCCACTCCTGAACACTTACTTTGGAAAAAACAACTTTGGAACAACTCTCCAAACAAACTGGTCATTTTAAGACTAGTATAAACTACATATTCTATATAAATTATCTAGTAAAATAATATATGTAAAATTGAACATTTTGAAACATCAACAATGGCACACTGCCATTTCAACCTTATTACAAGTGTCTTAATGTAGAAAGCGATAAAAGGAGAAGGTTTAGATAAATGTGAATATTAGAACATACTGTGTATATACGTGGCTTCCTTTCCTTAAAAAATCTCTATGTTTCATCGCCCCTGGTGATAGTCACCATGGGAATCACTGTGCTTCCCCAGGGTTTCCAAGGCAACCGCTGGAATGGTCGCCATCTCGAACACCCTACAAACCGTGACAGCAACAGAAGCTTTCATTGTTCACTTTTTACTTGTTTGCCATTTTACAACTGCGAAAAAGTGTTGTTGAGTAATAAAGTCAGCCTTGAGAACCAATGGTTCCCGAGCCTAGTGACCCATAAGGCAGGAGCCTATCTCCTATTTCCTTAGCCTAAGGCAGCTTGATGTACAAGTATGTAAATGGAACATGGTATATGTTCCCCTCCAATTAGTTATTTTTGTTATTATATTGCATTTGTCATTATATCCTGGTGGTGATATTTTCAAACAAAAAAGAACAAAATGTGTAATCTATCAGATTATTGAATTAAAAGAATTGGCACCAAATTCTACCAGCTCTGATAGCATAGGGCGTAGAGCACTTGAAATCCAAAGGCTCACTGATTGAATATGGGGAGGACAGGTAGTTTTTTAAATGCCCCAAAGAATCAACAATAACAAATCATAGGACCATTTACCTGACCTAACCAAAACACAGCCAAATAGGGAACTTTGCAGATAATTAGACAACCACAATTGTTCTAGACCATACATTCTAGTGGGACATAAATTATCATTGAAGGGTACTTATTGTGTAATAATTATAACTTTTGATATACTTGACAATTTAATATGGAACAGACTACATATTATAGTATACCTTTAAGACAATTCTGACAAATCTTTTTTTTCAAGTGTGAAACAGCACCTAAATTATTCTGCACAGTGAAGCTCAAGCAAATAATTGGAGGAAAAAGTTAACACTTTTTTTTTTTACTTTAAGGTCTTCAAAAAAAGTAACATTTAATGGCATCACATTTAATGGCATCACAACGAATGGGTATACTCATCTGAAATCCAAGCAGGATCAATGAGAGACTTCAGGCTCTGATGGACATACTGTGGTTATCAACCACTCCAACCAAGTCTGCTGGGAAAAGCACTGAACTCATTAAACAAACACTCATACATATTTATTATTTTTCCAAGTCATATCTATGGTTGATGACTTCAATATAACACTGGATCAGTTGAAACTTACCCATTCTGTAGAATTTTATCACGCCTGGCAAGACGTAAAAACATAAAATATGTTTCTTTTAAAATACTCTTCATAAGTGACAGGGAATGGACCTCCCTTTAGGTTTGGTGTACATTAGGCTATTCATTGTATTCATGTGTAAAGGGACAATACATTGGCTATTCCATTAATGGATCACAGCCTACCGGGTTGTAACCAAAGGCTACTTTACATTAGGAGTCTAAAATTGAGCCAGGGACAAGACATCTAATGTTAAACCAGGGACAACAAGTCTAATCTTGAGCCAGGCACAACAAGTCTAATCTTGAGCCAGGCACAACAAGTCTAATCTTGAGCCAGGCACAACAAGTCTTATGTTGAACCACAGACAACAAGTTTTTGAATCTCGTTGTCTTCTATTATTGTCCTTGATTAGCTCTGCGTTGTGTTTTTTGTTTCCAATAAAAGACGGACCCCCAATCTCCAAATATAGCACACAGTCCAGTGTCTCCTTTCCCAGGTATTCCAAATGAATCTCTCCAACACGGGATCTGAGTCTCGAGCAAAAGCGGTTTATTCCAGAAGGTTTAACATACAGAAGAACATGACAATGTCTAATGCACAGATGACCTGTCTGGATGCTGGCTGATCTCAAATCAAATAACATACAGCAGAACAGTGGTTTTAACCTCCTGACGAGAGGGAGGGGTTGGTGTCCCACACCCCCCTACGTCCTTCGAGACAAAGCTGTCTCTCTCTCTTCTCAATCATGCGGCCTTGCAACTAAGATAGGATGAGGCGCCTGACGCCCTCGTATCTAAAGAGTCGGTGTTTGTGCACCACATGAGAGACTGTCACCCTTCCCCTAGGGACATATACAGCTGGTGGGGACCTTTCCCTATGCCTAGACCCCCCTTGGGTAGCAGCATGACTCCCCTGTCGTAACCTCCGTCTCCAGGAACCCTCGGGCAGTCACACAGGAGGCACACACACACACACACTGGAACCAGCTGATAATGTTAATGATTGACAGTTCTTTCTAGCAGCCAGCTCTAGTACATTTTCATCAAAGTTGAATGTTGAGCCAGGGACAACAAGTCTAATGTTGATCCAGGAACAACAAGTCTAATCTTGAGCCAGGGGCAAGAAGTCTAATGTTAAACCAGGAACAACTGTTGAGCCAGGGCCAACAAGTCTAATCTTGAATCAGGGCCAACAAGTCTAATGTTGAGCCAGGGACAAGAAGTCTATTGTTGAACCAGGGACAAGTCTAATGTTGAGCCAGGGACAACAAATCTAATGTTGAGCCAGGGACAACAAGTCTAAACCAGAAACAACAAGTCTAACGTTAATGTTGAGCCAGGGACAACAAGTCTAATGTTGAGCCAGGGACAAGTCTAATGTTGAGCCAGGGACAACAAGTCTAATGTTGAGCCTGGGACAACAAGTCTAATGTTAATGTTGAGCCAGGGACAAGTCTAATGTTGAGCCAGGGCCAACAAGTCTAATGTTGAGCCAGGGCCAACAAGTTTAATGTTGAGCCAGGGACAACAAGTCTAACGTTAATGCTGAGCCAGGGCCAACAAGTCTAATGTTGAGCCAGGGCCAACAAGTCTAATGTTGAGCCAGGGCCAAGATGTCTAATGTTAAACCAGGGACAACAAGTCTAATGTTAAACCAGGGACAACAAGCCTAATGTTAAGCCAAAGCCAACAAAACCAGGGCCAACAAGTCGAATGTTGAGCCATGAAGTCTAATGTTAAACCAGGGACAACAAGCCTAATGTTAAACCAGGGACAACAAGCCTAATGTTAAACCAGGGACAACAAGCCTAATCTTAAACCAGGGACAACAAGTCTAGCTAATGTTGAGCCAGTAAAATAGATAGCTAATGCTAGCAAGCTTATGCAGCTAGCTTCATGTTAAATCAGGCTAATCATACAATGTAACATTAGCTAGCTAGTTAGTTTACATTAGCTAGCTAGTCAGTATACAACTATAGCAAGCTAGCTAGCTAAAATTAGGCTAGCTAGCACACTTGCACCAACCAGAGTAAATTCAAACAAAGAAATGATTTTGCTAAGGGCTCTAAAGCTAACATTAGGTAAAATCAGACTAGCATACTTGCACCAACATCATATTAATATGTACTGTTTGGCACGTTTGTTATTAAAGTATTTTGATGCTTAACTTGCAGTTTGGTAGCTAAACTAAAGCTAGATATGTTAGCTAAAGCTAGCTAAATCCAGGTATTTTTTCTAAACTTACGATCTGGTAGCTCTCTTATCCATCTTGCAGCAGCAAATTATTGTTAGCAACTGGGGGAGATTCAAAATTTAGCGATGATAATGACGCCACAACAGGACTCGCTGCTGATTGGTCGGTTTTGAGGTAACTGCTGATTGGTTGGTTGTGATGTTGGTCCAGGAACAATTAATACTTGGCTATATCAGATTGTGCATTCATGGTGGGTCAGTCTCTCTGATACTGCGGAGGTGCGAAAGGACAGCGGGAACAACGGCCAATCACCCAACTTGGTCTCAACAAGACCAACCTCCTTCTTGTAATCAGGTATATATGGTAAATGGTAAATGGACTGCACTTATATAGCGCTTTTCCACCTTTCCACCTTTGCGGCACAAAGCGCTTTACAGTGGCCTCTCATTCACCCATTCACACACACGTTCACACACCAATGGCGGTAGCTGTCATGCAAGGTGCTAACCTGCTCATTGGGAGCAATTTGGGGTTAGGTGTCTTGCTCAAGGACACTTCGACATGTGTACAGTCGGAGCTGGGATTCGAACCACTGACCTTTCGATCATTGAACGACCCGCTCTACCAACTGAGCTACAGCCGCCCCTGTATATAGCCCCTGGGACGAGATGTTCTCTCTCTCTTGTGTTTTTGTTTTGTGATCTACCGTAACATCACGGATCCCGTGTGCCATTAAAGCAAGTAACTTTGTCTCTGTGGAATTGCAAGGAAACAGCTTGCCAGGTACCTGCGAGTCGACGTGAGTATCTGCCGAAATAAGTTATTCACAGCTGTTTTATGATCCAAGAGCGAGAGGTGAGCAGTTGAGATTTTTGCAACTTAATTCTGAACCATTTCGGTTGGCTGTACACCAAACAGTGCCGGAATGGGGTCACGTGATGCAGCGAAGCTAGGTAGACGCTAGCCACAGGGCTCTCCAAAGGAAATTATTTTAAAACCGTTGAAAACACCCAAATCCGTTTTGAATTCGATCGGGCAGTTACGATATGGACTTGAGATCTAAAATCAGGCTATCAAATATAACTGAGGAGCGCAATTCGACATTTGTGGAGAAAATGGCTCCCGAAACTGACGACCAAGAAGTTCGCAAAAGGGCGATGACACTGGAGCACGTGAATCAAGGTGACTCACTCATTCTGCAAGAGATAAGAAACGGCAATCAGGCCCTCTCCAGCAAACTCGATGCTAAAACCGCAGAAATTAGCCAGTCTATCTCCAGGTTGAAAACTATGTTGGATACACTGAGCTCCTGTGTAACCGAGGCGGAGGAGTGTATTGGCGGTGCGGAGGACCAGCTGGTACAGATGGACACTCGTGTCAGCAAGATGATCAAGGAACATGACTTTTTAATGGAGAAAGTTGACCAGCTGGAAAACTACAGCCGACGCAACAACATCCGTGTCGTTGGTCTACGGGAAGGCAGTGAGGGAAATGATGCTGTGAACTTTTTTGTCAAATGGATCCCAGCCACCCTGGGTCAAAACCACTTCTCCGGACCCCTGATGATGGTCTAGAGAGAACAACGGCCCCGTCGTGCACGAGGGCAAGCCGGTGCTCTTTTTCCCCGACCTGAACGCTGGTCTAGTGAAACGCAGGAAGGAGCGGTTGCGGTTCTAGAAAGTTTTACCTGGAGTGGCAAAAGGGTGGCATGAGGTTCCAGCAGGGGGGCTTAGGTTATCTCCTCCCCAAACACATTTCAACTTCAGAGATTTCAATTTCTGCATTTTCTGGTGATTTTTACGATGTGAATCACATAATAAGGCAATCAATCAATCTGGATTTATATAGCCCCCTTCATGATACCCAGAGCGCTTAACAGAGTCTAGTATTCATTCAGACACAGTCATACCGGTGGTGGTAAGCTACATCTGTAGCCACAGCTGCCCTGGGGCAGACTGACAGAAGCGTGGCTGCCAATCAGCGCCTCCGACCACCACCAACATTCATTCACACGTTACATGTCTTTATGATGGTGGGGGAAGCCGGAGTACCCGGAGGGAACCCACGCAGGCACGGGGAGAACATGCAAACTCCACACAGAAAGGACCTGGAACGACCGGGATTCGAACCCATGACCTTCTTGCTGTGAGGCGACAGTGCTAACCACTGAGCCACCGTGCTGCCCACAAACAATGTAAAATTACTTAACTTAAACCAGTCTTGCATGCAATAAAAACTTACAACAATTACAGTTTTACAGTTTTTAATAGAAATGACTTTCAGCTCCCATCATTCCCAGGACAGATGTGTTGTTTTCAGCCATTCTTTTGTATTCACCCCATGAAATCATTGCATTCACGTGTCTCTGACTTAGCATGAACATTAAACCCACTATCCCTAAAAGGCCTTTTTCCAATTGGAATATCCATTTTCAGATGTGTAATCTGAAATCTGTGTGTAAATATCTCTTAGGGGCATTTGAAGAGGCAAAATGTCTGCATACAAAGCAGTATGCTGCATCTTTGGATTGAGAATATTCCAGCCAGGGATGCTCTTTATACCACTCACTGTGGAAAGATCTTCTTGCCCCTCCCCATAAGGTTTGTGGAAAGGCGTTCAGATGTGGCTGCATCGGTCCATCAGTTTTATATTTTGATACTTCTAAAATGAGAGAAAATAAGCAATTAGGGCAATTGTATCAGTACTTACTAAACAATTCAACTGTCCTACTCAGATCCCATTCGCCCACTCACAGCCTAGTGTGAAGCACCTTGCATTAACTTCAACATCAGCCTTAACCATGCAAAATTCTGAACATGTAGGCTACAGTAAGAACCCAACTCCACAGGCTACACTAGCCAATATCCGAGAACATGAAAGCCATGTTGTTATATAGAAATCTGTTAACAGTGAACTAATATACTGTACCATGAGGTCCAGCTGGACTTGTAGTATGGATCTGAGTGCCACTGCTCCTGTCGGTCTGTCCATCATTGTCCCTCTCTTCATCACTGTTCTGCTCTCCCCCTCTTTCTGAGTCACTTTCTTCTCTCTCAGTGGCTCTGTCTCGGTCTCTGGTGTTTTGTTCTTCAAAGTCATCACTCAGTTCTTCTTCATTGCTCATTCCTCCCTTACTCATGCTTTTCTCTTCTGCTCTTCTCTTCCTTGACTGTTCTCCTGTCCCTTATTCTGCTCTTCGCCTTTGTCTGACTCCCCTCCTGTCTTTGTTTTTTGGGGTTGAAAAAAGCTGGCTATGCCACCACTTTTCTCCTTCCTTTTCATGTTTGCATCTGCTGGACCTACAGTATTCAAGAAACGAGGGGGTTAAAGCCATGCCATACATGGTACTGGGTACTCGATTTATGAGCTAAGCTAGCAAGCTATGAGTTTTGCTTGGCAATAAGCAGTCAACTTTTGCTGTTGTAGATTTCGTGATTTTCTCTAAACAGCACGCACACACACCGTCCTTTTAACCTATCCCCATCTCACTATGACAGCCTCATTATTGTCTCACTTGTTAACGTAACACACGTACTGTGCTACCGACTGTAGCTAGCTACACAACTTTGTGTTGCAACTTGTTTCTGTGAGCTCCTACATTCCCATTACTTTTGTAACGTTTATTGACAACAGCGCGCGCTGAGGACTCTCATTTCATTAATGCTAGCTAATCGTTTAGCAGCCTACCATTTGACAACAGCGTACGCTGAGGGAAACGGTTCTCTCATTTCACTAGTGCTAGTAGCTAGCAAACGTTGATGTGAAGCTATCCTCAGCCTCAGTATGTACACCAAAGAGTTTAGAGTCTTAGTCATGTGGTTGAGCACTTACATTTCACATTGTCAAACTTGACAGAACATTTGAATATTTTAAACATAGAGCAACAACAAACAAATTATAGCTTGCTTACCTGACTGTCACTCTGGAAATATCCTGTGGTAGTGAGGATCGCTCCAGTTACCACGTAACGTTACGTTAGCCTAGTATTGTGGTTTCGGCAGGTCAGTCAGGTGGGCTGGTCACGGGTGCAACAATTTTTTTCTTTATTTAGGAGGGGGGCAAAGTTCATTCTAAACTGGCAAGATGTAAAACGTTTACACGAACTGCAGAGAAATGTCACCAACATTTATAATCAACATAAAAAAATATTATTAATAGATTCATTGCCTACAGTTAGGGTGGCAACTGGGGTGGCCAGGGCCTGATTAACATGATGTAGGTCCCAGGGCTTTGACCAGGTTAAGTCCCCCCCGCCCACCCACCACTACTCCCCACCCCACCCACCACCGCCAACCTGCAATTTCATTAGCATGGTAGTAAAGCGCAAGCATGTCTGTCTACATTATACACCACACACACACAGACATGTCACAGGTATTGAGTGGTCCATCATTAGGTCGTCCTCAGACGAGCTTGACAGTGAAGTCTCCAATCATCTTGGTCTTCCATACATCCAGCCAGTTCCGCAGAACTCTCCACTCCTGCGTCCCTCCTCAGTACCTCCACGTATGTTGGTGTGAGACGTCCTCTTAACACGTCCTCTTAACACGGTACCCGTGTGTTGGCTCCCAGAGCACCAGCTTGCTGGCTGGGAGTTCATGATGTCTGTGGCAGTGGCCAGCAAGTTTCATCCTCCTGGATGCCACTTTCTTACTCAGCTTTGGTAGCCCCCCATACAGATGCTTGTTGGTGACATGCTGGTTCTGGTTGACATTTAGCACCACACGCAGCATTCTGGTGTAGCACCCATCCAGAGACTTCTGCAGGGTGGGCTTCAGGGTCCAAGTTTCACAGTCGTATAGGAGGACAGACTCCATGGTCGCATCATCATCTAAGCCAAAAATGTGAAAAAAGCTAGGTGTCCGTCTTACTTCTATGTGGCCTAGTTCTTGGTAAAGTTAAGTTAGTGCTAGCTAAATTAGAAAGTTTAGTGCTAGCTAGCAATCTAACGTTACCTAGTCTAGCTAGCTAACCAGCTAACGTTAGCAACACTAACCAGCCTCTGCTTGGCAATTTATCAAGTCATTATAGTACTAACACTTAACACCCATTACACTACACAAATCCTCATTTTCTTTACATAGCCTATATATAGCTAATTTACAATATAAATTAAGATCCGGCAGCTGTGGGTCCGAGGGTGTTGCTGAACCTTCTCCTGTTTGCTGCTGCTGAGGTGGGGTAGGATCGCTGGCTTTTGTGAAATACCCCATTAATTTGGCGATCTTTGTAAGAAGTGCAGCTTCTCTAGCTTCCTTTTCTTCGACTTCTTGACGTTTTTGACTGCCACTTAGTGACGATTGTAGATAGATACAGAGAGAGAGTAGAGATATTGCCTTCAATTGTGCACAAACTCATCAACCACATTGACAGAATACAGCTCAGCACTACGTAAGTATGTAATGGGCCAGCCTAAAATTTAATTGGCAGAAACAAATCAAGCCAAAACAATTTCAATGATTTTTATTGGACAACCCCCCCACACACACACACCCACACACCTTCACACACACAGGTAGTAAGTTGACTGTTAAAAAAACTTGAGCTCTGGGCCCAGGGCTTAAGCCCTGAGCATGTGCATTAATCAGGCCTTGGGGACAGCCAAATACACTTGTAGGGGGTGACTTTAATTTTTGGATAAATCAACCTCAACTGTTTCCAAAACAAAAGCAGCCAAAACTACATTGGCTTTTATGAAAGACCTAAATTTGACAGACGTGTGGAGACACACGCACCCCCAAACTAGAGACTACTCTTTCTATTCCTGCCCTCACAACTCCCATACTAGGATTGACCTTTGACCTCAAAGAATTGGACAGAGAAATTTTGAGGTTAGAGAAGGAGTTCCAACAGTCTGGTTCCAAGGAATTATACAAATAACTGGTTAACAAAAAGCTTGAATACAATATATTAGACACTTACAAAACTGAAAAAGTAATCTTACGAACTAAACAAAGGTATTATGGATTGGGTGAGAAGGCACATAAAACCCTGTCCTGGCAACTGAAAACAGGACAGCTCAAGAACAATTAACTCCATTCAAACCAACACTGGCGCAGTCTCATATAAACCAACGGAAATTAATGACACTTTTAAGGAGTTCTATACTAAATTGTATACATCAGTCACCTGAAGATTTGAACAAGATTGATCAATTTCTATCCACTATTGAACTGCCCACACTTCGTCAAGACCAAAATAATTTAGATCTTCCTTTCACACAGAACGAAATTGAGAAGGCCCTGAGCTCATTACAATCTAATAAATCACCAGGGGAAGATGGGTTCCCGCCTGAATTTTATAGAGAATTCAAGGATTTACTTATCCGCCTCATTAAGGATGCACCTCATTAAGGATGTAATTGATTTAGCATCTAGGACTCAAACTCTACCAGAATCATTCTCCACTGATTACTGTGATTAATGAAGAAAATAGGGACCCATTGAAGTGCTCTTCGTATCGGCCTATTTCGTTATTAAATTCGGACAATTAACTGATTTCTAAGGTCCTCGCTAATAGGCGTAGCCAATACTTTCCGCAATTAATAAATCCGGACCAGAGTGGTTTTATTTTAAAGCGGTCTTCGGCTAACAACTTATGCAGGCTCTTTAATAATATCCACCTAGCTAAATCTAAGACCGAGCCTAGCATAGTCATGGCCTTAGATGCTGAAAAGGCCTTTGATAGGCTGGAGTGGCCGTTTTTATTTAAAGTTCTGGCCAAGTTTGGGTTTGGCCAGTCATTTATTAACTGGGTAAAAACCCTGTATCATATGCCCCGGGCCAAAATCACCACTAATGGGCAGATCTAGACAGTGTTACGCCCCCTGGTGGCCCGAGGCAGAACAGCACAACATAGGGCAACAAAATGGGTCAGTGAGGGTACACAAAAAGTACACAAAACCAAGACACTAATATGCAATAAAGAATTTATTACCAAAGAAAGGCAACACAGGGAAGTCAGTGAGAAACTAAATGTGGCACCAAAATAAAATACCAAACATAAATCCCACCCCTCCCTTAACAGGTGCAAAGCACCCAACAAAATACAAGGAATGGTGACCACAAGGCCTGCTCACTGCTCCCTGTGTGCAAACAGACAAATACGGTTAACAAAACACAAACAAACGAATACAACTTAAGTGGGCTGTTAAGCAAAACAAGGATCAGGTTAACAACTAAGAATACTACTTTGAAGCTCCAACAAAAGGTTAACCAATAACGCAAACAAGAAAGCTGAACAAAACAAAACCGCTCTACATACCCAGAGCTCTGCCACCGCTCAGGTAGCAGAGACAGAACTGAACACAAAAGGACATATATATATATGGGAGGGACACCAGGCGATTGGATGATTGGATGAGTGGGGAGCTGGGCTGGAGAACCGGAACAGGTGTGAATGATGAATGATGATTGGAACCAGGCGGCCGCATCTGCTAGAAGCTTGACAATGAAGAAACAGAAGGGGGAGACAAAAACAACACCAAGACAACACCAAACACATACTGGGCCCAAAAGAAAACAACACAGCCAACACAAACAATACGTAACAGACAGCATTTCCCATGAGTAGATCGAGTCGACAGGGTTTCCCTTTGTCACCGGGGCTCTTCGTCCTGGCTATCGAGCCCCTAGCCGAAGCAATCAGATGGGACCCTGATATAAAGGGCTTCAAAGTGGATCAGACAACTCACAAACTCAATCTTCTGGCAGATGATGTAATTTTGTATTTAACAGATCCTGGTAACTCCCTTGCCAAATTACAGACTATATTAGACACTTATGGTGTTATTTCAGGATATAAGGTGAACTTGGAGAAAAGTGAAATTATTTCACTGACAAATTTTGATTACACAGAGTGTCAGCAAACAAGCCCATTTAAGCACATGGAATAACTGTAGACAATGACCTTAATAATTTATAAAAACTGAATTACCTCCCACTGCTTACTAGAATTGAAGAAGATCTAAGTAGGTGGATGAGTCTGCCCATTACTCTGTGGAAGAGTTAATTGTGTGAAAATGTTTTACCGAGGTTACAATATATTTTCCAGTCCTTGCCCATTCCATTACCTCAAGCCTTTTTTAAAACCCTCAACACACATGTTAGACAGTTTATTTGGAATTGTAAAGTGCCCAGGGTATCTATGGTAAGGTTAACGTGGGATTATGGGATGGGGGTCTTCGGTTACCTAGTTTTAAAAAGTATTATTTGGCAGCTCAGATGCAATTAATTTCATCCTTTTTTGAAGGTGAGAGTGCCCCTTCCTGGATACAAATTGGAGTGCATTCCCTGAAAGAAAATGTGTTTGGTGATTTTATTTATAAATGGAACCCCAGAATGATATCTAAAAAGACAGACAATCCTATTTTAAGACACTTGGTTAAAATATGGTGGGAGACTCATGGAAGCCTTGGACTGAATGTGGGACTGTCACCAAGAACACCTCTGAGGCAGAATGGACTTATACCTATGACTTTAAATAACAAGATTCTGGCAACTTGGTATCAGAAGGAGATTCGTCACTTGGAGGACTGTTATGAAAAAGGAGTTTTCATGTGCTTTGAGCAATTGACATCAAATGACTGGAGAAGTGGGTTGGCCTCTCCGGTCCAGTCCTAAATTGGCTTAGGACCTATCTAACCGGTCGTGATTTCTTTGTTGCCCTCGGTGACCATAGTTCAGGAAAGATCCCTATGACCTGTGGGGTGCCCCAAGGATCGATCCTAGGACCCCTACTCTTCAGTCTGTACATGCTGCCCCTTGGCAGTGTCATTAGGAGGCACAACATTAACTACTATAGCTACGCAGATGATACCCAACTCTATATTTCTGTAACACCCAGTAACTACAGCTTGGTTGACTGCCTTGTCAAGTGTATTACAGATATAAATGTATGGATGTCACATAATTTCCTCCAACTAAACCAAGGCAAAACAGAAGTACTTATCACTGGAGAAAAAGCTGAAAGAGAGAAACTATCTGCACATTTAAAAACTCTGGAAATTGACACCAAATGCCAGGCTAAAAACCTAGGTGTCATACTTGACTCAGATCTTAATTTCGAAAACCACATCAAGAATATTACAAATACATCTTTTTACCACCTAAGGAACATTGCCATGGTGCAACCCTTTCTCTCTCAGGCTGACACCGAAAGATTAATGCATGCTTTCATCACAAGCAGGCTGGACTACTGCAATGCTCTACTATCAGGCCTACCAAAGAAAGCAATCTCTAAGCTACAAATGATACAGAATGCTGCAGCACGAGTCCTCACTAAGACTAGACGAAGGGCACACATCACACCAGCCTTAAAATCACTACACTGGTTACCAGTCAACTCTAGAATATACTTTAAAATACTATTACTAGTCTATAAATCTCTCCACAATCACTCACCAGAATATATTTCAAACATGCTTGTTAAGTACATGCCCAACAGACCACTCAGATCCTCAGGTACTGAACATTTAACAGTTCCAAAAGCCAGGACCAAGAAACACGGAGAGGCAGCTTTTAGTTTCTATGCCCCCAACCTCTGGAACACCCTACCGGAGTGCCTAAGAAGGGCCGAAACAACGGAGGTCTTCAAGCGAGACCTCAAGACGTACCTTTTCGACCTAGCCTACAATCACTAGCTAGGACCTTGAGACACAGAAAGGCAGCCTCAAACCTACCTGTGAATCCTCTGTATACATAGGTGTATTTTCTGCTATGCACTGTATGTATATCAAGTAGTGTACAGAAGCTGTTTACCCTGAAACAGGCTTGTTCTGTTCTGACATCTGTGTTGCTTCAATGGCTCAGTGTGCTACTAACCGTTTTCTGCCTCCCCTAGTGCCTCTCTCTCCCTCCTATCTTCTAACCAGGTCCAGTGGATGCCCCACTGTTGCCCGCAAACCACCCTGAGTTCGATAGATACCCCCGTGTCAGCTGTGGATGTTGTAGTATTTAGTTAACACACACACACGTACACACAGACACACATCAGTCCACATCCGGCTTAGGCCTGGACCTGATGCTCTTAGCCTTTCTTGCCCTGAAAATGTAATTTAATGTAATTTATTGCTCTATAAATGTTCTTAGCCGTTAGACAAATATATTCCAGGAGCTTGCTCCAGGTTGCCTGTTTTAATATCTGTGTTGCTTTTATGGCTCTGTGTGCTGCTAACCCTGTTCTGCCTTCCCTCTCGCTAGTGCCTCTCTCTCTCCCTCCTATCTTCTAACCAGGTCCAGTGGATGCCCCACTGTCACCAGCAGACCACCCTGAGTCCGATAGATACCCCTGTGTCTGCTGTGGATGTCGTAGCATTTAGTTAACACACATACACGTACACACAGACATACACCAGCCCACTGCCGGCTTTAGGCCTGGGCCATAGCAAACACACACCAGTATTTGCCATGTCTCTCCTATGTTGTTTTATAGCTTCTCTTACTCTGAAAATGTAATTTAATGTAATTTATTGCTTTATAAATGTTCTTATCTAAACATACTCCAGGAGCTTGCTCGATCGCCTTGTTGAGAGGGGTCAGAGAATAATTTTTACAGCTCACTTATCTGGCCCCCGGGTGATTACTGTTTTTTTGCTTCCCTCTGGAAAATGTAGAGTGGGTCGTATGCCCACCTCCCTTGTTCTCTGTAAAGCGCATTGTGTTGCCTAAGGGTATGAAATGCGCTATACAAATAAAGCTTTGATTGATTGATTGCAGAGGAAATATGACCTGTCCAACAAGACTTTCTATTGCTACCTTCAGTTACGATCTTTCCTTAGAGCCAGCCTAGGCCCTGGCTTGTCTTTACCTTTATTCACTGATATGGAAAAACTGCTTCATGAGGGAAATGCATACAAATTAATCTCTAAAAGGTGTTCCTTACTGCTGAATGGGGGCTCAAAGACAGGTTTGCATAAATCTAGAGAGAAATGAGAATCGGATCTTAATATAACAATTGATGAACAACTCTGGTCAGACTTATGCCAGGATAGTATGTCAGCTACCATCAATGCTCGGTACAGACTGATTCATTATAATTTCCTTCATCAACTGTACCTTACCCCACAGAAAATTCATAAATCTAAACCTGCATTGTCAGAGATGTGCTTTAGATGTGGTGTTGAGGTTGGTTCCTTCCTACACTGTACCTGGCTCTGTACTAAGGTGAGGCCCTTTTGGTTTGATCTCTGTGACACATTGACCAGGGTTACGGGGGTCACCTTTCCATTAGATCCTGAGCTCTGCTTACTGGGGAATCTCACAAGTATTAGTAATTCTTTACCTAAATCTCAAATTAAATTTGTAGAAATTGCTTTGTGTGTGGCCAGGAAATGCATAACAGTGACCTGGAAATCTGACTCTTCTCTTCTTATTGATAGATGGTCTTCGGAAATGAACAGTTGTATTCCTCTTGAAATAATAACAGTCTAAGGAAAGGTTATAGCACCTTTTAGAAAATGTGTCAGCCTTACTGACGCCACCTTAGGGCATTGATTATTCTTGGTTAACCAAAGGGCCTCTTTAAAGAACAGCTCTGTGTTGAGTATGTCTCTGTGTTGAGTATGTCTCTGTGTTGAGTATATCTCTGTGTTGAGTATGTCTCTGTGTTGAGTATGTCTCTGTGTTCAGTATGTCTCTGTGTTGAGTATATCTCTGTGTTGAGTATGTCTCTGTGTTGAGTATGTCTCTGTGTTGAGTATGTCTCTGTGTTCAGTATGTCTCTGTGTTGGGTGTGTCTCTGTGTTGAGTGTGTTTCTGTGTTCAGTATGTCTCTGTGTTGAGTGTGTCTCTGTGTTGAGTATGTCTCTGTGTTGAGTATGTCTCTGTGTTGAGTATGTCTCTGTGTTGAGTATGTCTCTGTGTTGAGTGTGTCTCTGTGTTGAGTATGTCTCTGTGTTGAGTGTGTCTCTGTGTTGAGTGTGTCTCTGTGTTGAGTATCTCTGTGTTGAGTGTGTCTCTGTGTTGAGTGTGTCTCTGTGTTGAGTGTGTCTGTGTTGAGTATCTCTGTGTTGAGTGTGTCTGTGTTGAGTGTGTCTCTGTGTTGAGTATGTCTCTGTGTTGAGTATGTCTCTCTGTTGAGTATGTCTCTGTGTTGAGTATGTCTGTGTTGAGTATGTCTCTGTGTTGAGTATGTCTCTGTGTTGAGTGTGTCGCTGTGTTCAGTATGTCTCTGTGTTCAGTATGTCTGTGTTGAGTATGTCTCTGTGTTAAGTATTTCTCTGTGTTGAGTGTGTCGCTGTGTTCAGTATGTCTCTGTGTTGAGTATGTCTCTGTGTTGAGTATGTCTCTGTGTTGAGTATGTCTCTGTTGAGTATGTCTGTGTTGAGTATGTCTGTGTTGAGTATGTCTCTGTGTTGAGTATGTCTGTGTTGAGTATGTCTCTGTGTTGAGTGTGTCTCTGTGTTGAGTGTGTCTCTGTGTTGAGTGTCTCTGTGTTGAGTATGTCTCTGTGTTGAGTATGTCTCTGTGTTGAGTATGTCTCTGTGTTGAGTGTGTCTCTGTGTTGAGTATGTCTCTGTTGAGTATGTCTGTGTTGAGTATGTCTGTGTTGAGTATGTCTCTGTGTTGAGTATGTCTGTGTTGAGTATGTCTCTGTGTTGAGTGTGTCTCTGTGTTGAGTCTGTCTCTGTGTTGAGTATATCTCTGTGTTGAGTATGTCTGTGTTGAGTATGTCTCTGTGTTGAGTCTGTCTCTGTGTTGAGTATGTCTCTGTGTTGAGTGTGTCGCTGTGTTCAGTATGTCTCTGTGTTCAGTATGTCTCTGTGTTCAGTATGTCTCTGTGTTAAGTATTTCTCTGTGTTGAGTGTGTCGCTGTGTTCAGTATGTCTCTGTGTTGAGTATGTCTCTGTGTTGAGTATGTCTCTGTGTTGAGTATGTCTCTGTGTTGAGTATGTCTCTGTGTTGAGTGTGTCTCTGTGTTGAGTATGTCTCTGTGTTGAGTATGTCTCTGTGTTGAGTGTGTCTCTGTGTTGAGTATGTCTCTGTGCTGAGTATGTCTGTGTTGAGTATGTCTCTGTGTTGAGTATGTCTGTGTTGAGTATGTCTCTGTGTTGAGTATGTCTGTGTTGAGTATGTCTCTGTGTTGAGTGTGTCTCTGTGTTGAGTATGTCTCTGTGTTGAGTGTGTCTCTGTGTTGAGTATGTCTCTGTGTTGAGTATGTCTCTGTGTTGAGTGTGTCTCTGTGTTGAGTATGTCTCTGTGTTGAGTGTGTCTCTGTGTTGAGTATGTCTCTGTGTTGAGTATGTCTCTGTGTTGAGTATGTCTGTGTTGAGTATGTCTCTGTGTTGAGTGTGTCTCTGTGTTGAGTATGTCTCTGTGTTGAGTGTGTCTCTTTACTATATGCACTGGCTTTTTTTTGTTTTGTTTATTGCTTGTTTGTTTTTGTATGTGTTTTAGTTGGATTTATATAGGGAGGAATGGGGATTAGGACTTTTTTGCTGTTATGTGTATGTATTGTTCTTTGTTAAATTGGAAAATAAAAACACAATATTCCACAAAAAAAAAACAGTGCTGGAATAGATTCTGTACTCTAAACTTGCGCCAAGTCTGAACTCTGAGTCACTGTGACTCCCAACGTTCGCCAAACAGCCTTACCTCGAAGCTGCATCGACGGAAGAGCCGGCGTGCGACGCCCTGCACCAAATCTAACAACGCTGGTCACGTGTGTCTTCGAGACTCCAAAGAGAGCTGCACAGCCGCGGGAGCCAGCGTGCCACACCAACGTAAGGTCATATGTCTGCGCTCTGGTTTGATGTGGTCTGTGGTGCTATGCTGTTTTGAGCTTAGAGAATTAGGACAGGCTGCAATCTTATATCATTCATTTCCCTCCTGCTTTGTTTCCATCCTGCCACATTTGTGTTTCCATCTATTATTGTGTGTTTTCATATTATCTTGATAATTGATTAGTATACTTCAATACATTTTAAAAGCTTTGATCATGTCGTCACATCGTTGTAGGTCTCTAGGTCACTTGCTTGAGTCAAGACTTCTGTCAGACTGAGATTGACAAATTACACTATTGATGAAGGTCATCTGTTTCCCTGTACATAACAGGGCGGTGCCCCATGTTGATTCATGTATTACATACATTTTCCTTCATAGTTGTGATAACCGCGGTATAATCATAAATTATACCTAGTCATAGTCATATTTTTGATATAAACTGCTACAGTATCATAAGTCTACTGTTTATAGAAGTAATTCATGTTTGTTTAGGATCAATAAAGAAACAATTAACCATTCTCTCCTCTCTCTAACTCCATCTCCTTCTCCATCTGTCTCTCATTTTCTCTCTCCAACTCTCTCCCTTTCCATCTGTCTCCCTCCCTCTCTCTCTTTCTCTCTCTCTCCTCTCTCCCTCTCTCTCTCCCCCCTCTCAGACCAGTAGTTAACAGCTGTAGGTCGGTGTGAGGCTTTGTCTTGGCATATATGGCTTATTTAGCACAGTCTACGTCCCCAAGACTCACATTCACCTCCTTCTCCCCTCCCCTCGGCCCCAGGCTCTCAGCCTAACACACACACACACACACAAACACACACACACACACACACACACACACACACACACACACACACACACACACACACACACACACACACCAACCCTCCGGTCCCAATGACTGGCCTGTATGTACGCTTGTCTGGGCAGAGACTGCTCGTCTGTGGGACCATCTCTTTATCTCTGGTTCCTGTTGCCTGAGGACCTCCCTGGCCTTCACAAGGAGGAGGAGAGGAGGAGGGAGGTGCTCTGGAGTGAAGGAGAGGAGGAGGGAGGTGCTCTGGAGTGAAGGAGAGGAGGAGGGAGGTGCTCTGGAGTGAAAGAGAGGAGGAGGGAGGTGCTCTGGAGTGAAAGAGAGGAGGAGGGAGGTGCTCTGGAGTGAAGGAGAGGAGGAGGGAGGTGCTCTGGAGTGAAAGAGAGGAGGAGGGAGGTGCTCTGGAGTGAAGGAGGGAGGTGCTCTGGAGTGAAGGAGAGGAGGAGGGAGGTGCTCTGGAGTGAAGGAGAGGAGGAAGGAGGTGCTCTGGAGTGAAAGAGAGGAGGAGGGAGGTGCTCTGGAGTGGAGCCTGGGGGGGATCTCTAACCCCTCCCCCTCTTTCTTGGGGGGGGGGGGGGTTCCACCACGAGGAGGAGCAGGGAGCAGGGAGGACATATGAGCAAGACGACGAACTGACAAGAACTCATATACCCAGAAGTCTCAGGGGTGACTAGTCATTTCCTGCCTGCCACACCTACGACAGATAAAAGCTGAATCCCAATCTGAGTGTGTAAACCACCCTTGCGGCCCCTCGCACTTGCGGCCTGAGGCCTGAGCACTTAATTGACATCAGCTGGAAGGGCCAGAGGGTGCAGGGCCGTGAATTAAATGGGACAGCACTTCCAGCGGCGTGCCAACGATTCCCAAGCCAGTTTAGCTCAATGCCCCTCCCACTTCGTTTTCATTGACTGCCGCGTCCCTCCGAGGCAGAGGCTGCTCTGACGCACTCCTCAGCTCTCCGTTTGGCTCTGCAAATTGACCGACTGACGTCTGTTTTAATTTAATAATAATTAAAAAATTATGTTGGGTGGGATATGTTTGCAGCATGTGGATTTCAAGATAAATGTTGTGTTATTGGCAAATGTCATCATTTATGTGTGATGCACTCGGATCATGACTTGGATGCACTCAAGCACTGTGTCACATGAGACGCGGTGGACTGTGGGTATTTTCTGCTCCTAAGTCCGCAAAATTGCGGACTTTCGGTAAGTGTGGTTAAAGTGTGCAAAATGGCGGCAGTAGCGCACTTGTGGACCTAGCAAATCCGTTTTGGGACCCTGAGCCCTTGTGGACTTAGCGGGAACGCGCATGTAAGACCACAAGGCCGCGAGTGCACTGTACTTTCGCCGATTTGGGATTCAGCTAAACACCTCCTCCTAAAACAGAACATGTCCTCCCTAGCCTACTATCACACCTCCTTATCACCTCGCCTCCTAGATTCCCAGGGCCCCAAGCTGAATCCCAAATCGCGCACTTACAGATGTGGGAACATAAGAATGTAACTTGCTGCAGCATTTCACGTCGCGGTATTTGGCAGGGAAATCCCGTTGGAAATCTCGTGGGATTTCAGACGGGTGTTATTTCGTTTTAGTGATGCACTACCGCCAGGTGGCGTCTTTGAGTAGATTTAGCAGGCTGGGCTCTGTTTTTCTCCTATAGTCTACGAATGAAGCATCATTAAATTTCACATTCTTTAATTTAAATGCTCTGTTGTAAAGCACTTTGAGCTGAAGGTATCTGTATGAAAGGGGCTATACAAATAACGTTTAATTGTTATTATTACCTTGTTCTCAAACACATGTTTTATCCACCTCGATGTAATTTAATTATTACGAACACCTATAATATATCTAGGCCTACAGTAGCCTATCTATCTCGGCAACTGACGTCGGGTCAAGACATGGAGGCTGTTTGGTCAAATGCGCAAAATAACAGTATTGTAAATATATTTGTTAGTAAAGATATGGTGAACGTGAGGGTTTTGCGTTTTGTTTCTGGAACGCATTCAACTGTTAGGCTACTCGTAAACCCCGGAAGTAAATTTGAAGACAGGGCATAATGTAGCCAAGTCTGAGCGCAGTAGGCTATATGGCTTCAGCACGATACAAAGAAAAAATAAGCTTGATCGACTTGTGGATCCATACAAAATTGAAATAGTCGCCATGAGTAAAGATCACTCATTGCCAATCATATCCGGACATTAACTATCTTGTGCATAGCGGCAGGTTTGACAGTGAGACATCAACCGATAATTGTAATAATGCGATTATTGAAATGGTCTTGTGAACGCCTTTATCTGATTTCCAAAATCGGGGTAAGGTCCATAGGACGATTGTGGGTTTTCATTTGCACATAACTATATTTTAATAAAACATTGAAGTCCGCCTGTCAATGACTTTCCCTAAAATTGTGTTCTGTTGCACCCCCTATTGTTAAATTATAAATGAAAAAAACATAGGCTACACAATATGTTGTTATTTGAATGATCTTGAATATATATATTCAAGATCATTCAAATAACAAAATATCGTGTATGTTTTAATTTATTTATACCGGCCGCCAGCTGTTCAATGAACGGCTATAGGGAATGCGCAGTTTCGCGCTGGCTACAGCCTATTATATGAACAGTTTCGCGCTATGTAGGCTATTATAAATAGGCCTAAGTATTATTCATTGGGAATAGCTTGGACTCGCTGGGGACTGGTGGAGAGACACAGAGCCTCCCCAGACGCGACATCTCCAGTTGGCTGTGTATTTGAGCTGCCGCCTCAACCGTGCGTAAGAGCAGAGCGCATCGCTACAACTAGTAGCCCATAGCCATTAAAACGGCTTATTGTTTTATTCATATATCAACTAGATAATTCGATAATAATGAGTAGCCTAGTAGGCTATAAAATGAATTCAATAGGGCAAGCCTTAAGTTGTAGCCTAGGCTACAGTAGCCTACAATCACAAGACGCATAGGCCTAGCCTATCGTAAAAAGCGTTGCGTTCTCATAGGCCTATATTAACTTAGATAATTATTAATTATGCTCAGGTCATAATGTCCGTTGAAAATAATTCCCTCTAAGCAGAATTTGAATTGTATTAAAATAGGAAATGATTCCTTCTAGGTCTATATAAAATATAGACCACAATGTAGCCTGCTTAGCGAGCGAGAGGGCAGTCTACCATAAAGTGTATAACCATAATGTAGCCTAATATATCTAGACTACATGCATTGTGGTATTTCTTTATATAGCCAATTGTTTCTCAATAAACAGTTATGTCATCCTCTGAGTCCGAATGTAGGCTAATAGACCGGCAGCTCTAAATGCCTTCCCAATCAATGAGACATGGTTGTAAAAATGATGTTTTATTGATGAAAAGGGTAAAACTGAAGAGTCATTGCATTGATCGATGCAGTCCGCTACCAGCAAACACTGAAAATACAGGTCCTCCAGCGAACCTGGACTAGACTATTGTAACCCCCCCCCCCCAAAAATTCTTTTATATTCAAATAAACTGGAGGAACCGGTTTCCCTGGATCGTGGGAGGGGGGTAGCCTGCGTTAGCGGGTGCTTTGCCATGACCGGCCATTGAATTTATGTGTTGCCATTCATTTAAACCACCATCTCATCTAGACTAGGCCTACTTCTGTTGCTGCATTTTTACATTTATGCTTTCATGATTTTAGAGCGCAATAAACATTTTTGCAGGATTCCAAAAAGTCCATCCATTCATCCAACTTTGTTCTGAGCGCAGCGCAGGCTGGTAGCCTACTGTCAAGGCTCACGACTGATGCACTCCCTTAACACGTCTCTTCCCAGGCCATCAAGATAATTTCAATATGAAAGACCTTGGGATTCCAGGAGTCAAGGCCGTTTCAGACGGGGAGCGACATTCCGCCTGCGTTCTGCTCGGAGCGGGGGACGCACGCGTCCTGCGCGCAGCGGGGCAAGCTGACTACAATTCAGCTCTTGTCGCGGGCGGGCGTGTGCAGCATAGTTCCATATGAGAACACTCCTCGGTCCAATTCCGTATAGTAGATCAGCCTGTGTAGCCTACTTTCAACGAATGTATTATTAGACATACTATCATAATAATATATAAAGCCTTCAACGACCTCCTGCTGCCTGCCTGATGGTCTCAGGGCTAAAGAGACCGCGCGATCATTCCTCTAGCTGCTTTGCTGCTAATGCGAGTTCGTCTCCGTTCCTGCCCGAGAAACAGAAGTTGAACTTATAGCATCAAAATAGCTACAGGAATCAACGTTGTAAAGTTATCTATCTGCTTTTTAGCCACCGACAGCTACCGTTAATATTATGGAAGCTGCTGTCGTGAGCTAACGTGCTATCACGGTCTCATCGTGCAGCTTCACAGCCTGCTATTAGCAGACAGCATTAAGTTGACAAAATCACACTTGCACATCATTAGAATTCCAACCATTTATATGGGATTTATCATTCAACTAAACATGGAACCTGAATACTACCTGATATTTCAACCTGCTGCCATCAGTGATCGGCGCGTCTGCTTGTTTGAGTCATGAATATCTTACGCAGTTACATTCCATGTGTCCCAAAACTGTTAAATCATTCCCCATGTAGTTCACTATGAGTCGCACTCAATACATCCATGGTAATAGGGAATAGGGAGTGAGTGAACCATTTCAAACACATCTCTGGTCATCTCCGTTAGCCATCTTCCTCGTCCTGATGCCATGTTCCATATGAGAACACTCAGTCAGCCTAATGTATTAAACTTCTACTTGTCCCGACAGTTAACAGATATAGACCCGGCGACAGTTACAGAGATAGAAACTATAAATAGATAGGCTTTGTTCGTAATAATTAAATTACAACCAGACAGACAACAAGGAGTTTGAGAACGGTAGGCTCATCTAATGTGCGAGCCAGCAATGGGTCAATGAGTGGTATTACTGCGCCCCTATGGGCAGGCGAGCGGTGGTGCGGAATGACGTAAAGCGCCTGTTAGAATACCGCGGGTCAAGTTACATTCTTATGTTCCCACATCTGTAGGCGAAAGTGCAGAGCACTCGCGGCCCTGTGGCCTTACATGCGCGTTCCCGCTAAGTCCACAAGGGCTCAGGGTCCCAAAACGGAATTGCTAGGTCCACAAGTGCGCCACTTCCGCCATTTTGCGCACTTACCGAAAGTCCGCAATTTCACTTAGGAGCAGAAAATACCCACAGTACACCGCGTCTCATGTGACAGTGCTTGAGTCATGATCCGAATGCATCACACAAATTAGGACATTTGCCGATAACACATTTATTTTGAAATCCACATGCTGCAAACATATCTAAACATATCATAGCTAAACTGGCTTGGGAATCGTTGGCACGCCGCTGGAAGTGCCGTCCCATTTAATTCACGGCCCTGCACCCTCTGGCCCTTCCAGCTGACGTCAATTAAGTGCTCAGGCCGCAAGTGCGAGGGGCCGCAAGGGTGGTTTGCACACTCAGATTGGGATTCAGCTCCAGAGTTTAGGCCTGCCCTGGGGCTATGTGAAGCACGTCTACTAGCTTCCTAGCCTCTTTTTTCTACCTCCTCCTCTCCTAGCCTCCTGGTTTCCTAGTGCGCTTTGAACCCAGGCAGCCCTAGAATAAGAACTGACCCCAGGTCTGTAGAGGTCTCTCCAGGAGAAACAGAGGAACACAGAGATCAGACAAGAGATACCAGGAGAGATTAGACCAGAGGTATCATGAGATTCTAGCTGCTGCGCAGCCCTGGATCAGGGCCGGGCGTTTTGAGGAGAGGAAGGAGACAAATGACAAATACATGAGGGTCTCTGCCCGGACCCTAATTATTTAAAACTTCTTAAATTAAAAAATATCTTTAAAGTCATGTGTCTGAAATCCAAACAGTACAATGCCTGAGTAGGCATTATCATGTTTATTCTGCATCCTCCAGGGCTTGAACTCACAACCAAGGGAAGCTAGCAGTTTCGCCTTCACTTCATCTTCTAATAAAACTTCAAGTTCTATAAAAGAATGTTCTAAAAACAAAATTAAATCACACGAGGCATGTAGCAGGCTTCATCTATGTATGCATCATCTTCATGAGTGACCAACTTCCTAATTGCACAGTAACTGCAGCTGTGCTCAGTGGCCAATCAATTAATTTGGCCTGATGTCGTCCTAGGCGCGGGTTGGGTGGGATTGTCAGCCTTGTCTGATTGGAGCTCACACTGTTGCACTATTGGATTGTGGGTAGTGTTTGTTTTGTTTTTTTCCATATGAGAGCAATTGTTTGTGGAGGACGGGATGAGGACAATTCAAAATACTGTTAAATTGTATTTGAGATACTGTACAGTATGATAGTGAAAATGTCACAGTACATCTACCATGTCAGTGAAATGTCATTTTTTCATGAACAGATTTAGCAGTGAATGAGAGCATGGTGTCCAGGAATTTACATCCAAACACCTTAAACCTTTGTCCTGGTAATTCATCACCTTCCCCCAAGTCCCCTGCAAACCCCAGTTTCAGTCTCCCCCCTTTGTAATTGTAAACACACTCTGCATAGCTCTTCCTCATCTCTTTGTTTTAAGTCAGAAGGGCCCCACCTTAGTCTTCCTCGTCCTGATTCAGACCTTTGTTTTCTTTGTTTCACATGTCTATACTCTTGGCCACGCCTGCCATTTCACATGACGTGCAATGAGTTAGCCAATCTGTATATAAGCCAGAGCGAAGAGGCTGACTTCACTTCTCTGACAAACCACCTTTGTTTGCGTTGTTCAGGAAGTCCTTGCGCTCGTAATGTTTTCCACAATAAACCAGACTCAACCTTTTGAACGTATCTTGGTAAATCTTTTGACTAGACAAGTCTAAAATAACTATCACAGTTTGGCGACGGGGATGGGATCACTGCCTGCGTGTTGCCGGGATTCCAGTGGATGAACTGATCGACAGACGTGTCGGGTCCATAGTGGGTTTTGGAAAATCAATTTTCTCTCTTGCGCTAGAGTGCACGCCGAGATTATTTCCTCAGTTCTTACACTGGATTCTTGAGGCTCACAGGTACGTTTAAACGAACCCTCTTATGGGTTGAGTTGTATTTGCCTTGATTTGGTTCAGCTTGTTGGTCTGGATTGTTTGAAAACAGGAACCCCAGCGTGGGTATTTAGTCCTACCGAGGGTAGGAAGAGCATGGTTGATGTTTCGTTTCAAGAACGATACCAACTAGCTTAAGCCTCATTGTTGATGTTTCGTTTCAAGAACGATACCAACTAGCTTAAGCCCCGTTGTTGATGTTCGTGTTAGCACGATTGCCAACTAGCTTCGAAGTGATTGTTGATGTTCGTTGAAGAACGATTACCAACGAGATGGTAGCTACGGGAGTGATTGAGAGTTTTTGCAATCCGCGTTTCTTGGAGAAACGATTTCCCCTTTTCCCGGGTGGCTTGGTGAACCTAACGAGCGTTAGCTTTGACCAAGTGGCTGTGCAGTGTTTGGTGGACCTAAACTAGGTTTAGCTCTGACCAGGTTGCTGGTGCAGCCGGGCATGCTTTGTTGTAAACGTGGGCCTTTGTTTCATGTTTGTGTGTTAAGTCGTATATTAGTCGTTTTTGGTCGTCGTTTGGTCATTCTTTGTTTGCGTTCCCGTGTGAGTCTGCTACGTTCTTTCTTGTATGTGCACGGGGGGTTGTTCGTCTTATGTGTTCACTGTTTTGAGCCTCGGCTCTTGATTGTATGTTTGTTATGCGCGCCATGGATCCAGGTAAAGTATTGTTTTGTACACTTTTTAGACTGTTAAAATTCTGCTAGATTTCCAGTAGGCTAGCTGGTTGCCTGGGAGACGCAGGAAAACTCCGCTATCGCGGTGTTCCGCCATTGAGCCAGAAGAGAACAAAGCACTTCGCTGACTGGGTGAGTACTAAGCGAATTTAATGTGTCTTAATGTGTGCTTTACCGCCGTGAGTTAACTCTAAGGATTCTTTTCATTTGCTGTTTTGGGTTTTTAGGCTGCGTCGTGATTATTAGGGATTTGTTTCTTTAAATTTCCCCGCGCTGCCAAAGACAACTTCCGGGTCATACATGCAACATTTTGGGAGCACCACTAGGTGTCAATGTAACCCCGGCTAATAACATATGGCTAGAGGATGTAACAGAATTCTACTGCAAACGTCTAGCCTGATGTGATTGTTGCACTGAAGCATATTTCTGCGAGCGTTTGTGGCAGATTTCGTTATGTGCTAAAGCATTTTCGATTTCTTACATCCACATCTGACATTTTTAGTGTTAAATTCTAAGATTCGGGCTCAGCTAGAGGGTTAAGGGAAAAGCCTGCTAATTCTCTAGACTGGTCTGTTTTTAAGATTTGGGAGAGTAGAACGAGAGAGTTTTTTTTTTTTAGGTCAGGAAGGAAAGATAAGGAGATTCGGCAAACAGTCTCTCCACCATTTCCCCAGCAGAATAACTCTGATTTAAAATTAGATTCCCCCCTCGACTTGTTGCGCCATTAGCCACGCCCCTTCTCTCTACGGGTTAAGCGCGCCCCTTTCTACGAGGTATTTCGTCCGAACAGGTCAGGAAGGAAGAGCCTCCGATTTGGGGTCGAGCGCCACCTGCTGGAGTTCCCTTGAACAACCCATAAGGGAGATTTTAAACTAGCCAAGATAGAGAGTTTTAATTTTTAAAGGTAAATAAACAGGACGAAATAGATGTAGAGCCTTTGAGTCTTAAGTTATTAAGAATGTTTTTCTGAGATGATCTTTTAGGTATTGGTGGGAACTCAAAAGTCTGACAGGGTTTTGAATAGGGGTTTTGATTCAGGAGTTTTGTTTCAATAGTCAATGAATGGCCATAAGCTGTTCGTTTTATGCATTTCTACTGTATGAATTTAATTCATATAGTAATGATGTGTTTTTGAGGAGTTGGCTCTAGGCCTTCTCCTCTGCTATTGAACCCAGTCTGTGTTTGAGTCTTATTTTTCAGGGTGCTATGGACCCTGGGCGGCAGATCTTTTAGGAGCCCTGATCATGCCTTCCTGGGAACTGCTTGGAACCTGCTGTTTAACTGTTGTTTGTTTTGTCTCTCTTTCTGATATGTAGCTTAAGACATAAGGTTTGTGCATAATAGTGGGGGGAATAGATAAGGGTTGCCAGTGTCTTAATCTGAATGCAGCATCTCATAACCCAATTATATTTTTTAAATGGTTATGTTAAATATCTCATGTTTATAGTTTGAGGCACATTCATCGGGCCTGAGTGTTTTTTCTGAGTGTTTTTTTACAGACAACTGTCGTTCCGGGAGTGATGGGTGAATGCCGAACCAGGAGACGGGCACAGACCGGAGGTGGAGATGGAGGTTTCTGGCCTGTTTCCCTACAGATGGGCGATCTGGGGTTCGTGAGATGCAACGCCAACGCCATGTCACCAACTCACTGTGAGCGACAGATAAGTATGAAACAGAGAAGAGACCATTTTGTCCGAAGCAGTGCCCAAATACTCTGTCCTCAAATGCAGAAGAGGGAGCGTTTGGATATACAAATTTTAGCTATACAAATGAAGCTTTGCTGGAGTTTTTTTTTTTGATTAGTTAATTGTAAATGAAGCCAGTTCATTTTAGTGTCATTTTCTTTGCCCCGTCTCTATTTTTATCCTGACTTCAGGAAATTTTTGCTCTCACCCTTAGGGGGTGTTGTTTTGTTGAGACGAGAATGTGGTTATTTTATTTTCATAAAATCGCGAGAGAAATGCTAGAGCCAAATCCAATTGCCTTGATCATGACTGGGGACTGGGCGTGTTGAAGTCATTCTAACACTGCCCTTGATGTCACTATAGGCTACTGCAGACTGGCTCTAAATGACACTTGAACAGTCACCCTGTTTAAGTTTCCTGACTGAATAACAACATTTTTTCCCCAAAGCAGGAGCTTGCGCTTAACCATGTTTCTGAGAATCTCCAACAGATTTTGAATAACCGTTCCTGACCAAAGAGGGGAACAGGGGGAACAGGGAGACCAGACCAGAGGACTCTCCTTTTGCTCTTCTGTTTTGTCTCTGTTTGTCTCTCTCATCTGTGGATCCACAGACGGAGCACTTCATCAGCCTGTGCTGGGGGAGCGGGAGCGCCGAGGTGAGCCCTCCAGCAGCACAACCCGGGCCGACCCTACGTGGAGCAGTACAGGGATGGACCGGGTTCAGTTCAAGAGCCTGTACGTGCTGCTGGCACCCTAGCTGTGTGGTGTCCCACCGCACCTTCACCCTGCTGAACCAGGACAGGGACTCCCTCCTCACCCTCCGAGAGCTCGCTGCAAAAGCTGCGGCTGTCTCTGCTTCCTCCCCTGTGCTTTCTATGCTCTCTGTTCCATCCACAGACCCTGACAAGATTCCTCCACTGTCCCCGGCAGACATTTCTGACCTACAAGCATCTGCTCCACCTGCGGAGAAAAAGAAATGAAGGAATAAGTGCACATTTCCACCACCAAACTAACCTGTATCTAGGGCCTAATGACAAACCTGTAATACCTCGTTCATGTTTTCATTATGCTTTCAAACTAGCCCACGGGCCAGATCATGTTTCAAAAAACAGGGGTGGCGGAGGATGTTAACAGATGTCTCCAACAGAGTGAGGACCGCCATTTCCTGAGGCTAAGGAGGGGTTCCTGCATCACATCTCTCCTGGGGATTGGGTCCTGGTCCACGACCACAGACGAAGGAGCTGAAATCGCCGAGGTGGCTCGGGCCGTACCAGTTTCTACTCATCACGCAGACAGCGATCTGAGAGGACTTCGTGGATCCATGCAAGCCATTGCCGACGGGTCCAAGCAGCAGAGGACGGTCCACCAGGGGATCGCCAACACCAGGAGATCAAGGATCCAGCTGAACCAGAGGGCTCAGAGGCCAAAGCTATGAGCTGCCACAACTGTCCTCTCCTCTGACGAGGAATCGGAGGAAAAATGACCTTGCTGGTCACCTCCTTCTCATGATCGTTATGATGGCAACATGGAGAAACTCCACAGCCATGACCTCACAAGATGCACCACACACGCACACACACCTACACACACTGCAACTAACATTGAACATAACTGATTCAAACAACGCGACATTGAAGTTGCGATCTAGAAGAGAAGACGCCTTGCATTCCCCAATGACATTCTATTGCCCAAAAGAGAAGTGTCACCTAAATGACTGTTGGATACACTGTGAACAAGAGTGACCTTGACAGTCACCGCCACACTCTCCTCTCCTCTGATGAGCAATCGGAGACTGACCTTGCCGGTCACCTCTTTCTTGTGGTTGTGGTATGACAACATGGACAATCTCAACAGCAGTGACTGCACCTCTAATCGCACACACTGGAACCTACATTAAACATTCAGAGACGCACACATGGAATCTATGTTCCATAGGACATCACATGCGATTATTCACAAGAGTGAATGAACTTTGAAATAATCTGAAAAATATCATATTTGTTTACAAGAGTTACAATGGTTGAAACATGAGTTGATAAATAAGTTTGGGTTTTTCCTCTAAATTGACCAAGAGGTTTTTTTTTTGCCCCTCTTACACTGGTAACCATTTTATCTTTTTTGCCTTGTAAAATCAAGTTTTTTGGTGAATGGTTGTCCACTCTTAGACTATAAATAGTATATAATCATGTCATCTTTTTTATCTTGTTTCCTGTCAATTTCTGAAACAAGGGGTTTTGGTGCGTGATTTTGCACGTGGAAAGAAAATAATAAATAAATAAAAAAAGAGAAATTTTTTTTTTTTTTTTTTTGCTCCACCTAGTGGAGAGATTATTTCCTTTCCACATGTATAGCATAGCTGACTGTTTACACTGTGTTTGGATTTTATATTTTATTTTTGTGTGCCTGTTCAGGCACAAATGAGGGATTGTCCAGGAATTTACATCCAAACACCTTAAACCTTTGTCCTGGTAATTCATCACCTTCCCCCAAGTCCCCTGCAAACCCCAGTTTCAGTCTCCCCCCTTTGTAATTGTAAACACACTCTGCATAGCTCTTCCTCATCTCTTTGTTTTAAGTCAGAAGGGCCCCACCTTAGTCTTCCTCGTCCTGATTCAGACCTTTGTTTTCTTTGTTTCACATGTCTATACTCTTGGCCACGCCTGCCATTTCACATGACGTGCAATGAGTTAGCCAATCTGTATATAAGCCAGAGCGAAGAGGCTGACTTCACTTCTCTGACAAACCACCTTTGTTTGCGTTGTTCAGGAAGTCCTTGCGCTCGTAATGTTTTCCACAATAAACCAGACTCAACCTTTTGAACGTATCTTGGTAAATCTTTTGACTAGACAAGTCTAAACTAACTATCACAATGGCTTCAGATGGCCCCGTCAAAAAAAAAAAAAGGATAAATGTCATCTTATTAACACATTAGGAATCCTGGATAAACATTTTAGTCATCCTACATACTGTGATGGGAATGAGTTGTAGGACTCTGGACTGAGCATAGATTCCCTGACTGAATTGATTGGGCTGAAGCCAGGTGGGACTGATGAGCAGACAAGACTGGTCAGATGAGATGCAAACAAGATGAACAGTAACACTTCTGCTACAGATTAGGAATAAGATGGGCTGATCTACCCTCGAGCTGTACTAAGCATTTCTGAACTACTAGAGGGGGACAAACTATCATAAAAAAAATACAACTTGAAAATCATGTCACAGCACAATGAGTGTGCACAATTCACATTTTTATTCTGCATCACCCTGGGCATGAAGTCACAAAGTTACACCAAGGGCAAAGCCTAACAAGTTTCCACAAAATGTTAAAGGCACCACAAGGGGTAAAAAACTAAACCAAATACAAAAATAAAATAAAGGTACACACTTAACAAGTGGAGAACAAAAGACAAAGCTTACAAACTTACAAGATTGCACAGGAAACACCAGGGACAACACACAGCTACAGCAAATAATGAACAGACAAAGAACAAGAGGGGAGCTACTTGTAGGCTATATATTATATATTATATACACAGACTTACAAGACAGGTTGAAACCAATCAAGCAATCAGTGGCACAGGTGTCTTCTCAGGTGCCGTTTACACGACAACGATCCCTGCAACTTTTGTTGTGGTGTAGCCTTTCGTTGACATGACAACGGCTTTTTGCGGGCCTGAATCCGCAAACTTTTGACACCGGGTCCCAGAGTGGAATCTTTTAAAACGCCACCGTCATTCTCGCCCTGTAAACTGGCAATACGCAATTCTTGCGAAAAAGGTGACGACACGGCCCCACTATGTGCCTATAGCCATGCGTGAATAGAATATGAGGGATATAGCCTACTTTACTGCTCACAGCTCAGTGAATAAAAGAATATAGGGATATAGCCTACTTTACTGCTCACAGCTCAGTGAATAGAATAATATGAGGGATATAGCCTACTTTACTGCTCACAGCTCAGTGAATAGAAGAATATGAGGGATATAGCCTACTTTACTGCTCACAGCTCAGTGAATAGAAGAATATGAGGGATATAGCCTACTTTACTGCTCACAGCTCAGTGAATAGAAGAATATGAGGGATATAGCCTACTTTACTGCTCACAGCTCAGTGAATAGAAGAATATGAGGGATATAGCCTACTTTACTGCTCACAGCTCAGTGAATAGAAGAATATGAGGGATATAGCCTACTTTACTGCTCACAGCTCAGTGCAGCTAGATAATGAAAGAAAACAAATACATATGGTAAATGGACTGCACTTATATAGCGCTTTTCCACCTTAGCGGCACTCAAAGCGCTTTACAATGGCCTCTCATTCACCCATACACACACACATTCACACACCAATGGCGGTAGCTGCCATGCAAGGTGCTAACCTGCTCATTGGGAGCAATTTGGGGTTAGGTGTCTTGCTCAAGGACACTTCGACATGTGGACAGTCGGAGCTGGGATTCGAACCGCTGACCCTTCGATCATTGAACGACCCGCTCTACCAACTGAGCTACAGCCGCCCCTAAACATATAGGCTTAGATAATACAAATAAAAGGAGGACAAATGAAATATTAAGCCAATTGATCTAGTGACTAGTAAGTAAAAGGATTTGTCTCTAATCATGCCGGTCAATTTTACAGCTAGACCTAGGCCTATTACAGCTATAGACCTAGTCCTTCTCAGTCCTGTTGTCGCATGCTCGCTCATGCCAGACAAGCTTCAAAGAGACCGCCACCACCACAGAAGAAGACTACCTCGGAAAAATAAATTCACTTGGACAGAACGCGTCTAAATAAGTTATTTATTGGTAGCGCCTAGGCTTCAAAAACCAGCATTTGTTTAAATAGACCCTTTTGCAGAGTGAAGTTTCATGTTCATCTGACACTTGTAAATATGAGCGCCTCTCCTAAATAGGCCGACACCTATTTATTTTGACGGCGAAGTGAATGGAAGGTGAAAGGACTGTTGTCTGGCATGAGCGAGCATGTGACTACAGGACTGAAAAGGGCTACTATAGACCTAATGGATTGTGAAGTTGTGAGCCCATCATTCTTACTGCCGTAGGGCAGGAACAAAAACATATCAAAGGCAAGTCACCAGCGAGAAAAGGCCAAGATTAGAAGGGAAACCTCCAACAGTTAACTATGGTCACCATGGAGCATCTAATCCAGTTGTGTCATGCCAACCAGCATTTCCTTAATATCGGTGTCGGTCCATATGTCCAGGAACATTTCAATGTCCCTGACAAACGGGAGAGATTGTGGTCATTTATTTATTTATTATTTATTTTGACTTGTCGGCCTGTTGGCCTTCTTCAGAATCTATCAGACCAACAGGCCCAAACGTCCAAATAAAATAACTGCATATGGAGCCAGAGTGTGCAACACTTTTCCTTATGTTTTATGACCAGTTCTTCCAGTGATCGGCACCTCACAAGATAACCTTGGTATGCGATACCTTTTTGTCATCTATAAACTTAGGCTTTCATGATTCACATGCTCTATAGATGTCCGGGACTGCACAAGCACCACTGGACAGCCTTTCACTTTATTTTGTCACCTTTGCTACTTTGAATTACGGCTGTAGGCTAGATGGCATGAATTGGATTAGAAGATGTGATTGGTCATTTTGAATAGGCCTACTTTTGATGCCTATTCCCTACAAACACAATCCGGTTGCAGCAATGTTGCAGCAACGTGCAATTTAGACTTTTGTATGGTCCACTCAACGTCAAGTTCAACGTGCATGCAACACAAACGCGGTATCTGCACACACGTTGCTGCAATGTGGTCTACACTTCCATTGGCTACATTTATAATTTGCATTACAAAAACAAACTAGAAAGTACATTTCCTGGAGAAAATGTGAGGTGGGCTAGCTACTGTAGTTGTATGTAACAGCTACTGCTAGAACTACTACGGACCAGGCAATCTCCATGCACCCACCGGCGAAGACCCTGCGTCTCTAGCCCAATCAGGGGCTGAGTTGTGGGGTCTGTGGTGTGGACAGTGGCATGGTGGTGAGACTCCGCCCCCTCAGGTCAGAGCTGGTCGAGGACAGTGTACCCCTCTCCGGGCCACCTACCCGCCCGCACCGGTGAAGACCATGTGTCTCTAGCCCAATCAGGGGCTGAGTTGAGGGGCCCGTGGCGTAGATAGTGGCATGATGGTGAGACTCCGCCCCCTCAGTTCAGAGCTGGTCGAGGACAGTGTACACCTCTCTCTGGGCCACCTATCCGCCCACACCGGTGAAGACCGTGTGACTCTAGCCCACTCAGGGGCTGAGTTGTGGGGCCGTGGCGTGGATAGTGGTGTGAGGGTGAGACTCCGCCCCCTCAGTTCAGAGCTGGTCGAGGACAGTGTACACCCCTCTCCGGGCCACCTACCTGACTCAACCGGTGAAGACCGTGTGTCTCTAGCCCACTCCGGGGCTGAGTTGTGGGGCCCGTGGCGTGGATAGTGGCGTGCTGGTTAGGCCCCGCCCCCTTGGGTCACAGCTAGTCGGGGACAGTACAGTGACCTCTGGGCGATTTCCATGCATCCACCAATGAAGACTGTGTGTCTCTAGCCCACTCAGGGGTTGAGTTGTGGGGCCCGTGGCGTGGATAGTGGCGTGGTGGTGAGACTCCACCCCCTCAGGTCAGAGCCAGTCGGGGACAGTGTACCCCTCTCCGGGCCACCTACCTGACTCCACCATGAAGACCTCCGGGCAGTCTCCTTGCACCCACTGGTGAAGACTGTGTCTCTAGCTCAATCAGGGGCTGAGTTGTGGGGTCTGTGGCATGGTGGCGAGACTCCGCACGCTTGGTTCAGAGCCAGGTGTGAACAGTGTAGGCCGCACCGGGCTAACCACCTGCCTTCACCAGTGAAGACCGTGTGTCTCCAGCCCACTCAAGGGCTGAGTTGTGGTGTCCGTAGCATGTTCAGTGGCGTGGTGGCGAGACTCCGCCCCCTTGGGTCAGAGCCGGTCGTGGACAGTGTAGGCCATGCCGGGCTACCCACCTGCCTTCACCAGTGAAGACTGTGTGTCTCTAGCCACCTCAGAGGCTGTGTTGTGAGGTCCGTGGCGTGGATAGTGGCGTGATGGCGAGACTCCGCCCACTCCAGTCAGAGCAGGTCGGGGGCAGTGTACTGACATCCGGGCAATCTCCATGCACCCAACAGTGAAGACCGTGTGTCTGTAGCTCACTCGAGCTGAGATGTGGGGACAGTGGCGTGGATAGTGGCGTTGTGAGGAGACTACGCCCCCTCGGGTCAGAGCCGGTCTAGGACAGTGTACTGCTCCCCGGACCACCCACATGCACCCAACCTTGAAAACTGCGTCTTTAGCCAACTCAGGGTCTGAGATGTGGGGACGGTGGCGTGGATAGTGGCGTGGTGGCGAGACTCCGCCCCCCTCAGGTCAGAGGTTGTGGGGGGCAGGTCAGAGGTTGTGGGGGGCAGGTCAGTGATTGCCAGGCCATCCTCATGCACCCCTCATTGGAGACCAAGATGGATGGATGGATGGATGGATGGATGGATGGATGGATGGATGGATGAAAGAAAGAAAGAAAGAAAGAAAGAAAGAAAGAAAGAAAGAAAGAAAGAAAGAAAGAAAGAAAGAAAGAAAGAAAGAAAGAAAGAAAGAAGGATGGATAGAAGAAAGAAAGAAAGAAAGAAAGAAAGAGAAGGAAGTAAAGAAGGAAGGATGGATGGAAGGAAGGAAAGAAGGAAGGAAGGATGGAAGGAAGGATGGAAGGAAGGAAGGAAAGAAAGGAAGGAAAGAAGGATGGAAGGAAGGAAAGAAAGGAAGGATGGAAAGAAGGAAGGAAGGAAGGAAGGAAGGAAGGAAGGAAGGAAGGAAGGAAGGAAGGAAAGAAAGGAAGGATGGAAGGAAAGAAGGAAGGAAGGAAAGATGGATGGAAGGAAGGAAAGATAGAAGGAATGAATGAATGAATATGAATGCTACCACAGTAGTCATAAAAGGGTGCCTGTACAGAGAGCCTGCACGTGTCCCCAAATTCAAATCCCAACTGACACTGTGAGCATCCTCTCATTCACTTCAATGGAAAGGCATGTTGGCTTCAGACAGCTCTCTCTGTCTGTATAAAGGTCACAGCCTAGATATTGATACCGTAGGAATCCTGAGAAAATGCTGAACATTTTAGGCTATGATATGTCCGTGTAGCTTAAAAACTGTAGGCATGGCGACGAGTTAGAAAAAGGGTAAAAATGCAAAATTAGCAGCTCAAAAGGTATAGCGTGGGACCATACGTTTCAATGGAGAGCGCAGTTGCCGAACAAATCGTCATACAGCGAAAACTATAAGTCACACGGCTTAGATACTTACATTGTACGAATCAGCACAGTTATGGGAATGTTTCGATATATAATATGTGTATGAGATGTTAAAACTGTAGGCATAGCGACAAGCTAGAAAAGGAGTAAAAATGCAAAATTAGCAGCTCAAAAGCTAGAGTGCGTTGCCATACGTTTCAATGAGGAGCGCAGTTGCCGAACAAATCGTCATACAGCGAAAACTATAAGTCACACTGCTTAGATATTTACATCGTACGAATCAGCACAGTTGTGTGAACATTTTGATGTATAATATGTGTGTGAGCTTTCAAAACTGTAGGAGTGCCAGCAGTTTACAAAATGTGTGAATATTTTCAAAGCAACTGCTGCCACCACTCTAAAAACAAAGTTTCTGAACATTCCAAAAGCAGTTTCAAGCAATTTCAATGGGACAAAAAATTGTTTTAAAAGTTAAATTTCTTAAAAACTATAACAAATATCAAAAATCTGAATGGATCCGTTCAAGAGCTAAACATTATGAACATTTTAAAGTTTGAATGAAGTTTCTAGGACAAAGTATGAAGAACTAGTTAAGGTTCAAAAAAGTGGGGAGAATAATAATAAAGAAAGAAAGAAAGAAAGAAAGAAAGAAAGAAATAGTGGGAATATCACAAGTTGGGCTAGCTTCTGCAAGCTAGCCCACCTAATAAGCTCTTTGCACAAGCTCCAGTGGAGCTTGTGTAAAGAGCCTATTAATGCCATATAGTCAATGCAGCAAGCATAATTATGATACAAAAGGTATGACAACACCATTAACAGTTAAGAACAATTTATTTATTTAATTTATTATATTAAAAAAGTACAATATCACACAAAATAACACTATGGCTAGCCAGACAAAAAAGTACACACAATGTCTGGCGTGCAACATTATAAACAAGTTCTAAAAAAAAAAAAGGATTAAAAAAAACATCCTGTTAAAAAAAGTTATTTACAAAAAAATGACCGGCTGTGCTCAGATAGGCTGGGGGGGGGGGGGGGGGTGGCTGTGCTCAGATGGGCTGCGGGTGGGTGTCAGATGGGCTGGGGGGCAGCTAGGAAGGGAAGTCTTCCTCATCAGAACGCTGGGCTGTGCTCAGATGGACTGTGCTTGGATGGGCTGTGCTCAGACGGGCTTCTGCAGATACCTACAGACATAATAATAATAATAATAATTGTGCAAAACATAAAGACAGTCATTTACTGTACCCTTCCCTGCAAAAATAAGGCATACAATTCTGCCCTGCAGACACTCACCATCTTCCTCTGATGTTCCCGGTCCTTCAACTTAGCCTCAATGACCTGCAGCTCCTCGTCCGTTTGGGCAGGGTCCAGTGCATCCAGCACTTCTCCCTGGGCTCCAGACTCCACAGGCCGCGTGCTCTGGGCCAGCTCCCTCACACTCTGCGTGAGCTCACGGAGCTGCTCCCGTAAGTCTGAGAACTGCTGATCTACCGTCCTCTGGAAATCTAGATATCAACACAGATGTAGCTATAAGTACATTGACATAAAACTAAATTCAACTCAAAATATATCCCTGCATGCAACATGTTCCTGAAATTGCATGTACCAGCATCTGCAGAGCAGCATTGATTGGGTAGAGGGGTACATGGAGTCAATGCTGCTGGAGACGTTCTCTTGGGCCATGGCATCACAGAGCTAACTGAAAAACAAAAGGGATAAAGGGATTAGCAGGAAACTTTATGGTGTTGGCAGCATGCTTTGGCTTCTGGTATTTGAAGGAAAATAAATTAAGACATGAAACAGGTAGACATCACAACACCACAGCAGTACATGCCACTCTTACCTGGTCTGGCTGGGGTGCTATACATGAGACCTGGGCTTGCGTGGTTTTCGCTCACAGGGGATGGAAAATCTGCAAGATGAGTAAAATGGTATTCAAAATTTAATTTAAAATAGTCCAACTATCAGTGTGCAGTAGGCATAGACATTGTTTTTTTCCCATCAGTATTTTTTAACAGCTTAAAATGCAAGCCTACCAGTTATGGACTTTAGGAAAACTCGGACTCTGGAGCGCCCAGTCAGGGTTTGGTTCCACACAGTTCTTTATGCGTTGGCTGACTTTGTTCATTGCTCAGCAACACATCTGCAACTGTGAGTGAAACCATGTTAGTACCCGCTTCCCTGTACAATTGAAAAGTAGCTCACCAATCAGAAACATTGTTCACACAAACTGTTCTTACCCCATCCTTTTTGGAGAGCCAGGATACTGGGACAACCGACACAGTGTCCTCCCCCAGAAACTCCACGCTGCAATAAAAAAAAAAATATTAATGTTATAAACACATAAGGACCCTATGGGAAAGTAGGCAGAGGAGAAGAGGCGAGTAAAACAGTGAACAATTCAACAAGTCATTACAGCAGATAAGTAATTAGTGACACGTCACTAGGGGGAGTTGGCAGCCAAGTAGCATTGATGTTTGATGATCTCGTCTGCCCAGGCAGATGCGCAGATGGAAATGGCGGTCAATCATCAGTGTGGGAAACATGAAGCTAGTTAAGGCATTAGCCACTGCAGTGCACAGGGTAAATGTATAAGGCCCGTGAATCACGCGTTACTACTCGCAGTTTTAACAGGAACGCCTGTTTTTTTGACTCGTGAAGTCAAACAATACACACCGATACTACAGATGTGGCAAACAAAGCTGCCTCCATCTTTGTTTCGAGCTAACGTTATTGTCTATGGTACCGCGGTTACCTCGTGGGTGGCATCGTTCTCAGTCTCTCCGCCTTTCCAGACAAATGGAAAATATATAACGCATTATCTTGGCTTCGCCTTCACTGTTACCTATGTAATAGTAGCCTAAGATTCGCGATGGCCTTAGAAAGCCTGACACGAGCGAGCTCCCAATGTGAGTCTCAAATTAAGCAGTCAAACAACAAACAATTCACATTTCCCTTAGTCCAGCGGCCATTTTTGAGTAACGTGAACTAATACAAACCACCAGCTCAGACCGTTCGCTTATGTTTCTGCAAATGTTCGCGGCGAACACAAAGCCAGCAGTAACAGAAAAAAGGTTTGCAATAGTTTGTCGGAGTATTTGCAATATTGTCTAACGTTAGCCAAGTTCGGGCCTTGAGTTAGCTAGCTAACACTAGGTAGCGTGCTAGCTAGCATTAGCTAATGTTAGCTAGCTATCATTAGGCTTCCAATTCCTGAACTTAGTTTAGCGTGCAGGTTATGAGTTACTTCTGTTTACTTAAGATATTATATTAAATAACGTACCTGATATGAAATGGACACCGCAAACGCGGGCATTTCTGATGTCCTCAGTCCAGTCCGTACGCTTAGGATTCGCCTCCGGTTCCTCTTAAAAGGCCGGTTTCCTCTTGGAATCGAATACAGTTTTAATCCACTAGAGCGCCGATTTGTACACCCGTAGACGCAACAGCCAGACATCTTGATGGCATATAAAATCTATTTGCACTAAAATACTGCTCTGGGTTAGGGTTCCTTGTTCTGAATCCGTCTGTCTCCCCCTGCTGCTGTTTCAAGAATGCGCGCGCATACTTCTGCCGACGGGAAAAGGTAAAAGGTCTATAGCAGGGGTGTCAAACTCATTTTGCTTCAGGGGCCACATAGAGCCCAATCTGATCTCAAGTGGGCCGGGCCAGTAAAATAATAGCAAAATAACCTAGAAATAACGTCAACTCCAAATCTTTACCTTTGTTTTTCAATATTTCAATATTATGCCTTAATTTATCATTTAGCCTATATATGTGCATTATAACTCACAGATCACAGTGGATCTACAAAGGCACAAAACATTTATTCACAGATAGGCCTATGGAACTGAAAAAATTTCACTTTGATTAAAACAACTTCTTTATTTTAATGTACAGTAGATACATTTTCACATCTGACCACCTGAACTGACTCACCACACTATGCACAAACTAAAGTGGGAGCTATGAAGAACGTTATCACCCTGCCTTGTAAATGTATTAAATTTGTACATTTCAAAAACCCATAAAAGTGATAGTAGTGCATGAGCAATAGAGTTACACCAGACCAAACTATTTTGTGCTGAAGCTGCTGACTGATATTATACTGCACAATGTTCATGGTCTTTAAATATTACATTACCACAGTAAATGTTATTTTTAACAGAACTGTATTCTTCAGAGTGCTCTCATCAATTGCAACCGAAAATGCAACAAATGACTTGACTTTGTGATTCATTTGGCTGTCCAAGTCTGCCGAGAGATCTGAAATTCTATCTGCGACAGTGTTCCTCGTTAGGCTAATGTTGGCAAAGGCCTGTCGCTTTTCAGGGCACACGATTTCTGCAGCCTTCAGCATGTTTTCACGAACTCGCCCTCAGAAAATGGCTTGGATCCTAACATTAACTCGTTAGCAATAAGGTAGCTAGCTTTCACCGCTGCATCACTGACCTCTCGGCTACGGGTAAAAACAGACTGCTGTTTCTTCAGACCCACTAACAATTCATTTATCTTCTCTATTCTCAGTTGTCCTCGCAAATGGTTGTATTTTTCACCATGATGAGTCTCATAGTGGCGTCGAATATTATATTCCTTGAGCACTGAAACTTGCTGATTACACACCAAGCACACAGGTTTCCCTTTCACTTCTGTGAATAAATAAGAATCAGTCCATTTTTCTTGGAAAACTCTGCACTCTGTGTCAACTTTTCTCCGTTTTGACAGACATTTTGGTAATGACGGTGCAACCGTGGGTAATTTTGACAACAAGAGCTTAATAACGATAAGGCAAGATTGCCAGATGATTCTGGGCGCGTTGCTGTCACGTGCTGTTTATTTCCGGATCTCTCGTTATGTCAGTGCGAACTCTGCTGGACAAATTTGGAATATCTGTTCCTTTTTATTAATTTTGGACGTCGTCTCGTGGGCCGGTTTGAACCATCTGGCGGGCCGGTTTTGGCCCGCGGGCCGTATGTTTGACACCCCTGGTCTATAGGGAGGGAAAGTAATCTCATCGCCCCCTAGTGGTAGCGTTCCTAATGCCGAGAGAATGAATGGGATTTCTCATAGACACGTCTTTTGAAAAATTATATCTTGGTCGACACCGAAAAGTTAGTAGAATGCCTTAAACAGCAAATACTTGGAGACAAACTTTATTGATTCTGGTGATCATATTTGATTTTCAATCACAATCCGAATTATATTAAATAATTAGCTGTGACTATGAAAATGTAAAACTTAAGTCCAGTTGCTCATGAGGGTGTCATTTAAAGGTGCTCTCCCTCCAGCTCAATTTCAGCAAAGGGGGCATAAACCTCTAGTAGATTAGAAAAGAAACATCAAATTGTGTGCAGGTTGATTAGGCAGTTTGACAGGTCATTCCAATCATTTCAATTGGTAAGAAGTGTGATTGGTTGTTCTGTTTTTATCTGTATTAAGCATTCATGTGTCAAATCTCCTTTTTCATTGATTACATTCCGGAGGATGGCATCTTTAAACACATGATTTCCACCATGGGTCGCAGTGATAGAGAATCCTGCCTACTTTTTTTTAATTAATGAGAAAGCATTCAATTTATAACAAACAGGGAAATATCAATAACATTTCTAAGATGAGTTATTAACCTCAACGTACAGTACAATATGAAGGATATAAGCGAATTTAAAAAAAAAAAAAAAAGACAGGAGCAGTTAGGCAAAGAATCCTGCCTACTTCAACTGTAAACCAAGCAAGCAGTGACGTCACGGGATAGCCTGATTGCTAGCCTAATAGGACTGTAATACAACATCACTGTCACGTTATTTAATGACATTGCAGGGACCCATGTTGCCAATGTTTCTGCAACGTTGCAGTAAAGTCTAGACTTAGGAGGGTAAAGTTATTTTCGACCATAGATGGATGTTGTCACAACATCGCCTGATGGTAACGTTGCGACTTACCTAAGTACAACTTATGTGCAACGTTGCTGCAACCCACTGTGTTAGTAGGGTTGTTATGAAATAGTTCATACGTTGTTACAAAATAATTTAGATGTTGTTACAAAATAGTTCATACGTTGTTAGGGACCTGTAATTTAAAGGGTTACCAAAACCAGGAACCACATCTGGATACCGTGTCCACATAGCGCCCTTTTCTGAGCGCCTGCGCCCTTTTTCAATTGTTTCCAATGAGGAGAGAGCGTTGGCGGCCGCATAGAGAAAAGCGCAGCATCCAGCGTCTTTTTTCCGAGCCCTCCGGCTGTTTTTGAGCGGCCGCTCCAAGAGCTCAAAGTTGAAAATATCTCAACTTTTCAGAAAGGCGCTGGTCTCGTTACTGCCGCTCCTACTGTTGTCTCCTACGGATCATGTCATGTACCCACATCCTCCTTGCTCTAACGGTAGGCCTATCGCTGTCAGATTCACCGTCAAGCTCGTTCATGGAATGGTCACTCGGCACAACAATTGCTGTCAACAACATTCAGAACGACTAGCCTATTGATTGCAGGCATAGAGACCTACTGCATATAGAACAGATATTAGAATAACAGTCATATAATAACAATGGTAAATGGTAAATGGACTGCACTTATATAGCGCTTTTCTCACCCCTAAGGGACAAAGCGCTTTACAATGGCCTCTCGTTCACCCATTCACACACACATTCACACACCAATGGCCGTAGCTGCCATGCAAGGCGCCAACCTGCTCATTGGGAGCAATTTTGGGGTTAGGTGTCTTGCTCAAGGACACTTCGACATGTGGACAGTCGGAGCTGGGATTCGAACCACTGACCCTTCGATCACTGAACGACCCGCTCTACCACTGAGCCACAGCCGCCCCAACAATAATAACAACAATAATAATATAATTTATTATTATTATTAATAATAGCCTACTCATAAGTATTATGCTAATAATAACATAGAATAGCTAAACATAATATAATAGAATTGAATAGAATAGCCTGGTAACAAAATGACACATTTTATAGCATGCATAACGTACAAATCAGCTAGGCCATGAGGCCCAAGGCAGTCGATATGTCTAAAAGACACATTTCATTTTTAGGTTTAGGCCTACATCATAGGCTATATATGTGCTGTTAAGGATCATTTTCTATATAATAGCCTATACCAAAATCTAAATGTGTTCAGACTGTGCTTAGGCTAGCCTACTATTGTGAAATAATGACAGGCCTACATTTGACAGGTGTGTGAAAACCTGGCGGAAGCGGTGTTCATAAAGGATGTGAATGAATTAGATTTATTTAACAGTAATGTCAAACTAGAAAGTACATTTCCTGGAGAAAATGTGAGGTGGGCTAGCTGCTGCAGCTGTATGTAACAGCTACTGCTAGAACTACTACGGACCGGGCAATCTCCATGCACCCTCCGGTGAAGACCATACGTCTCTAGCCCAATCAGGGGCTGAGTTGTGGGGCCCGTGGCAGGGATAGTGGGGTGCTGGTTAGGCTCCGCCCCCTTGGGTCACAGCTAGTCGGGGACAGTACAGTGACCTCAGGGCAATTTCCATGCATCCACCAATGAAGACTGTGTGTCTCTAGCCCACTCAGGGGCTGAGTTGTGGGGTCTGTGGCGTGAATAGGGGCGTGGTGGCGAGGCTCCGGCCCTTTTCATCATAGCCAGTCAGGGACGGTGTACTCCTCTCCGGGCTACCCACCGGCCCCCACCAGTCAAGATCATGTGTCTCTATTCCACTTTGGCTGAGTTCTGTGCTACCACATTAGTTATAAAATGGTGCCTGTACCTTTAAGAGAGGCTGCACATGCACACAAATTCAAAAAAAGCAACAGCTGCCACCACTCTAATCCCAACTGACACTCTGATCCTAGACATGGTCCTCTTCAGACAGCTCTATCATGAAAACTATAAATGTTACAGCTTATATATTGACACCATAGGAATCCTGAGAACGTGCAGAACATTTATATGTATAATATGTCTGTATAGCTTAAACACTGTAGGCATGGCGTCAAGTTAGAAAAAATGCAAAATTACACCATATGACACCATATGTTTCAATGGGGAGCGCAGTTGCCGAACAAATCATCATACCTCAAAAACGATAAGTCACACAGCTTCGATACTTACATTGTACGAATCAGCACAGTTGTGTGAACATTTTGATATATAATATGTGTGTGAGCTGTCAAAACTGTAGGAGTGCCAGCAGTTTACAAAATGTGTGAATATTTTCAAAGCAACTGCTGCCACCACTCTAAAAACATAAAGTTTCTGAACATTCCAAAAGCAGTTTCAGTGGGACAAAAAATAGTTTTAAAAGTTAAATTTCTAAAAGACTATAAAAATATCAAAAATCAGAATGGATCCGTTAAAGAGCTAAAGATGATGAACATTTTAAAATTTGAATGAAGTTTCTAGCACAAAGTATGAAGAAGTAGTTAAGGGCCAAAAAACTGGGGAGAACTATAATAATAAAGAAAGAAATAGTGGGAATATCACAAGTTGGGCTAGCTTCTACAAGCTAGCCCACCTAATAAGGGAAACTTAGGCGTGACAGCTGTAGATGAATGTCGCATTATGGACAGCGACGGATGTGGGCAAATTTCAAGGCACAATGTTATGACAAGGTAGTATGTCCCAATTAGATGCCTACTGCTTGCAAAGTACGTACTTTCTAAGGGCAGCTGTAGTAGGTACTGGTAGTAAGAAGTAGAAGTATGCGATTCGGAACGCAGCCCTAGGGTCCGCTATTGGGGCAGGGTTGCCAACAACAACGTCTCTGATTGGTGGAGACATTGCTGTTGCACTACAGGATTGTGGGTACTGTATGTATGAACAGCAGTAGTTTGAGGGGACAAAATGGGGACAGACTTCAAAATACTATGCAAAATTCAGTTTTTGAGATAAAATTCTGAACATTTTCACACTTCATCTACCATGTCATGAAACTGTTATCTTTATTTCATGAACATTAGAGATTTATTGAGTGAGTATTTGCAGTAGCTGCATACAGTACTTTTTACAGTAAAACATTTTGCTGTGCTGTGGGATCAATTTAGGATATTTAAAAAAGCTGTGAAGATCGTTTGTGGAGGATAGTCTGAAGATGTAGTGTAGCAATCGGGGTGTCAATTGACCAAAAATGTGGGAGGAGTAGGGTTTGATAGGTTTTACAGTTTTTGAGAAAAATTGAGTGATGAACTTCATGATTCCTGCCAGCTCAAAGCATATGGAAGGTTCTGCTCACTTGGGCCTACAGGTTGGTGGTGGTTGCAAAGTGATAGCACGTACGGCTGATTTGTTATGATTTTTTTTTCTTAAACTTTAGAGAGTTGCTGTAGCGCCACCATCAGGACTATTGGCCCACAATGCCAGGTGTGGACTTCTGGTATAGGACTGGACCCATGTGCACATTTTGGTGATTTTTCATGCATGGGAAGTCAGACTTCCTGGGAAGATTCAGATTCAGAAGATTGGTGAATACAAGAGGGACTGGCAGCTGAGAGATACCAGGAGAGATTAGACCAGAGATACCAGGAGAGATTAGACCAGAGATACCAGGAGAGATTAGACCAGAGATACCAGGAGAGATTAGACCAGAGATACCAGGAGAGATTAGACCAGAGATACCAGGAGAGATTAGACCAGAGATACCTGGGGAGATTAGACCAGAGATACCTGGAGAGATTAGACCAGAAATACCTGGAACCAGGAGAGATTAGACCAGAGATACCTGGAGAGATTAGACCAGAGATACCTGGAGAGATTAGACCAGAAATACCTGGAACCAGGAGAGATTAGACCAGAGATACCTGGAGAGATTAGACCAGAAATACCTGGAACCTGGAGAGATTAGACCAGAGATGAAGGGCGTAGGTTTGGTTTCAACATTGATAGGGACCATATAACAGTGTAGCCTGCATACACAATTTTTGCTGGGGACAAGAGGTTAAACCTCTTAAATATTAATATATTTATGAAATTGAATAATACGTATACAATCTTCTTAGTGTATCACATCCTGCCTGCAGCTGCATCCCTCCTCTCTCTCTCTCTCGGTTGCTGCTGCGTCCCTCCACTCTCTCTCTCTCTTGGTTGCTGCTGCATCCCTCCACTCTCTCTCTCTCTGTCGACTGCTGCTGTGTTTCATATATAAAATGATTTGAGAAAAATGTAGATTTTCATTGGATTTTTAGACTGACATTCAACTAATAACTTGATATATCTGTCCATTAGGGGAGTCACAAAATACCAGACATTTAGTAGGCAATACTAATTGAGAAATTCCACAATCCTGGATACCCAATTCGATTCTATAGCTGGTAAAAATAAATTCCATGTACTTCAACATACACTACTTTATTTAAAACACCCTCTGGCCAATAAAGTGAGAGGAAAATTATGAGATTCCAGTTAGCAAGTATACGTTAGCTAATAACTGTAAGAAAACAGGCTACACAGGGACGGGCTTGTATAAAGAAAAACAGACCTGAGTCCTCCCCCCCAATAAAAGTAACGTTAACGGCTCTCACGGCTGGCTAACCCTAGATAACGTTCAGTTTCCCCTATAATTGTAACAAGAACCCCTGTCAGGCTAAAACAATGTATTTCTTTTTAAATCAAAACTTACGACTTTAATATCGCTGACGTTTTTTAGCATACGTTAATGGGAATTTAATATGGCGAAAATTAGCATCACGTCTAGCACAGACTGGGTTTGACAAAGCTATAGCTAGCTAGCATCGGCTAGTATGCTGACACTAACGGTCGTTAGTTGTGAGGACGCCGTGAGGTCCCATTCAATTAAATCTCTGGTGGGCAGCTAATGTATAATAATGTAATGGCTGCTGCTATCCTAATGTTACAGGATGATAGAAGCCATCTTAACAGTTCACTAGCTAGCCAGCTTATATCACCAGTTGATAATTTGCCACAATGAAAAGACAAGTGATGTTAGTTTAGGTAACGTTAACCAGCTAGGATGGTGCTAGCTTTCATGTGGCTAATGCCTAACGTTAGCTACTTAGTTTACCAGTAACTAGCTAACCTAGCTAACGTTAACGTTACTTACAGTTGCGGAGAAAAAGCTCCTGATATCCCTCATCGAGAGGGGGAGGCGACATTATGGTGGATGTCCCTAAACGGCTGTCAGAATCACAACTGTATGGCTTGCTGTCAGCGTCTGTCTGTAAGGCTGTTGGTCTTCAGATCCAGCGAAAATGCAACAATCCATCTCAGCCAAATGAGCCAATCAAACGTGAGTTTAAAAAATATTTAATAAATACTGGGATGGCACATTCACGTTGGAGGAAAGGGGTAGACTAACAGTCTAATGTAACTCTGAACATAATGCAAACTAATGCCGTGCTCAGACTACAGGATTTTTGGGCCGATTTATCCCCAATTCACCTGGAAATCTGGTCTGGAACGTTGGTTGGGGCCGATGATCGGCCCAGATTATCTTGTAATGTGAGGGGTTTACAGATCCAATCTTGTACCTCCCAATCGGCTCGCAGACCCATCGGGGCGGCCCCGATAATATCAAACATGTTTGATATTGAAGCCTTTCGATCCATTTGGGGAGACAAGGACAAAAGAAGAGTGGCTTTATTGCCCTTTTGCTTACAGACGGACAGCACTAACTGCAAGTCGCGCCAGAACCCCAGAGAGCGAACTCACTTCCCCGTTCTCCAGAAAAACCCGCCTAAAAACTCCCAGGTCTCCCCCCGAGACCACCCCTAGCGGTTGCCTAGTAACCCACTTGGTAAGTCAAACCAAATACACTACAATATTTAAGATTATTACGTCCCGACTTTACAAGTGAGATGGCGAGACCAGTGGTTTGTTGCTCCCTCGGGCACGATAAGATCCTGTAGTGTGTGCTGAGCCGTTATTTTCAAATCTTGCTGTGTGTGCTTGTTTGAGATGCGCAAGAAGAATATCTGTTGAGATTCTCCTTATGTGCGTGATGTAACCCGATTTCGAAATTGGTTAGGATTTTAAATATCCTGTAGTGTGAGCCCGGCATAACTCACTCAAAATGGTACGGCCAATTCTGTCCTTCCAAACTATTGGAAGGCCATCTAAATGATCTAATATAACTGCACTCCAAAGATAATGCGAACAAAGTTGCTTAAAAGTTGGTAGGGACAATTTGGGCCTCCTAAAATGTTGGTAGGGACATTACCTGGGAACAGGGGATACAGCTCTATTTCAACAACACACTGTAAACAGTACATAATACCTCTGCTCCGAGGCCCCTGAACATCTTTACAGAAACATTACAATAAAATACTATAATATACTAGTCCACAGTCCTGGGGACAGACCCAGTCCAGAGCCAGCGGCTCTGCTCGCAGTCACCTGGGCGTCTCTGCAGGAACATTAACATTAAACCTCCAGCCTGCTGCTCCCTCACACTAGGG